>NC_140991.1:314606031-314902513 GCF_052327205.1 Somniosus microcephalus
GACACAATGAAGGAAATCGACTAAAATCACAATTCTAACAAAAATCCCACTTTACTCCCATCCCTATACCTATCCTAAGTTGCCTTGTGGAAGGCCAGAAAAATATATGCTCACCACTGGAAATGCCTGCTCCGTGTCCTGCGAACTTAGATCTTCACTGCCCGGAAGTGAAAAACACCCCAGTGTTTTAAAAGTAAACTGCTGGTGTTTCGCTTCTACAGGCAGACTCCCATGCTGTAGAGGGACACGGAGGCGAGGCCAGAGAGAGAGAGAGCTTCTGGGAAGCTGTCTTTTATACCCCCTTTTGTGGTCCGCCCAGATCCGGATGTTTCTGGGCTAAAACAAAAGGGATCCAACTGCCCCATTGTCCAGTAATGTGTTTGAATGTGTTCTCCCATTCATTTAAACGGTTTCTCCTCAGTTTGGATGTGTCCACTTGATATACAAACAAATGCTAATAGCATTCAATTTCTTTGTAAACAAAGCATTGTCCTGTGGTCATCTGGAACGGCAATTGATTGACAGTCTTGAGTGCTTAGCAAACAAAATTCCTTTGTTCATGCTGGCAGTTTCAAGCACTTGGTCTTAGAGTCAACATTGTATAACGTTTTGTAAACAGGCATCGATTGTCCTGCTGCAGGGCGGGGGGAAACTCCCCTTTGATTGACAGATTTGACTGCCATTGAACCTTTTTTCACAGACACAGAAAGCTGTTTTCCAAGTCCTTTGTCTTCGGCCATGTGGTCTGACGGCCATTTTTGATCCCTGAAATTTTTAAAGGTGTATCACCCAGGGATTCTTTAATCAAAGAAATTAATCTTCGGAGCTGTAAATTATTGCGAATTCTTACAGTTCCTCCAATTCTAGCCTCTTGTGCATCCCTGATTTTAATCGCTCTGCCATTGGTGGCCGTGCCTTCAGCTGCCAGGGCCCTAAGCTCTGGAATTCCCTCCTTACACCTCTCCACCTCGCTACCTCTCTTTCCTCCTTTAAGACGCTCCTTAAAACCTACCTCTTTGCCCAAGCTTTTGGTCACCTGCCCTAATTTCTCCTTATGGGGCTCGGTGTCAAATTTTGCCTGATAATCGCTCCTGTGCAGCGCCTCTGGATGTTTTACTACGTTAAAGGCGCTATATAAATACAAGTTGTTGTTTAATTCAAAAATAAGCTATTTGCACTGGGTCTCACTATAAGACTGAAGGGTAAAGCGTGACCTTTGATTTAACATGGATTTCTTGCCGCTCACTTTAATAGAGAAACCATAGAACTCATCCCTTGTTAATAGCATGTTGTAACTGAAATCTTCATGCTTCAAGAAATTGCATTATATTGTGAAATACAGATTTTAATAGGCCCCTATAGAAACCTCTAGCTAGCAGATTTAAAACCTGGTCAGATTGCCCAGAGAGGAGAAGGCTTTGGATTCTATTGAATGTTTCCTTCTAGTTTATTTAACAGTCCAGTCTTTTGACTTCTGAACAAAACCTGGTGTGATTTATTTTTAGAGAGAGGCAGATCATTTAAAAGGAAGAAAGACTTGCATTTATACAGGGAATTTCACAAACTCAGGAGATCCTAAAGTGCTTTTGGAGTGTAGCCACTGTTGTAATGTAGGAAACGCAGCAGCCAATTTGCACACAGAAAGATCCCACAAACAGCAATGTGATAATCACCAGATAATCTGTTTTTTAATGATGTTGTTTGAGGGATAAATATTGGCCAGGACACCGGGGATAAATCTGCTGCTCTTCTTCGAAAAAGTGGCCATGGGATCTTTTACATCCACCTGAGAGAGCAGACGGGGCCTCGGTTTAACATCTCATCCGAAAGACGGCACCTCCGACAGTGCAACACTCTTTAAGCCTAGATTTTTGTGGTCAAGTCCTTGGGGTGGGACTTGAACCCACCAACCTTCTGACTCAGAAGTGAGAGTGCTACCCACTGAGCCATGGGGTGACACAATGAAACTGGGGTGGATAAAGGCCCTTAAGCAGTTGTCAGAAAGGTTACATGCAGAGTTGTCACTAAAGGTCTTCCACTGTGATTTGGTTGTTTATTGCTTGTATAAGAACTTTTCTTTCTTTTTGTTCTAAGCTCTCTGCTTCTACAAAATTTTCTCAACTCTTTCGACACTCACTAGAACTTCTTTGGTAACTGGGGAGTGTATAGGTGCATTAAGTATGCCTAACCCTGTACAGTAGCAGAGCCATTAATAAAAAATGATCCCAGGTATTATGTCCGTGTATAATTGAGACACGGACTGCAGGAGTTGATTATAACAAGTCTTTACTGAATGGAGACAACCTGGAAACTGAAACTACAGAAGCCTGCTAGGGCCTTTTATACAGGGGTGGTCACTGCCGGTACTGCAGTCTGAGACCAGTTATTCCCTTAAAGGTACATACACAACACCAGGTGAACAAATTGTTGCTTATTCTTCCATCTTTCTTCTTGAGCATGGCTACAGAATGTATGGGAATGAATCAGTCCGCAACCAAACGGTTCCCTTTAAACAACACTCCAACAACACTCCAACAACACTCCAACAACATTCAACAAGCTCAACACCATCCAGAACAAAGCAGCCCGCTTGATTGGCACCCCATCCACCACCTTAAACATTCACTCCTTCCACCACCGGCGCACCGTGGCTGCAGTGTGTAACCGCTACAAGATGCACTGCAGCAACTCGCCAAGGCTTCTTCGGCAGCACCTCCCAAACCCGCGACCTCTTCCACCTAGAAGGACAAGGGCAGCAGACGCATGGGAACACCACCACCTCCAAGTTCCCCTCCAAGTCACACACACCATCCTGACTTAGAAGTATATTGCTGATCCTTCATCGTCGCTGGGTCAAAATCCTGGAACTCCCACCCTAACAGCACTGTGGGAGCACCTTCACCACACTGACTGCAGCGGTTCAAGAGGGCGGCTCACCACCACCTTCTCAAGGTCAATTAGGGATGGGCAATAAATGCTGGCCTTGCCAGCGATGCCCACATCCCATGAATTAATAAAAAAAACGTTTTCCATTAACTCATGCGCACTTTACAAGACATACACAGGGGGAGAATTTCATTGGAGCCCCGTTTGGGGCGCTAACTTTTAAAAGTTGAAAAAATTAGTGCCAGGCGCTAATGTTTCTCAACTTTTAAAAATTTGGGTTTTGCGCTCCAGGAAGGAAGTGGAGCGTTAAATCAAGTGCGCCACTTCCTTCCTGGAATGCAGCAGGTGGGAGGCGGAGCGGGCGGCGAGCAGCTCCACAACGGGCCATGCAGCGCTGCCGCGTTGGAAGGCTCCTTCCCTCCCTTAAAGGGACGGGCTGTTATAAATCTCACCATCAAGAAACTACTTATGAAATAACACTGGACGGCCAGCTGATGGCGCCGTCCATGGAGTATAAATACTCAGGCATCGGCCCCAGCTTGCCAGGGACATTTTGTAAGACAAGGAGCTAGTGAAGCACAACTAGACCTCCATGTTGTGAAACAAGTTGATTAAAGCCTTGCTTTATACTCAAACCAAGTGCGTAGTGAGTTTTATTACATCAGGGGCCATCGCTGCAGGCTCTGCAAGAGGAAAACTCACCTGGTCCCCAACGGCAGCCACGATCCGGCCCGATCAGCCGGATGTACTGTAGCAGAGCGCCGGGCTGATCGAGCGCTGGGGGAAAAAAAAGGAAAAAAAAACACAGAGAACGAACCTTCGATTATTTTTTTCCCTATCGGCCACCTCACCTTTAAGTGTCGCCCCCGAAGCGCCCGGCCTCCCGACGGATGCCTCCTGCAGCTGTCGGTGTTGTCGCCCGGCAATGCTGCAGGGGGCGGAACCTAAGTTCGGGCCCGGGATGCTACCGGGACGATGCACACGGCGATGACGTCACAATCTCCGGATGAAGGAGATCGGGGCGTAACACCACACCTCCGCCGCAAACCTCCCGCCGAATTTACCAGGAGCCGATATTCTTGCCGCGCCTGGGCGGTAAGTGTTTAGCGTCCCATTATTGCCCCCCCCCTCCCCAGAGGTGATAACAGGAGGCGCAAAGGTACCCAATTTCTCCTCCACAGTGTCTCCAAGAAGTGGCAATCAGCATCAAACATTGCCTATCCCAGTGGTAATCTTTAAACAGGATTCATCAGTATTAGTGCCACATCTGCTTATCTCAACCAATGGACTGCCGTCAAGTACTTTGTTTTTTAAAGTCTTTAAGCCTGCTGCCTTGTAGGGGCTATAATCTTAATGTAATTGAACACTAATTAACCTTACGAAAGTGCAGTAGGATTTCTCACCCAGAATGCACGATGATGCATGTGGACGAGGGAGGAAGCATTGCTGGATCTGGTTCTGGGGAATGAGGTAGGTCAAGTGGATCAAGTGTCAGCAGATGAGCATTTAGGGAACAGCGATCACAGTATCATAAGGTTTAGATTAGCTATGGAAAAGGATAAGGAGCGATCTAGAATAAAAATGTTTAACTGGGGGGAAGGCCAATTTCAGTGGGATGAGAACGGATCTGGCCCGGGTAAACTGGAATCAAAGATTGGCAGGCAAATCTGTAATGGAACAATGGGCTGCCTTTAAAGAGGAAATAGTTCAGGTGCATTCCCACTAGGGGGAAAGGCAGGGCAACTAAAGTCAGGGCACCCTGGATGACGAAAGAGATAGAGAATATGATGAAGCAGAAAAAGGGCGCGTATGACAGATGTCAGGTTGCAAATACATCTCAGAATCAGGCTATATATAGAAAGGTTAGAGGAGAAATGAAAAAGAAAATAAGAGGGGCAAAGTAAAGGTATGAGAATAGAATGGCAGCCAACATAAAAGGTAATCCAAAAGCCTCCTATATAAATCGTAAAAGGGTAGTAAGCGGAGGGGTGGGGCCGATTAGGGACCAAAAGGAGACCTATGCATGGAGGCAGAGGGTATGGCTGAGGTACTAAATGAGTCTTCACCAAGGAAGAGAATGCTGCCATAGACATAGTGAAGGAGGAGATACTTGATAGGATAAAAATTGATAAAGAGGAGGTATTAGAAAGGCTGGCTGTACTTAAAGTAAATAAATCACCAGGAGCGGATGGGATGCATCCTCGGATGCTGATGTAATTGAGGGCGGAAATCGCGGAGGTACTGGCCATAATATTCCAATCCTCCGCAGATACGGGGGTGGTGCCAGAGGACTGGAGAATTGCACATGTTACACCCTTGTTCAAAAAAGGGTGTAAAGATAGACCCAGCAACTACAGGCCAGTCAGTTTCACCTCGGTAGTGGGGAAGCTTTTAGAAACAGTAATCAGGGACAAAATTAACAGTCACTTGCAGTTGACATAGTGTACATGGATTTCCAAAAGGCGTTCGACAAAGTGCCACATAATAGGCTTGCCAGCAAAATTGAAGCCCATGGAATAAAGGGGACAGTGGCAGCATGGATACAAAATTGGTTAAGTGACAGAAAACAGAGAGCAGTGGTGAACGGTTGTTTTTCGGACTGGAGGAAGGGACACAGTGGTGTTCCCCAGGGGTCGGTTCTAGGGCCACTGCTTTTCTTGATATATATTAATGACTTGGACAATGGGTGTACAGGGCACAATTTAAACATTTGCAGATGACACAAAACTTGGAAGTATAGTGAACAGTGAGGAGGATAGTGATAGACTTCAGGAAGACATAGACAGGCTGGTGGAATGGGTGACACGTGGCAGATGAAATTTAACGCAGGAAAGTGTGAAGTGATACATTTTGGTAGAAAGAATGAGGAGAGGCAATATAAACTAAATGGTACAATCCTGAAGGGGGTGCACGAACAGAGAGACCTGGGGGTATGTGTGCACAAATCATTGAAGGTGGCAGGACAGGTTGAGAAAGCAGTTAAAGGGGCTTATGGGATCCTGGGCTTCATGAATAGAGGTATAGAGTACAAAAGTGTGGAAATTATGATGAACCTTTATAAAACACTGGTTCGGCCCCAACTGGAGTACTGTGTCCAATTCTGGGCACCGCACTTTAGGAAGGATGTGAAGGCCTTAGAGAGGGTGCAGAAAAGATTTACAAGAATGATTCCAGGAATGAGAGACTTCAGTTAAGTGTGCAATTTTGGTCTCCTTACCTAAGAAAGGATATACTTGCCATAGAGGGAGTGCAGCGAAGGTTCACCAGACTTATTCCTGGGATGGCAGGACTGTCGTATGAGGAGAGATTGGGTCGACTAGGCCTGTATTCACTAGAGTTTAGAAGAATGAGAGGGGATCTCATTGGAACGTATAAAATTCTGACAGGGCTAGACAGACTGGATGCAGGGAGGATGGTTCCCCTGGCTGGGGGGTCTAGAACGAGGGGTCAGTCTCAGGATACGGGGTAGAACATTTAGGACAGAGATGAGAGAAATTTCTTCACTCAGAGGGTGGTGAACCTGTGGGATTCTCTACCACAGGAGGCTGTGGAGGCCAAGTCACTGAATATATGTAAGAAGGAGATAGATAGATTTCTAGACACAAAAGGCATCAAGGGGTATGGGGAGAGAGCGGGAATATGGTATTGAGATAGAGGATCAGCCATGAGCATATTGAATGGCGGAGCAGGCTCGAAGGGCCGAATGGCCGACTCCTGCTCCTATTTTTCTATGTTTCTATGTTATATTGATAGACTGGAAAAGCTGGGGTTGTTCTTCTTGGAGCAGAGAAGATTCAGAGGAGATTTGATTACTTGCTGTACCTGCATGCTAACTTCCGTGGAGAGTTCAAAATCATGAGGGATCTGGACAGAGTAGATAGAGGGAAAGTGCTCCCATTGGCAGAAGGGTCACGAACCAGAGGACACAGATTTAAGGTGATTGGCAAAAGAGCCAAAGGCGACATGAGTAAAAACATTTTTTACGCAGCGAGTGGTTAAGATCTGGAATGCACTGCCTGAGAGGGTGGTGGAGGCAGATTCAATCACAGCTTTCAAAACGGAATTGGATAAGTACTGAAGGAAAGAAAATTGCAGGGCTACGGGGAAAGGACGGGCACTAGCTCAAGTGCTCTTGTAGAGAGCCGGCACGGGCTCGATGGGCCAAATGGCCTTCTTCGCATGGTTGTAACCATTCTGTGATTCTATGATTCTAATAGTCATCCAAATTCCAATAAAGGAAAAACAATTAGAACAAGGGCACATAGAATAGCATGATACAGCACAGGAGGAGGTCATTCGGCCCATCGTGCCTGTGCCGGCTCTTTGAAAGAACTCTCCAATTATTCCCACTCCCCTGTTCTTTCCCCATAGCCCTGGATTTTTTTCCCTATTCTATGTTTTTATCAAATTCCCTTTTGAAAGTTGCTATTGAATCTGCTCCCAGTACCCTTTCAGGCAGCGCATTTAGATCATAACAACTCGCTATATTAAAAAATTTCTCCTCATCGCCCCTCTGGTTATGTTGCCAATTATCTTAAATCTGTGGCCTCTGCTTACCCACCCTCCCACCAGTTTCTCCTGATTTACTGTATCAAAGCCCCTAGTGATTTTGAACACCTTTATCAAATCTCCCCTGAACCTTCTCTGCTCTAAGGAAAACAATCCCAGCTTCTCTAAACTCTCCACGCAAGTTAGCATGCAGGTACAGCAAGTAATCAAAAAGGCAAATGGAATGTTGGCCTTTATTGCAAGGGGGTTGGAGTATAAAAGCAGGGAAGTCCTGCTACAACTGTACAGGGTATTGGTGAGGCCACACCTGGAGTACTGCGTACAGTTTTGGTCTCCTTATTTAAGGAAGGATATACTTCCATTGGAGGCAGTTCAGAGACGATTCACGAGGTTGATTCCGGAGATGAAGGGGTTGTCTTATGAGGGAAGGTTGAGCAGGTTGGGCCTATACTCATTGGAGTTTAGAAGAATGAGAGGTGAGCTTATTGAAACAAATAAGATTCTGAGGGGGCTCGACAGGGTAGATGCTGAGAGGATGTTTCCCCTCGTGGGGAAATCTAGAACTTGGGGGCATAGTTTCAGAATAAAGGGTCGCCCTTTTAGAACTGAGATGAGGAGGAATTTCTTCTCTCAGAGGGTCGTAAATCTGTGGAATTCTCTGCCCCAGAGAGCCGTGGAGGCTGGGTCATTAAATACATTTAAGGTGGAGATAGACAGATTTTTTGCAAGATAAGGGAGTGAAGGGTTATGGGGAGCGGGCAGGGAAGTGGCTGTGAGCCCGAGATCAGCCATGATCTTATTGAATGGCGGAGCAGGCTCGAGGGGCCAAGTGGCCTATTCCTGCTCCTATTTCTGATGTTCTTATGAAGTCCCGCATCCCTGGTATCCTGGTAAAATTTCTCTGCACCCTCCCCAAGGCGGTGGCATTCTTCCACAATCCTCCAGCTGAGGCCTCACCAGTGATTTATAAAGGTTTAGCACAACTTCCTGGCTTTTGTGCTCCTCTCCCCTATTTATAAAGCCCAGGATGCTTTTATCGCAGCCTTATCAACTTGTCCTACCGCCTTGAAGGATTTGTGCTCGTGAATGTGTGTGACATTTTGGTGCAGGCACTGCTTGCCCAAAACTGCCCTGCTGCCTTAACACAGCCCCCCAAGCCTGTGTACATCCTTTCATTTGGGTTGTGTTGGTAATGATGCACTACCATGTTTCTGGACGCGAGTCACCTCGTTAGTATACATCCTAAAGTAACAGGACAGAAGTAGAAATGGAACAAAGGGAGCAAAAATGCGAAGAACAAGTGAAAGTCAAAGGAAATGATGAGATCAAAATGGACCCAAACTGGGACCTTTTACAAAATGTTGAATTACCTTTCCAGAAAATGTATTTCTGCATCCTGAGAAATGAATCATTAGTTTGCCAAAAGGATTTGTGTTTAGATTAAAATTAAAAATGTGCAGCATTTGTACTTCAGACCACTGAATCACTCCCGCTACATAGAATGCTCATTATACAAAATACCACCTTCTACACGGGGTTCCTAGTGTGCAGAGGATGAGCAACGTATGTTGTACTGACAATGTTTAATGCGCTGAGAAATAAAAAGCCTGGAATTACTGGAGAGTAGTTTATGCTTGAATGAAGAGAGCTCATTTAAACCTGCAGCTGAATTGGGAATTTTGTGATAACCAGAATGGGTGGTGACTTCAACATTTGCTTCTCACATTAACTCCGTATAATAACAAATGACCCTGTAGGTCAGTTTGTGCACGGAAAGGATACACTGGCTGATTGCACTGGCTTCCATAAAATTAACACATGAGGTATGGTAAACCATTTATTGTACAATTGCGCTTATCTGAAATTCCTCTCTCCACTTTTCTAGACGTGGCATTAACCAGTCTTGGGGCGGGGAGGGGGGAGGTGTGGAGCGGGTTAGTATCTCTGTTGATGTAACGCAGCAAAGGACCTTAGATGAACCCATAAAGCATTTGTAGAGCCACGGGATCTTCCACAACCACCTGAGCGATGGCAGACGGGGCCTCGCGTTTAACATCTCGTCCGAAAGGCGGCACCTCCGACAGTGCAGCACTCCACTGGGAGTGTCAGCCTAGATTTTTGTGCTCAAGTCCCTGGAGTGGGACTTGTACCCACAACCCTTCTGACTCAGAGGCGAGAGTGCCGCCCACTGAGCCATTGGCTGAGCATATCGTAAAATCCTTTTCAATGCACCCGACAATGATCTGCGGTTATAACCTAAATATATCACTATGATGCATCCATTTTTAGTTTTTTGTTTTTGCTTCAGAAAACCATAGTAATCTTTGAAGACTTCTACTGAAACATTTCTCGGTACATGTGATGCTTGAACTGAGGCTGATGTGAACTGGAAGCAGTTTTTACGAGCAGCACTCTTTGAGTGCATCACCTTCTGGCATAGGCTGTGCATGTGTCATTAAGACTGAGAATGATGTATGCCTCACACGGGGATTGTGACAAGCTAGGCTTCACTGTCTCAAGTCTTATTGGCCCAGAAATTCGGGTCTCCACGGGTGAGTACGCACGGGGTACTCACCTGTAAGCCCAATGGAAGTGCCGGTTTCCTGCATGCACTGCGCATGCGCGGGAAACCGGCACTTCCGATCCCCTGAAAGAAGGGGTTCAGAGGTCGAATGCGTGCGCGGGAGAGGCTGCGCATGCGCATCGAACTTACGTTTTTTTTGCAGGTTTTCCCGGGAGGGTAAGTCTCCAGAAGTTTCACATTTAAAAAGCAGGCGTAAGGCCTGCTTTTTACAAGGTAAGTGGTGAATTAATTAAAATTAAAACATTTTTTCCACAGTTTTATTATTTTTAAATACTTTATAGCAAGGTAAGTTTATGTTTAGCCCCGTTAGAAAATAAAATTACTTTTTTCAAAAATTTAAATTATTGTTTAAAATAGTTATTTCATGTAATTTATAGTTTATTTAAAAAATGTGATTTAAAAAAAAATTATTTGAAGATTTAGTGCTGTTTTGGGGCCGTAGTATTTATAAGTTTTGACAGCTCTTCCTGTCAACCTTATGAATGGAGCATTCCCTGCTCCGATTGGCTCCCCATGGCCCACGTGACCCCAGGGGACGCTTCGAACTAACTGCGCCCCTGGGATACGCAAGCACTGCGCGCCGGCAGTTGGAGCAGGCCCAGGATCGGAATCCCACGCGGGCCCACAGCTCAACGGCCGGCGCGCTAGGTAAGTGCAGGTCGGGGGCTTGCACCCGCGGGAAGCCTCCGGCCCGAATTTCTGGGCCATTATGGTTCAGAATGATGTGAACCAGAAGCAGGTGATATAATGGCCCAGAAATTCGGGTCCCAACGCGTGAGTACGGACGGAGTACTCACGCATGGACCCGATGGAAGTGCCGGAATTTTGCATGCACTACGCATGCGCGGGAAACCGGCATTTCCGATCCTCTGAACCAAGGGGTTCAGAGGTCAAACGCGTCCGCGCAGGAGTCTGCGCGTGCGCGTTGAATTTCCTTTTTTTTTCCAGGTTTGCCCGTGCGTGAAGGCCTCCACTTTTTACACTTGAAAAAGCAGACTTAAGGACTTAATTTTAAAAGATAAGCGGTCTAATAATTAAAATTAGTATTTTTTTTCCACAGGTTTATTATTTTTAAAGACTTTACAGTAAGGTAAGTGTATTTTTAGCCCCGATTTTTTATAAAATTATTTTTTTCATAAATTTAATTTATTGTTTAAAACAGTTATTTAAAGTTATTTATAGTTCATTTAAATACTGTGATGTTTTTTAAAATTTTATTTCAAGTTTAAGTACTGTTTTGGGCGCCTGGGGTTTTCATGAGTTTGACAGTTCTTTCTGTCAAACTCATGAATGAACTTTTGCAACCTCCGATTGGTTGCCCAGTGCTCACGTGATCCCAGCCGACACATTGCACTAAGTACGCCACTGGATCACGCAAGCACAGCACGCCGGGAGCTGAACCGGGCCACAGACAGGAAATCCACGCAGGCCCAGGCTTCAACTGCCGGCACGCTATGTAAGTGTAGGTCGGGGGCTTGCACCCGTGGGAAGCCCCCGACATGAATTTCTGGGCCCATAAATCCAGACTGTTATCTCCCAGTGAATCCAGGTGGGTTGGAGACTGAAGTGATTATTTTTATGCCAAAAACTGCTCCTATGGCACAGGCTGTAGTACAGGATTACACAGGATATACAGCACAGAAACAGGCCATTCGGCCCAACCAGTCCATGCCGGTGTTTATGCTCCACTCGAGCCTCCTCCCGTCTTTCCTCATCTAAATCTATCAGCATAACTCTCTATTCCCTTCTCACTCATGTGCTTGTCCAGCCTCCCCTTAAATGCATCTATACTATTCGCTTCAACCACTCCCTGTGGTAGCAAGTTCCACATTCTCACCACTCTCTGGGTAAAGAAGTTTCTTCTGAATTCCCTATTGGATTTCTTGTTGACTATCTTATATTGATGGCCTCTAGTTTTACTCTTCCCCACAAGTGGAAACATCCTCTCTCTATATCCACTCTATCAAAACCTTTCATAATTTTCAAGAGAAATGAGACCCATCCTTTCCTGATAGGTAAAACCTGCAAGATTTGCAAAATTTCTGCATCTCCCCGAAGGTTATTATTAATAAAAGGGACCCGGCATGGACATTTTAAATTAAAAAGGGTACCGAAGATGGCGTCCGTGCCTCATGGCAGAAAGCCTGTGGGATTCCAAAATGGATTCTGCAATGCAGACAGCTTGGGAGAAATCGAAACTAAGGCTGCAGGCTTTTTCTGTGAAGAGAAGCATTTGTGTTTTGGAACCAGACAGGACTTTGAATTATGTATTAAACCAAATTGGAGACAAAATTCAGTTAGGCCTATAGTGAAGGCCATCGAGTTGTTTACACACATAATCGGAAACAGATTAACACAGCCATCGAGGCTGGACAAGCCCATCAAGGAACTTTTATGACAAAACAAGTAAATTATCGGGCCGGTAGATGCGATTACTGGCCACCTAAAAACCATCAGTATAGATTGCTACCATTGTTTAAACTAGCCCGCCAAGTTTCAGACAAAGAACTAACCTGATTTGGCGCGAAGATAAGGATTTTCGAAAGGAATATAATTGAAGACCCCGGGTAGCAATCGGGGGGTTGGGTGTTTTGGGCTGCTGCCTCTCGCTTCTCTGTCAGACTCTTCTGCCCCCTCGTCCTCGTGGCTGTCGCCGTTCCCCCGTCCCGCGCTTACCCCCTGGCCTCTGCCCGTGTCCTTGTGCCGCTCCATCTGGACATCGCCCCGACATTGCATCGGGCGGACACGGACAATTCAGGCCAGGCGAGGCGGGACGCGAAGAGGGGAGGAGGGAAGGCCAACTGAGGGTAGGCTTCGAATCATCAGGCCTTCAGCCTCAGCTAACCTTCGAATATCTGCACACAAGCTCAAACTGGCGGCTGTCGACGAAGAATCATCCCTGCAAGGTAAAGTACCCAAACAGAGACTTTAACTTCGGGGTACTCGAACCTGGACAATGCCCTTGCAGCGCCCAGAGACTACGTGACGATGGCAGGCTCCAGAGAGCACCAAGAGCGAACCCTGAACCCCTCCGCTGTTTTGAGTTGAGCAAACCCCTTTTTGATTGGTGAGCATAGATTCTGACCCCTCATAGCTTGATCTAGTTAGGTATAGGGGGTGAGGTAAGGATAAGGGAATTGTTAAGATAGTTGTTTTCCCTCGATGTGCCATGTGTTCCCCATTCCCTGCATAAGTGTAGTTATTTGTATTTGCCTGTAATTTTACACTAGTAACTTCTTTTAAGACTGTATCAATTTTTCCTGTTCAATAAAATCTTGGTTTTTGCTTACATCCAACCACCTGTCTACTCGAGTTTTCTGTATCGCCGCCTGTACCTAAGTCTGGTGTCTAGAACCCAGGGGCATGGGAGCGATTCGAACCGCTCACAAACAGTCTGGGGCATAACTGACTGGGCACACGCGCCACACCCGCCAACCACTACAAACCTCGCATTTCTGATATCACTCTTGTCAATCTTTTTTGCACCTTCTCCAGTGCCTCTATATTCTTTTTATAATGGCCCATATATTCCGATCGCAGGCCTCCCGCGGGCGGAGGGCTGCGATCTGGAAAAATCTGCGCCCTTACCTGAGGGCTCCCGGAAGGCGCGGCCTCTCCAAACTGCCGGTGCGCAGGGCCCAGGTATCCCAGAGGCGCAGGTCGTTTGCAGCGTCCCTGGGATCACGTGGGCCATGGGGAGCCAATCACAGAAGGGAATCTCCCTTCATACATTTGACGGGAAGACCTGTCAAATACAGGAATGGAGATCACCCCCAAAACATAGTAAAACTTTAAATACATTTTTTTTTAAATCACATTTTTAAAATGACTTGAAAGTACAATAAATTAACTATTTTAAACAAAACTTTAAATTTTTGAAAAAAATAATTAAAGTGTTTAACAGGGCTAAAAATAAACTTACCTTATTTTTTAAAGTATTTTTAAATGATAAATCAGTGAAAAAAAAATTTTTTAACTTTTTTCAACTCTTATCCTGGTAAAAGCAGGCCTTACGCACGCTTTTACCAGGCGCAAGAATTGTAAGTGTTTTCTGCGAGCGGAGGGTCTCCAAAAAGCGGAACTATCCGCCCGCAGAGGCCCTTCTCTCAGACAGCCGGAGGATCTGTCAAGACCATTCTTGACAGATTGGAAATGCCGGTTTCCAGCACATGCACAGTGCTAGCCTGAAACCAGCATTTCCGATGTCCCTATGGGTCAGTGCACAGCGCATACACACCCGTAGGGATCGGAATATCCGGCCCATTATGGCGACCAGAACTGCACGCAGCACTCCAAGGAAAAAGAACAGCAAAACTCTGACTCCATCCGTGCCTCTATAGATCCGTGCCAAGCCAGTGCTGTGTCGAGCGATGTGGTAGAGTTTCCACTTGGATGCAGTTGACGATTCCGGCGCAAGTTCGGGCCCAAAATCGCGCCCGTTTTGAAAAATGTTTCTTTCTCCCAATTTTCCGCTTAAACTCATGTGCGTATCAGCAAAGACAATAGCTGCCATGAACCAGTGCAATCAGACAGCGTTTTAAAACGTAATTCTTTAAAAAAAATAATCTTTGCTTTCAAAAAAACGTCCCTTGATATATTTAAACTTGGTAGAGGTTAACACAGCTGAAAATGGGTTTATCACAAAATGTAAGCATTTTTAGTCAGAGTGTCAATCTGTGAGCAACCCCATTTTAAAGTACTGAAAATCATTTTTAAAAGATATACAAAACTATTTTCTCGTTAGATTGGGGTCAGTACCTCTGTAAATGTAAAACAAAATGTCATTCAAAATCTTTTAAAATATGTCTATTAGCCTCCTTGCACCCAAAAGGGCCAGCTTAATTTGTGGAGCCTCTTCGAGCCTGCTTCTAGCCCGATGTTTTTAAACCCAACCCAAAAGATCAGGGAAACTAGAGTTGTGTTGAACGCAATTTGCGCTTAAAATTCCGCCATCTTTTGCGCCGGTCACCTCGGTAGCGGGGGACAACTGAGCCGGATAAAAACCAGCGCAATCGAGCAGAAACTCCATGCCCCTGGTCGCCTTATCTGAGGAAGGATGTTTTTGCCATGGAGGGAGTGCAGCGAAGATTCACCAGACTGATACCTGGGATGGCAGGAATGACGTATGAGGAGAGATTGGGTCGATTGGGCTTATACTCGCTGGAGTTTAGAAGAATGAGAGGGGATCTCATTGAAACTTATAAAATTCTAACAGGGCTAGACAGACTAGATGTAGGAAGGATGTTCCCAATGGCGGGGGAGTCCAGAACCAGGGGTCACAGTCTAAGGATAAGGGGTAAGCCATTTAGGACTGAGATGAGGAGGAATTTCTTCACCCAGAGAGTGGCGAACCTGTGGAATTCTCTACCACAGAAGGCAGTTGAGGCCAATTCATTAAATATATTCAAGAAGGAGTTAGATATATTTCTTAAGGCTAAAGGGATCAAGGGATATGGGGAGAAAGCAGGGACAGGGTACTGAATTTGGATGATCAGCCATGATCTCATTAAATGGCGGAGCAGGCTCGAGGGGCGGAATGGCCTACTCCTGCTCCTATCTTCTATGTTTCTATGTTTCTAATGTTTGATTCCTAGAATGAATATCCTGTTTGTTTTTTGTGTGAGGTTGATGTTCTGGATGTTACACTGCCCTAACTTCCGTCTTCCAACCCCATTGTTTCAGGGATTGGTTCAAGGAAAACATAATGGGGCCGGATTTCGCGGTAAAGGTAATGCTGAGGCCGTCAGTGCTCACTATTATTAACATGTAAATGGCGGCAGCAAACCGCACATGCACAGTTAAGTGCTTAAATCAGGAAGTTGCTGCCTGAGTCGGCCTTGCTCCTCCAGAAGCTTTGCTTACACCAGTACCTCGCCGAGAAACTCGGCATTCACATACATGAAGGGTGTGGTTGTTGTACTTACATCATAGATACAGACTACACTCGCCAGAAAAACTTAGGACTTGTCCATTTCAGTCTAATGTACCCTTTTAACAGCATGGTATGTCTTAATTACTGCCAAACAACCTCTCTGGCCCTGAAAATTAACTTTTACAAACGTGGTGTCTCATTTTTTTCAGATTGTAATTATTGTTGGAGATTTTTTTTTAAATGTAATACTTTTTTTTACTATTTCTTTCTGTCTCTTTTATCTTCCTCTCGCTCTTAATCAGTCTTTCCCTCTCTTTATTTTGCTTTCTGTGCCTGATTTGACATTGAATTAAATATTCTAACTTACACTTCCTGGTTCAGACTCTGCGCTGCTCATTAACGATTCTTCAATCTGATTGGTTAAGGAGTTACACAGTCGCTTGCCCTTTACTCTCAGGTCGCAGATCCCCTGTGGACAGCGCCGCGCTTTTGCGATAGTTGGCTGACAGGAACGTCCCATAAAAAAGCCCATTGAAATTCTATGGACAAGTGCAAGTGTAACACTGCAAAATCTGGCCCAATAATTTATCTATACTATATTCTACTTAATTTCCTGCTGTCATATTTTGTCACACTTTGTGTATCAACATGAGTTCCTAGTCTACGCAACCTGTCCTCACAGTTTAACCCGTTTAGCCCGGATATCATTCTGGTGAATCTGCGCTGCTCCCCCTCCGAGGCCAATCTATCCTTCCTGAGGGTCGGGGCCCAGAACTGAACACCGTGACTCCAGATGAAGTCCAATCAGAGCTTTATACAGCTGTAACATAACTTCCACCCCTTTGTATTCCAGCCCCCTTTGAACTTCAAGCAAGTGGGAGAAGAGCGAAGAGGCTTGCTGTGATTAGCGTGGACTACGGAAAAACTGGCCAACAAATCCTGACTCAATGATTCAAGCTTCAGCGGGTACTCCAGCTCCTGAAACAAGAGTAGGTCTTTCCCGGAGAACATTTTCCTCATTTTGTAAAGCTGTACAGGCAGATCAATGAGTGAGAATATGCATTTTATTTTGAATTGTTTACTTTTTATGGGCTTCCTGTTATAAAGGTTACTTTTGCCAGTAACTTTTCAGGTGTGTGAAAATTTCAAGGTGCTGATTCAAACTAATTGAACAAAACTCTTCGAATGGACTGATTGGTTGGTTGCTGCTCCTTGCCGGTTTGTAATCGATTGCTTTGGAAAAATTGATGGCTCCATCTCTATTGGTTGGTCATTGGCATTTACCACCTGAATTGCTTCTGATTGGTTCAAACAATTTGATTAAATCAATCAATCAGGACCTGTCCATTGCAAATCCATGTTGACTTCTGCTGACTATCCCTCATTGTGGTCCCTAGCAATGTTCCTACTAGATGAGATCAACCAATCTGTAGTTACTGGCTTATCCCTTTCTCCTTTTCAGAAAAATCGTAACGTTTCCACCCCCCCCCCGCGTCCCATCCTTGGGTACAATTCCTACTTCCAAAGAATGTTAGGGCCTCAATTTTAAAATTCTCAACGGTGTTTTCCAATCCCTCCATGGCCTCGCCCCCTCCCTATCTCTATAATCTCCTCCAGCCCCACAACCCACCGAGAGGTCTGCGCTCCTCCAATTCTGGCCTCTTGAGCATCCCTGATTATAATCGCTCCACCATTGGTGGCCGTGCCTTCAGCTGCCTGGGCACTGAGCTCTGGAATTCCCTCCCTAAACCTCTCCGCCTCTCTACCTCTCTCTCCTCCTTTAAGACGCTCCTTGAAACCTACCTCTTTGACCAAGCTTTTGGTCATCTGCCCTAATTTCTCCTTATGTGGCTCGGTGTCAAATTTCCTTGTTGCTCCTGTGAAGCACCTTGGGATGTTACGTTGTGATTTTTGTTAATCGTTCTGCTATTTTATTACTAACCTTTGTGCTCTTTTTAAGTCTGTAAGAGGAGACAATGGCCTAGAATTTCCACAAGGGTTCTCCACTGGGAGATCGACGAAACGTTTGGAGAAACTGGGTAAATGGCTAAAGGCGGCTGCTTAGAAACATAGAAACATAGAAGATAGGAGCAGGAGTAGGACATTCGGCCCCTCGAGCCTGTTCCGCCATTTAATGAGATCATGGCTGATCATCCAAACTCAGTACCCTGTCCCTGCTTTCTCCCCATAACCCTTGATCCCTTAAGAAATATACCTAACTCCTTCTTGAATATATTTAATGAATTGGCCTCTACTGCCTTCTGTGGTAGAGAATTCCACAGGTTCACCACTTTCTGGGTGAAGAAATTCCTCCTCATCTCAGTCCTAAATGGCTTACCCCTTATCCTTAGACTGTGACCCCTGGTTCTGGACTCCCCCGCCATCGGGAACATCCTTCCTGCATCTAGTCTGTCTAGTCCTGTTAGAATTTTATATGTTTCAATGAGATCCCCTCTCATTCTTCTAAACTCCAGTGAATATAAGCTTGCACCTTTTCTCCCCTGTTTTTTTTGTCAACTGGAGTTACCAGTAATAATTCAATAATTCAATTTTATTTGTCATATATGCAGCAGACGTGTGTACTACACAATGAAATGTTGATTTTTACGAGTCCTCCCAACATTGGAATAAATATGGCATAACAATGATAAAAATACTAATAGAAATACAGTAATAATAAATAAAACAACAGTAATAAATAATAATAAATTATTCGTTCATGAGTCTTATGGCCTGGGGGTAGAAGCTGTTTCGAAACCTGCTGGTACGAGACCGTATACTTCGGTATCTCTTACCGGACGGGAGCAGAGCGAAGAGGTTGTGGCTGGGGTGGCACGCGTCTTTTAATGATCTCCGGGCCTTCCCCCGGCACCTCTCGGGGTAGATATCCTGCACAGCAGGTAGTTTAATTCCTATAGTATGTTGTGCAGCTTTCACCACCATCTGTAGAGCCTTGCGGTCTATGGCGGTGCAGTTGCCATACCAGGTAGTACCATGAGTGAATCAGGAGCACCCGCTGGAAACCAGCCCAAGGAAGATAATGCAGTCAAAAAAAGTATATTTTGTAGGATTCACTGACGCAGTTTGAATATTTTTGGGCGGGTATTCTGATCCCTACGGGTGTGTACGCGCTGTGTACTCACCCGTAGGGACATCGGAAATGCCAGTTTCAGGCATGCACTGCGCATGTGCTGGAAACCGGCATTTCCAATCTGCCAAGAAAGCTCTCGACAGATCCTCCGGCTGTCCGGGAGAAGGGCCTCTGTGGGCGGAGAGTTCCGCTTTTTGGAAACCCTCCGCCCGCAGAAAACACTTACAATTCTTGCGCCTGGTAAAAGCAGGCATAAGGCCTGCTTTTACCAGGGTAAGAGTTGAAAAAAAGTTTTAAAAAATAAATTTTTTCACTGATTTATCATTTAAAAATACTTTTTTTAAAAAGGGTAAGTTTATTTTTAGCCCCATAAAATACTTTTATTATTTTTTTCAAAAAATTAAATTTTTGTTTAAAATGCTTAATTTATTGTAATTTCAAATCATTTTAAAAATGTTTTTCATTGATCTCCATTCCTATATTTGACAGGTCTTCCCGTCAAATGTATGAAGGGAGATTCCCTTCTGTGATTGGCTCCCCATGGCCCACGTGATCCCAGGGACGCTGCGAGCTACCTGCGCCCTCTGGGATACGCGGGCCCTGTGCACCGGCAGTTTGGAGAGGCCCAGGAGCAGAAGCGTGTGCGCCTCCCGGGAGCCCTCAGGTAAGGGCGCAGATTTTTTTCCAGATCGTGGGCCCTCCGCCCGCGGGAGGCCTGCGATCGGAAAATATGGGCCATTAAGTTAAAAATGAAACTTAGACGCTGGGAGTTTCCTGGGGGCCGTAACTTTGGTGGAAGTTCCATTTACACATCTATCTGCGGGTTCCACCACAGTTATGGCGGCTGATCGGGAGACTCCCTCGGAAATTCCCAGCGAGACACTCCAAATTAACACGCCTGCGCTCACAGAAGCAGGCAAGATTTACGCCAATGCAAAATAAATAACTTAACGCACACCGTTCTCAAAGAAAAAAAATTACCAAAGGAAATTCCAACAGAGGCAAAGTGACATAAGAAAACTACTAGACACTTGGTCTAAGCGTTAAACAAAGCTTTAATCAACTGTTTTTACAACATGGAGGTCTAGTTGTGTCCTTCACTAGTTCCTGTTAAGAATGTCCTGCGCAAGCTGAGCCCGTGCCTGAGTATTTATACTCTCCCTGGACAGCGCCACCCGCAGGCCGCTCAGTATTATTTCATAAGTCTTTCTTTCATGAATGACTGATTCATGTCACTAAGCATCTTAACTTGAAATGCAGTCACTTTCTAAACACCCTGCTATAAAATGCATTAACTCCTTTGCCCACATCATAATCTAAGTTTTTGGAAGAGCGCTTAAAGTGACTCCACAACAAATGAATACGAATGCAGTCCATCTGCAGCTGAAATGAGAGCGGGACAGTTCCGAAAGGTGGCACAGCTCCAAATAATTAGGCCCCAATCCAAAATGGATCCGCACAGGTAATGTCCGGCTTCATTGCTTCTCCCCAGGAAGCCTTGCTTCCAAAGATTCGCCTTTAATGGAGAAATATATGATCGAACAACAATCTGTCCACTGGGGGTAGATGATTCATTTTTGTTTGTTCAAGGAACATGATCATTGGATGAATAGCAAATGCATGAGGGAATATCTGGGACTAAAGAAAAAGATATACAGCTGTCACACTAAATTCACAAAGCTTCCAGGAAGTGCTTATAATTTGGGTATAAGACATTGATCCACAGCATTAGCATTCCCAAAATCAAAGGGTGGCTGCAAGTATTTGGTTTCTTAAATCCACACAAGGATTATTAACTAATAATAAATGTTATTAATCTTCATAATCACCAGGATGACAGTCTATTTAAAATAACTAATCATCGCACCTCACTGACTATTACAGGGTGACTATGACCTTCACATCTTGGAGGCCAACAATTGTTCTTGTCAAACACTTCCTACGCCTCATTAATTGACAGGCTTGGCATTCTTTATCTTAAAGAAAATGTAAAACAGACTGGACTCTGACGATTTGTTTGCACCCTAGGGACTGAGCAGATGACATTTCCTCTGACTGATCACT
The DNA here is from genome assembly GCF_052327205.1 of Somniosus microcephalus. NCBI lineage: Eukaryota > Metazoa > Chordata > Chondrichthyes > Squaliformes > Somniosidae > Somniosus > Somniosus microcephalus. The sequence goes on from NC_140991.1 coordinate 314,627,038, forward strand.
GAAATTTCTTAGCCCCAAGACCCATGACTAGAAGTTTTTCGTCCTGTCGCGGAGGGCTTGGAGTCGCCCTCTGAACGTGTCACCATCAAAGGTTCCAATTAACATATATACTTCAGCATTTGATTGATAACGGAGCAATGCAATATTTTATTAATGCTTATTTCAGTAGGTTGCCTCATTACTTATCCCTGCTCTTGTCATCCACACTCTGTGGGAGTGTGTGATAGTCATTTTTTTAATATTCTGATATGCATATGGCATTTGTAATACCTGCTGTGTACCAATGGGAAATGGTATTGAGATATATCTTATTTATAATTTGAAATACCAGTCTTTTAGGCACATAACTATCAGCATAGACACTAATTATTAAACAAACAGTAGTCCAAATATTTATTAGTTTGATGCTGGCGCAGTGTTAATTTTTATGAGTACTGTTATATCTCATTGTGATAAAAGCTAAAACAAAAATGGAAAAATGCTGAAAGTACATATTAAAATCCAGAAGCAAGTACAAAGAGGAAGGTCAGGTTAACATGTATCTCTCTTCCATCCTACATTACAGCAGTGACTGCACTTCAAGAGTACTTCACTGGCTGTAGAGCGCTTTGGGACGTCCTGAGGTCGTGAAAGGCGCTATAGAAATGCAAGATTTTGTTTCTTTCATTTCTTCTTTCCTGGACGGTAACAGACCTATCCGACATCTCCAACCTTCCCTGTTTATTTCCTCTGGTGGGGGGAGTCCAGAACAAGGGGGCGGCATAATCTTAAAATTAGAGCTTGAGCCATTTAGGAGTGAAATCAGGAAGCACATTTTCACACAAAGGGCAGTGGAAATCCAGAACTCTCTCCCTTCGAAAGACTGTGGATGCTGGAGGGGTCAATTGAAATTTTCCTGATTGAGATTGATAGGGATATGGAAACAAGGCAGGTAAATCGAGTTGAGGCCTCAATCATGCTTGACTAATCTACTGGAATTTTTTGAGGATATAACTGGTAGAATAGATAAGGGAGAACCAGTGGATGTGGTGTATTTGGACTTTCAGAAGGCTTTCGATAAGGTCCCGCATAAGAGATTAGCGTGCAAAGTTAAGGCACATGGGATTGGGGGTAAGGTACTGACTTAGATAGAGAACTGGTTGGCAGACAGGAAGCAAAGAGATGGAATAAACAAGTCTTTTTCCGAGTGGCAGGCAGTGACTAGTGGGGTACCGCAGGGATCGGTGCTAGGACCCCAGTTATTCACAATATATATTAATGATCTAGACGAGGGAACTAGATGTAATATCTCCAAGTTTGCAGATGACACAAAGCTGGGTGGGCATGTGTGCAGTGAGGAGGATGCAGAGAAACTCCAGTATGTGCTGTGAGGAGGATGCAGAGAAACTCCAGTGTGATTTGGACAGGTTGGGTGATTGGGCAGATGCATGGCAGATGCAGTGGCAAAAACAGGAAGGCAGATTATTATCTGAACGGCAATAGATTGGGAAAAGGGGAAGTGCAACGAGACCTGGGTGTCCTTGTGCACCAGTCACTGAAGGTAAGCATGCAGGTGCAGCAGGTGGTTAAGAAGGCAAATGGTATGTTGGCCTTCATAGCAAGAGGATTCAAGTACAGGAGCAAGGATGTCTTGCTGCAGTTGTACAGGGCCTTGGTTAGACCACACCATGAGTATTGTGTGCAGTTTTGGTCGCCTTATCTGAGGAAGGATGTTCTTGCCATGGAGGGAGTGCAGCGAAGATTCACCAGACTGATACCTGGGATGGCAGGAATGACGTATGAGGAGAGATTGGGTCGACTGGGCTTGTATTTGCTAGAGTTTAGAAGAATGAGAGGGGATCTCATTGAAACTTATAAAATTAAAACAGGACTAGACAGACTAGATGCAGGAAGGATGTTCCCGATGGTGGGGGAGTCCAGAACCAGGGGTCACAGTCTAAGGATAAGGGGTAAGCCATTTAGGATAGAGATGAGGAGGAATTTCTTCACCCAGAGAGTGGTGAACCTGTGGAATTCTCTGCCACAGAAGGCAGTTGAGGCCAATTCATTAAATATATTCAAGAAGGAGTTAGATATATTTCTTCAGGCTAAAGGGATCAAGGGATATGGGGAGAAGGCAGGGACAGGGTACTGAGTTTGAATGATCAGCCATGATCTCATTGAATGGCGGAGCGGGCTCGAGGGCCTACTCGAGGTCTACTCCTGCTCCTATCTACCATCGTTCTGATGTTGTAAATAAAAGAGAGGGCCTAAAATCAGCCAGAGGGCCGCAGATTGCTTCGTTGTAAACCTCATGTTGTAGGAAACCTGTGTCATGGCTGAAACTCTGCTTTAACAACAGCAGCAAAGCTCAAACCATGAGTTTTTTAGTGAATAGAAATGTCATCTTATAAACCAATAATTGTAGAGTTACAGCCGGTAATAGCCTGTACCTTTGTCACAGCTATCTTAATTATCTCAATCAGTTTAAGCAGGGTATAACAGTATCCAGTAACAGATTAAACGGGCTAAGATATTTGCAAACTTTAACCGGTATTTACAGTAGGAGGCTCAAATTGGATTAATCTTTAACTCCAGCAATAATTCATCCTGTTATGTCTACAGTCTGTAGTGTGCCAAGACATGTTTGCACATTGACATTATTTAAGTCTGGAGAACACCCTGGGGCACTCTTTGCTTGAGTTGATCAGTTCATGCATACTGCGTGAGTTCTTCACTCGGAGGGTTGTGAATCTTTGGAATTCTCTACCCCAATGGATGCTGAATCGTTGAGTATATTCAAGGCTGAGATTGATAGATGTTTGGACTCTAGGGGAATCGAGGGATACGGAGATCGGGCGGGAAAGTGGAGTTGAGATCGATAATCAGCCATGATCTTATTGAATGACGGAGCAGGCTCGAGGGGCCATACGGCCGACTCCTGCTCCTAATTCTTATGTTCTTATGTGGGACTCATTTCTCTAGAAAAGAGAAGACTCAAGGGTGACCTGATAGAGATCTTTAAAATTATGAATGGGTAGACGTAGAGAAGAAGGGTACAATCCTAAAGCGGGTGCACAAACAGAGAGACCTGGGGGTATGTGTGCACAAATCATTGGAAGGTGGCAGGGCAGGTGGAGAAAGCGGTTAAAAAGGCTTATGGGATCCTGGGCTTCATCAAGGGTGTAAGACATGCGGAATTACCCCTCGCCCCGTCCAACAGGTTAGAGAGTTCGGACTTGAGACTTATGAGAAATTACACCAGACACACGGGTTCTGTCTTTAACCTTTTATTGTTCCTAAGACAGGTTCAAAACCCCAACCACTATTTGAGCAATTCACCAATAATATTACAGGAAATCATCCATACAACCACCCGCTGATGATCAGTCTAGCGTTGATTGTAGGTCCTCGTAAGCGAGATGACTGGCCTGGCCCCTCCTTCTGACTGCAGCCTAATCCTCGTAGGTGAGATGACTGGACAAGCCACCTTCCTCTGACTGCAGTGCTGATACTCTTTAGCCATTGTGTTTTATACAGCTTTCCTTGCGTTTTGCATTAAATCATTCATTCAGGGATGGTGAAACGTTCCTTTAATGTTGGCCTGAGCCGTGTGAGCTGTCAAACGTTTACATTAACTCACCCTGTGTGGCTTATCCTTAGTTTTTCCTTATCACAGCCCCAAAATTGTTCATTCACTCCTAAAGTTTACAAAGGTGGCAGGAAACCACTTGATTAGGTTCATGAGTTACGTCGTATTCTGCATTTCAAAACTCCAAAGGTTTGACTCCTCCCCTTTAACCTCAGAAAAGTCACCATGTCTGCAAAACTAAGGGGGTTTGTTTACCTCTGTTGACTCTGACTACCACCTGCAGTCACAACTTATCAGTGAAAGACTGCTTGTTACATTCACCAACTTTATTTCACTTTGGAAAAACCTTTTTGCCTGGCAAAGCGTTTCAAGAAATATTAAAATTAAGGGTCTGTATATGCATTCTACAAGGGCAACGTAGCTGGGAACCGGAGGGAGCTATGGAGCTAGGGCAATCCCCACCTACTCACTCATTGAAAGGTGGATGGAAGTTGAGGGGTCCAGATGGATGGGGTCTGAAGGCGGCACAGATCCACCCGAAGTGATGCAGAGTAATACATAGAATTGCATAGAATGGAATGCACAGAACCAGGCTATTCGGCCCAACCAGTCTGTGCCTTCGTTTATGTTCCACTCGAGCCTCCTCCCGTCTTTCCTCATCTGACTCTATGGGCAGGACTTTCATTCAGGAGTCGGGTTGGAGGCGGGACTACAACTTTCAGGGTTGTAGTCCCGCCTCCATCGAGCTGCGGCCAATCCACGCGATTTTAACTTGATTGACCTGGTTGAGCCCGCCCAGCGGGCTCAGCAGGCCAATTAAGGGCCACCCGGCAACAGGTGACGTCACAGACTGAAATTTCACCTGTCAAGAGGTTTTGACAGATGAAATATCAGCGTTTCACAGCTATTTGAAGCTGTCAAACACTGACAGTCTTACTTCTAACCTGAGTCCTTCTCCACAGACTCAGTTAGAAATCTCTCCTGCACAGAAAGCTGCAGGCTGTCACTTTTTGACAGTTCGCGGCCATTCTGCTTTCTGTGCCGGTGAGCTGAGGGGCTCCCGAGAACTAAAGGAAGGAAGCCTGAAAAGGTAAGAAAAGGTCATTTACACTTCTTTAATCACTTTAGACACAACAAACACACTTACCTTTGCACTCATGCACACATCACTCACCTGAACACCGACATCTCGACCCCTCCAAGCCCTTCAACCCGACGGCCCGACTCCTCTAACTTGGCGTGGTTTGGAGCCGTCGGGAATCCCACACTTCAACCTTCAAAATAGGGATTAGATTAAAAACTGCCTGTTAACTACCTGTTAACAGGCAGTTAATTGGCATTGATCCCCTTCCCGCCTCGGGGAGGCGGGTCCCAGGGCGGGGCGGGTACCCGCCTCCTTTGAAACTGGCATGGAGGCAGGTTTGGGTGCAGGATGGGGTCGGGACCCCTGATTTCGGGATTTTAACCCCCCACACGCCTCCAATCCCGGCTCCACGGCCCAATAAAAATCCTGCCCTACCAGCGAAACACAGCAGCAAAATACGGCGGATGCTGGAAATCTGAAATAACAACAGAAAATGCTGGAAACACTCAGCAGGTCAGGCAGCATCGAGGAGAGAGAAACAGAGTTAACGTTTCGGGTCGAGGGCCCTTCGTCAGAACTGGAAAAGGTTGGAGGAGAGAGATTTTTCAGCAAGTGTAGGGGCAGGGATAGGGAGGAGGGGAGGAAAGAACAAAGGGAGGGACTGTGATAGGCTGGAAGGCAGACGAGATTGACTGACAAAAGGGATGATGGTGCAAGGCAAAAAAAGGAGGTAATGGGACAAGTAAAGAAACAAAAGATGACTCTAGATGAGGTGTAAACGGCGATGGCAGAATCATCAACAGCTACTGTGTGAGGAAAAAAAGGGGATAAAATATAGGGGTGGTTATAGTCTGAAATTGTTGAATTCAATGTTAAGCCCAGAAGGCTGTAAAGTGCCTAATCGAAAAATGAGGTGCTGTTCCATGAGCTTGCGTTGAGCTTCGTCTATCAGCATAACCCTCTATTCCCTTCTCCCTCAGATGCTTGTCCAGCCTCCCCTTAAATGCATCTATACTATTCGCTTCAACCACTCCCTGTGGTAGCGAGTTCCACATTCTCACCACTCTCTGGGTAAAGAAGTTTCTCCTGAATTCCCTATTGGATTTTGTGTTAGTGGGAGCTTGCTGTGCACAAATTGGCTGCCGTGTTTCCTACATTACAACAGTGACTACACTTCAAAATGTATTTCATTGGCTGTAAAGTGCTTTGGGATGTCCGGTGGTCGTGAAAGACGCTGTAGAAATGCAAGCCTTTCTTTCAAATCTAACCCGACCAATTACCAATCTATCAGCCTCGTCTCAATCGTCAATAAACTGATGGAAGGAGTCATCAATAGTGCCATGGAGCAACACCTGTTCATCAATATCCTACTCACCAATGTTCAGTTCCGGGTTCTGCCAGAACCTCTCGTCTCCAGGCTTCATCACAGCCTTGATCCAGACACGGCTGCAAGAGCTGAATGCCAGAGGAGAGTTGAGAGTGGCAGCCACCGTCATCAAGGCAGCATTTGACCGACTATGACGCCAAGGAACAGAAGCAAACTGATGTCAATCGGGGTCGATGTGGAAACCCCTCCAGTGACTGGAGTCACACCTGATGCAATGGAAGATGGGTGTGGTTGTTGGAGGTCATTTATCACACCATGGAACTGTACAAAACGTTAGTTAGGCCACAGCTGGAGTACTGTGCGCAGTTCTGGTCACCACACTATAGGAAGGATGTGATTGCATTGCAGAGGGTACAGAGGAGATTCACCAGGATGTTACCTGGGCTGGAGTGCTTCAGCTATGAAGAGAGACTGGACAGGCTGGGGTTGTTTTCCTTAGAGCAGAGAAGGCTGAGGGGGGACCTGATTGAGGTGTACAAAATGATGAGGGGCATAGATAGGGTAGATAGAAAGGAACTTTTCCCCTTAGTAGTGTTAAATCCGTGTATCTTGATGTTGTGTGTCCTTCAATAACTAGACAAGAGACTGCAGGGAACAATCAACAGGTGTTTACTGGATGAGGGTTACTCTAAAACTAACTGTACAGATCCCTACTCAGGGTTTATATACAGGTGTGGTCACTGCCGGTACTACAGTATACAGGAGCTGTAAAAAGTAGTTCTCCCCTTAAAGGTACATGCACTACAAGTAGAGGGGCCAATAACCAGGGGGCATAGTTTCAAGGTAAGGGGCAGGAGGTTTAGAGGGGATTTGAGGAAAAACTTTTTCACCCAGAGGGTGGTTGGAATCTGGAACTCACTGCCTGAAAGGGTGGTAGAGGCGGGAACCCTCACAACATTCAAGAAGCATTTAGATGAGCACTTGAAATGCCATAGCATACAAGGCTACGGACCAAGTGCTGGAAAATGGGGTTAGAATAGACAGGGCTTGATGGCCGCCACGGACACGATGGGCCGAAGGGCCTCTCGCTGAAATTCCCGACTGCAGAACCTGTATCTTAAACAAAAGGGAATTACTGCAGGCAAAACAGGCACTACTGCCCAGCCAGGAGAAAATCAGCACTCGAGTTCGCTCGCGCCCAACTGATGCTACCAGCCCAAGGAAGCTACGCTTTGCAGAAGAAGGAGATCTATTACATTGAGCTCATTTGCAAGTAATCTTTATCACCTTCTGCCACTCCTGGCACGCTCACAATGACTTAGGTTAACATGTATAGCACAAATTAGGGTTTCCTCTCGGCTTTCTGAATGGAAACAGCTCATCAGGATCTGGTATGAAAAATATCCAATAAGTTTATAAAAATGCAAGCCCTCCAGACATGAATATGTTACCTCGCAGTGGCTCCATTTACATGAAGTCAATGATATCAATCTCCTCCCTCTGACTAGATCAGGCTTAGTTGGGGAATATCACGCGTTGACATTCAAGCTTATTAAATATGGTGCATGATGTGTCGACTAGTTGGCCATTGCCAAAACATTTGTCGTCAAATTACTTGCTGAGATCTAGCAGCTAATATTTCTGCCGAGCTAAATTAGCCGATTGGTTTTTGCAAAAGCAAAATACTGCGGATGCTGGAAATCTGAAATAAAAACAGAACATGCTGGAAATACTCAGCAGGTCAGGCAGCATCTGTAGCGAGAGAGAAACAGAGTTAACGTTTCAGGTCGATGACCCTTCGTCAGAACTGGAAAAAGTTAGAGATGTAACAGGTTTTTAAGCAGGTGCGGGGGCAGGGAAAGGGGGGGGGAGGAAAGAACAAAAGGGAAGGTCTGTGATAGGGTGGAAGGCAGGAGAGATTAAATGAGAAAAGGGATGATGGTGCGAGGCAAGAGGAGATGGTAATGGGACAAGTTAAGAAACAAAAGACGGGTCTAGGGCCTAGAAATTGGCCTGAGGCGCCCAAGCGGCGCAAAGTTCGCCTGGGCACTGGAATTTGCGCCGCGATCGCCGCATTAGCGATCGCCGCAAATTCAGCTGAAGTGCCCCTAGAGGGAGACGGGGCGCGGCTCGAGGTGCTCCGCGTCCCTCTTAGGGCGCTGAAAGTGAATTTCGCAGCGCTACGTGCCGCAGCGCCACACGCTGTGGCACGGCACGCTGCGGTACTGCAGGCCTTCCTCCCACTGTTAAGGGGGAGGGGCCTGCAACAGCGCGAGCCCCGATCGCGAGTGCCGGCAAAAGAGCCCGGTACCAAGGAGAAGAGCCGGGCTCTCGGGAAACAGCCGGCAATGCCGTGGGGGGGGGGGGGGAACCAGGAGGCCGGGGATGGAGGTGCTGGCAGGCAGCCGCCGAAAAAGCGGCCGCCCCACACCTCCACCTTAACTTGCACCTCTGCCGGTGCAGCAAGGCCCCGTGAACCGGGTGCGGGTAGCGAACGGCGCTACAGCGGCGTTCGCTACCAAATATCGCGATCGGGGCGCGAATGGGGCGCTGCGCACACCAATGACGTCATCGGTGGCGGTGCAGCGCAAAAGGCTAACGCCACCACTAGCACCCCTGCTGAATATCGCGGGAGGCGCAGCCAGTGGCGCTACAGCCACTGACTGCCTCCTTAGGCGCTAACAGGTGGCGCTACTCACCCAATTTCTCCCCCTAAATGAGGTGTAAATGGCAATGCCAGAATGATCAACAGCTACCATGTGAGAGAAAAAAAAAAATTGGGGCCGAGGTTATTGTCTGAAATTGTTGAACTCGATGTTGAGTCCAGAAGGCTGTAAAATGTCTAATCGAAAGATGAGGTGCTGTTCCTCGAGCTTACGTTGAGCTTCATTGGAACAGTGTACGAGGCCGAGGACCAAGAGATCAGAGTGGGAGAGGAGTGGAGAATTAAAGTGACAGGCAACCAGAAGCTCGGGGTCACCCTTACGGACTGAACGGAGGTGTTCCGCAAAGCAGTCACCCTTCTTCCTTCTTCTTCACAGATCTGTGTTTGGTCTCCCCAGTGTAGGGGAGGCCGCAACGTGAGCAGCGAATACAGTATACTAAATTGCAAAAAGTACAAGTAAATCACTGTTTCACCAAATTGATTGGTTTTGCAACCAGTTTCTGCAATTTGTGATTAAAATATATACAGAAAGAGGTGTTTTTGTAGAGGATTGTATTGATTGGAGAATTGTCAATAAATTCCCTGATCTTCAAGACTAACTGCTAGCCAAACTAACATCTGCCATCGCGTCACATAATCCAATGAACTAGTCATTAAAGCAAGAATACCCGTCAATAAAGTAATCAACGGCAAATCACAGAAATCACAGAAATCACAGAAACCTCACAGTACAGATAGAGGCCATTTCGGCCCATCGAGCCTGCACCGACACATATCCCACCCGATCCCCGTAACCCCTACACCAACATGTATCCCACCCTATCCCCACGTATTTAATCCCCCTAACACTAAGGGTCAATTTTTATCATAGCCAATCAATCTAACCTGCACATCTTTGGACTGTGGGAGGAAACCGGAGCACCCGGAGGAAACCCACGCAAACACGGGGAGAATGTGCAAACTCCACACAGACAGTCACCCGAGGCCAGATTCGAACCCGGGTCCCTGGCGCTGTGAGGCAACAGTGCTAACCACTATGCCACCGTGCTGCCCTAATGTGTTGCTACACGGCGACTTCATGCAAATAGGACCACTGGGGCCAATTTGATATTGTTTAACATAGTGTAATCCAGTTTTGGAGCTGATTAATGTGCTATCAGATTTTAGCAACAGCAAACACTCGAGATTTTAATTCAATATTTGCCATTTGTGCCAGCGTGCACAGATTATGAACAGTGTGCCATTTCATTAGGGGGTTGAGTGTATCTGCTGAAACGGCCCAAATTTGGATGGGATCATCTTGAACTGGCAGAGACAGGTAGAAAGTGACAAGGCAACAAGCGACAGAAGCAAAACTAGAAAACATCAGAAATTCTTTCACAACAGCATCTCTGGATCTGCGAAAGCAGCACTCGAAAGGAAGGAAATCAAGACAAGCTACCTGGGAGCTTGATGCTCACTGTGTCATTAATTCAGGTTCCTGAATGTAGCAATGTGTTCCAGGAAGGTTTACTCAGTGTCACTGCCTCCATGGAAATTTCAAACACATTTCTTTTCGAATATTTTTTTTTATTCATTCACGGGATGTGGGCGTCGCTGGCAAGGCCAACATTTATTGCCCATCCCTAATTGCCCTTGAGAAGGTGGCGGTGAGCCGCCTTCTTGACAACTGAGGCCATTTCAGAGGGCAGTTAAGAATCAACCACGTTGCTGTGGGTCAGGAGTCACATATCGGCCAGACTGGGAAAAGATGGCAGATTTCCTTCCCTGAAGGACATTAGTGAACCAGATGGGTTTTTCCTGACAATCTGGTAGTTTCATGGTCACCATTACTGATACTAGCTTTTTATTCCAGATTTATTTAATTAACTGAATTTAAATTCCTCGACTGCTGTGGTGGGATTTTGAAGTCTTGTCTCCAGGTCATTAGGCTAAGCCTTCTGGATTACTAGTCCAGTAACATTACCACTATGCTACCATTCCCGATAGCATGTTTATGGTTTTGCTAGAAATATTGAAATCCCAGCCAGAGGAAATCTTCATGAAGGTACTTACAATGCGACGGAAGCCATTTTCATTCTCTCCTTGCCTCCCATATTAGAAGATGCAGGATTTTAATAAGGCTAAAAAGATTCGGGCAGACTCCTTGAACAGGTGCTCTGGTTTCAGAGCGATGCTTGCAGGGAGTGTGAGTGAGGAAATCGCAGTCTCACAAACATGACTTACTGTCCGTTAGTTTAAATGATGGAAAATCAAGGGCTGCGGGGCCCAACTTTAAGGTGAGACACTAAACCGAACGGCCCATCTACCTGGACATGCAAGGTCCCGTGGCGCTATTCGAAGAAGAGCAGAGAGTTCTCCTGGTGTCTTGGCCAACATTCCTTCCTCAGCCCACAACAGCAAAGACAGGTTATCTGGCAATTCATGTACTGTTTCTGGGAGCTTGCTGTGTGCAAATAGGCTGCAGCATTTGCCTACAAAACAACAATGACCAGTGGGCAGTGTCCTAGGCCCAACCATCTTCAGCTGCTTCATCAATGACCTTCCCTCCAACATAAGGTCAGAAATGGAGATGTTCACTGATGACTGCACAGTGTTCAGCGCCATTCACAACTCCTCAGATAATGAAGCAGTCCATGCCCGCATGCAACAACCCGGACGATGTTTAGGCTTGGGCTGATAAGTGGCAGGTAACATTCGCGCCACACAAGTGCCAGGCAATGACTATCTCCAACAAGCGAGAGTCTAACCACCGCCCCTTGACATTCAACGGCATTACCATCGCCGAATCCTCCACTATCAACATCCTGGGGGTCACCATTGATCAGAAACTTAACTGGACCAGCCACATAAATACTGTGGCAACAAGAGCAGGTTAGAGGCTGGGTATTCTGCGGTGAGTGTCTCACCTCCTGACTCCCCAAAGCCTTTCCACCATCTACAAGGCACAAGTAAGGTGTGTGATGGAATACTCTCCACTTGCCTGGATGAGTGCAGCTCCAACAACACTCAAGAAGCTCGACACCATCCAGGACAAAGCAGCCCGCTTGATTGGCACCCCATCTACCACATTAAACATTCACTCCCTCCACCACCGGTGTACCGTGGCTGCAGTGTGTACCATCTACAAGATGCACTGCAGCAACTCGCCAAGGCTTCTTCGGCAGCACCTCCCAAACCCATGACCTCTTCCACCTAGAAGGACAAGGGCAGCAGGCGCATGGGAACACCACCACCTCCAAGTTCCCCTCAAGTCACACACGCCATCCTGACTTGGAAGTATATCGGCTGTTCTTTCATCGTCGCTGGGTCAAAATCCTTGGACTCCCTCCCTAACAGCACTTTGGGAGCACCTTCACCACACAGACTGCAGCGGTTCAAGAAGGCGGCTCACCACCACCTTCTCAAGGGCAATTAGGGATGGGCAATAAATGCTGGCCTTGCTAGCGACACCCACATCCCATGAACGAATAATAAAAACAAACACCTCCAATTTAATGAATTGGCTGTGAAGCACTTTGGTATATCCTGAATATGAGGAATGTGCTATATAAATGCATGTCTTTCTTTCTTTCTTACCTCTCTGAGAACACCACAACCCTGTTGTTTGTGGTTTTTATTTTCTAAAATTCCCATTTCCATTTTTATAAATGAAATTCCAAAATTCCCAAATTAATTTCCCTGGCTAGACAAGTACCTTTAAGAGTGGCCTTTCTCATTTTAATTGGATATAAAGATCATTTTACAGGAATGCTTTAATAGGTACAGTAATGTACGCGGCTTTGGTACTAGACCAGCAGCTTAAATACCACCCTAAAAAGTTATAAAATCAAATTCAATAAATCTGGTAATTATTGGGCTGGCAACAGATCAAATAACCATCAAAATTGCGGTATTGTCATAAAAGTTCACTTAGTTGACTAATGTCCTTCATGGCCGTGAACGTGCCACCTACCTGGTCTGCCCTACATGGGACTCCAGTCCCACACCATATGGTTTGACCAACGCCTCGATTTTCAAGTTCTCATCCTTGTTTACAAATCCCTCCATGGCCCTCACCCCTCTCTGTCTCTCAAACCTCCTCCAGCCCCACAACCCGCCGAGATCTCTGTGCTCCTCTAATTCTGGCCTCTTCCGCTGAGAAGGAATCGCCATGATTCAGTGAAATACACGATACCATGAACAGATTCCTAATATTATTAATAAAAGACATACTGGGTTTAAAAGACACAAGTCTCAGCAGACACAGGCTGTGAACAGAATACAGGCTTCTGAGAAAAGATCAGTTGATAACAAAGCTGTAAACAAGCTTTGAAATGGGAATTAGTTAAACATACTAAAACAATGGAAGATTGAAGCAAACCATTGGTACGTCCGAAAGGTCTACGGTTTGCAATGAACACAATGAGAGACCCAGTTTAAAGTGTGAAGAGCTAACACGATAAAACAGAAATACAAACATTAAAAGAGGCATGTGCCTTTGAAAACATGACATCAAGTAAAAGAAACCTGCTGGTCAAATAGTTTTATGTTAAACTTGGAAAACAGGAACCATAAGATTAAATATGCAACCAATTGAGATAGCTAGAAATGCATGAACCACCCTGGTCAAAGTGTCTTTAATTTAGATATAGTAAAAACCATACCAACAAGGCTTTGAAGTTATGACTTCAATACAGGCACCAAGCAATTACATTGTTTTTGTATTAAACGTGGATCACCACAGAGCCTCAGCATCTGCTAAAAAGCAGTTAAGCCAATATTAAGAATTATATGAAGAATGTTCGATAAGAATGGCATCAAACAGAAACCATAGCTGTCGTTGTGTTTATGATGGTTTTTGGAACACCTAAAGGTAGAGAAATAATTATGCATGCAATAGTTGAATTGACAGTAAGAATAGAAAGCATTCGAAAGAGGGATCAATAAAGACAATTAGCTGACATTAGCAAAGAACATCAAAGAAGAAACCAAAGCCAAAAGGGTATAAAAATAAGACCTTTTTAAACAGAACGTCAGAACACGCTGAACGGGCAGGGTGTTTCTCAACTTTCCAGAGGCACCTCTGTAAGTCTTTAACTATGAGTCTCGGGTAAATCAAAGTGATTGATTTTGGTGGATGTTCTGGATTTAGAAATAAGTAAGAAATAAGAAATGTAACAAAGTAAAGATTTGAAAATAAGGATCTCTGAGAAATAAGAAATGTAAGCTAATTGTATTTTGAATTGTTAATGTTGCGACTGATTCAACAGATGTTAACTGAACGTCGGCTCTTAAATAAAACTATATATTTTTAGAATTGTCTCAAAGAGTAATTCTGTATAAACTCGCGAACCCACATTTCTGTACACTATTTTCTAAGGAGTTGCAGAATTCTGGGGGGTATTCCGGACCCTCATAATATCCGGAAGGTTAAAGTCTAGTTCAACTTATTAAAAGTGCTATCTGGAGGACGGTAACATCGTTAGTCGTTCCTTTCCTTTAGGGAGAGATAGCCTGAACCTTTAGACCTATTTAAGCATCTTATGGAATTCGGCTATCTCTAACTTAAGTTGAAAGTGAACGTCTGGGGAATACGCCTCATCTGGAATAGCCCAAAAGGGCTAGGACTGTAATTATCCCTTCACCGCAGCCCCCCGATTTCATTCAATCCACTATTGGTGGCCGTGCCTTCAGCTGCCTGGGACCTAAGCTCTGGAATTCCCTCCCTAAACCTCTCCGCCTCTCCACCTCTCTCTCTCGTCCTTTAAGACGCTCCATAAAAATTACCTCTTTGACCAGGCTTTTGGTCACCTGTCCTAATATCTCCTTATCTGGCTCGGTGTCAAATTTTGTCTGATTTACGCTCCTGTGCAGCGCCTTGGGATGTTTTACTACGTTAAAGGCACTATATAAATGCAAGTTGTTGTTGTTTTCTCTTAAAACCCTCTGAAGCGGCCAAGCAAGCTATTCAGTTGTACAAACAATTGCTGCTTCTCCTTCTCAGGGTAACTAGGGATGGGTAATAAACGTGGCCATTGCTATGGCTTCACACATCCTACGAACAAAGAAGAAAAGCAATGTCCCACCATTTGTCAGTTGTATCCGCAGCTATACTACTCCAGCAGATTACAAACCCTGGGACCATGGACCATGTACAGCAGGCACCTCAAAGCACTGGAGGGGTACCACCAACGCTGCCTCCACAAGATCCTGCAAATCCATTGGCAGGATAGGCGCACCAACGTCAGTGTTCTTGCTCAGGCCAACATCCCCAGCATCGAAGCTTTGACCACGCTCGATCAGCTCCGATGGACGGGCCACATTGTCCGCATGCCCGATACAAGGCTCCCAAAACAAGCGCTCTACTCGGAGCTCCGGCACGGCAAGAGAGCCCCAGGTAGGCAGAGGAAACACTTCAAGGACACCCTCAAAGCCTCCTTGAAAAACTGTAACATCCCCACTGACACCTGGGAATCCCTGGCCCAAGACCGCACAAAGTGGAGAAGAAGCATCCGGGAAGGCGCCAAACACCTCGAGTCTCTTCGCCGGGAGCAAGCGGAAGCCAAGCACAGGCAGCTCAAGGAGCGCACGTCAACCCAAGCACCCCACCCACCCGCCCCTTCAACCACCGTCTGCCCCACCTGTGACAGAGACCGTAGGTCCCGCATTGGGCTCATCAGTCACCGGAGAACTCATTTTTAATGTGGAAGCAAGTCATCCTCGGTTCAGAGGGACTGCCTAAGAAGAAGAGGAGAAGACAAACCCTGGTATCTTTAATATCCATTTACAGCAGGATCTGCAGTTATGCTTAATTAGCCTATACCCTCCAGCACCACAGTGTATCAAAACCATTAAATAGCATATTCTAGCATCAACTCGATCTCAATGCAAACTGTGCAAGTTATCCAAAAATGCATAACAGAAGTATTAAACCATATCCATTTTAAATACACAGTAACCCTTCCTTTGCCCAGATACTTGTCCAACTCTGATCTAATTCTAAGTCCATTAAAATCCTTATCAGAATAGTAAACTAGAAGTGAAAGAAGAAGGGGACAGCCCTTAGAGGAGGAACAAAAATAGATCTACGGCTAGAATAAGTAGTTAGAGGAGAGCCACAGTGTTAAGACCAGAAAAATTAATAACCTATCAGTGATTAATCAATAAGGGTGGTGGGGGTCTGGGACTCACTGCCCGAAAGGGTGGTAGAGGCAGAAACTCTCACCGAAGTGCCGTAACCTACAGGGCTACGAACCAAGAGCTGGAAAGTGGGATTAGGCTGGAGAGCTCTTTCTTGACCGGCACAGAAACAATGGGCCGAATGGCCTCCTTCTGTGCCGTAAATTTCTATGATTCTATTAAGTGTTTTATGCCAATGCAAGGTGTATAAGGAACAAGATTGAGGCTTATCTTTGGGATAAAACAGTAAAGACAGTAAATATATTATCAAGCTGCTTCCTTCTTCAGACAGTTCTAAAGCTCTAAAGAAGAACATCGTCCATTACACTGACCTAACTTTTTCTCTCTACAGACACTCTACAGACGATTGACTTGCTGTTTGTTTCCAGCATTTAAAAACATAAGAACATAAGAATTCGGAGCAGGAGTCGCCATACGGCCCCTCAAGCCTGCTCCGCCATTCAATAAGATCATGGTGTGGAGATGCCGGAGTTGGACTGGGGTGGACAAATGTAAGAAGTCACACAACACCAGGTTATAGTCCAACAGCTTTATTTCAAATCACAAGCTTTCGGAGCGCTGCTCCTTGGTCAGGTGAAGTGGAGAAATGCATAAAGACACAGCTTATATAGTCAGAAAATAATGTCAGATGTTTACAGGTAATCTTGCCAACTGCCATTTATCACACCTCGGTCAATGGAATGTTGGCTTTCATTGCTAGGGGGACAGAATATAAAAATAGGGAGGTATTGCTTCAGTTGTACAAGGTATTGGTGAGACCGCACCTGGAATACTGCATACAGTTTTGGTGTCCATACTTAAGAAAAGACATACTTGCTCTCGAGTCAGTACAAAGAAGGTTCACTCGGTTAATCCCAGGGATGAGGGGATGGACATGAGGAGAGGTTGAGTAGATTGGGACTCTACTCATTGGAGTTCAGAAGAATGAGAGGCGATGTTATTGAAACATATAAGATTGTGAAGGGGTTGGATCGGGTGGATGCGGGGAGGATGTTCCCGATGATGGGTGAAACTAGAACTAGGGGGCATAGTCTTAGAATAAGGGGCTGCTCTTTCAAAACTGAGATGAGGAGGAACTACTTCACTCAGAGGGTGGTAGGTCCATGGAATATGCTGCCCCAAAAAGCTGTAGAAGCTACATCATTACATAAATTTAAAACAGAAATAGACAGTTTCCTAGAAGTAAAGGGAATTAAGGGTTACGGGGAGCGGGCAGGAATTTGGACATGAGTCTAAGTTCGGATCGGTCATGGCCCTGTGGGTAGCGGAGCGGGCCCAGGGGCCGTGTAGCCTGATCCTGCTCCTATTTCGTGTGTCTAATTCTGTTAGATTCAGGAGATGGTTCTGTGATAGTAGATTGGCGGTTAGGATCAGATCAGCCATGATCTTATTGAATGGCAGAGCAGGCTCGAGGGGCCGATTGGCCTACTCCTGCTCCTATTTCTTATGTTCTTATGTTTATGTTCTTATAAACAGCGACCACGACACCACACAACCCTGCCACAGCAACCTCTGCAAGACATGCCAGATCATCAACACAGATACCATCATCACACGTGAGGACACCACCCACCAGGTACATGGTACATACTCATGTGACTCGGCCAACGTTGTCTACCTCATACGTTGCAGGAAAGGATGCCCCGGAGCATGGTACATCGACGAGACCATGCAGACACTGCGACAACGGATGAACGGACACCGCGCAACAATCACCAGGCAGGAGTGTTCCCTCCCAGTCGGGGAACACTTCAGCAGTCAAGGACATTCAGCCTCCGATCTTCGGGTAAGCATTCTCCAAGGTGGCCTTCGAGACACACGACAACACAAAATCGTCGAGCAGAAACTGATAGCCAAGTTCTGCACCCATGAGGACGGCCTCAACCGAGATCTTGGGTTCATGTCACACTACATGTAACCCCACCTGACGCAGGGTCATCCAGACTCGAGTCGACATTGGCTTGTTCTCTCTACACAGATGCGGCCGGACCTGCTGTGATTTCCAGCAAAAAAAAAAAATGTTTTTTGTCTTTTTTTGTTTTTCATACAGACCCCAGCATCTGCAATATTTGACCCCTTGTGACCCCACCTCATTGTTCTTTGATGTAATGTTTTCCTGACGGACCTGTTTGGACACCATTCACACCTTTGATTGCTGTGATTATCTCTCTGCCGAGGTGTGATAAATGGCAGTTGACAAGATTACCTGTAAACATCTGATATTATTCTCTGACTATATAAGCTGTGTTTTTATGCATCTCTCCACTTCACCTGACGAAGGAGCAGCGCTCCAAAAGCTTGTGATTTCAAATAAAGCTGTTGGACTATAACCTGGTGTTGTGTGACTTCTTACAATAAGATCATGGCTGATCTTCGACCTCAACTCCACTTTCCCCACCCGATCCCCATATCCCTCAATTCCCCATGAGCCCAAAAATCTATCGATCTCAGCCTTGAATATACTCAACGACTGAGCCTCCACAGCCCTCTGGGGTAGAGAATTCCAAAGATTCACCACCCTCTGAGTGAAGAAATTCCTCCTCATCTCAGTCTTAAATGACTGACCCCCTTATCCTGAGACTGTGCCCCTAGTCCTAGACTCTCCAGCCAGGGGAAACAACCTCTCAGCATCTACATTTTCTGTCTTCGTATCAGATTTCCAGCATTTGCAGATTTTTTTTCTTTTTATCTGTCCTGTAATTAGGTCACATCGTCCGCATGCCCGATACGAGATTGCCAAAACAAGCGCTCTACTCGGAGCTCCGACACAGCAAGAGAGCCCCAGGTGGGCAGATGAAACGCTTCAAGAACACCCTCAAAGCCTCCTTGAAAAAGTGTAACAGCCCCCCCCACCTGTTGCGTTTGCAAAGATAATCCAGAGACCGTCAGCAGAGTTCAGTTCATGGTGCTTTTATAATGGCTGCCACACACACACACTTCCAGGCACAAGCAATCGAATATGGTTCGCAAAACTGTGATAGTTTTTTCCGTGGTGGTTGAGGACATTTTTATTACCTCTGGCCACTTTGAATGTGCATCCACCGCAATTAAAAACATCGAGTCCATGAAGGGACCAGCAAAATCAATGTGCACCCGTTGCCATGGAGATGAGGGCCACTCCCATGGATGCAGAGGAGCTTGTGGTGGGGCGTTTTGGACCTTCTGGCATCCTGCACAGCTCTTGGTCATCTCTTCGATTTCTCTATCGATTCCCGGCCACCACACAAACGCTCTGGCTAAGTTCTTCATTTTTACCCCACCCAGATGACCCTCATGAAGCTCATTGAGCACTCTATCCGTCAACTTAGGTGGAATTACTACTCTGGATCCACACATCAAGGTCCCTCTGCACACTGACAGCTGTTCTCTTCTCGGCGAGAATGCTGGCAGCAGTGGTTCTCCATGTGCTGGCCATCCCTTCACCGTTAAATCATAGACCCGTGATAGTGTCGGGTCATTCCGTGTTTCCTTTTCTATGTTTGCATTCGTCACAGGGAGACATTCGACTATGGTCGAGTGGAATAACTCCATTGGATCCACTGCAAGGTCTTCTTCTTCCACTGTCGGCAACGGTAGGCGTGACAATCCATCAGCATTTCCATGCTGTTTAGTTCCTTTGTACTCGATGTCATATTGGTGTGCCCCTAGGAAAAGGGACCATCTCTGCAGCCGTTGTGCCGTCATTATCGGTACGCCCTTCTGAGGGTTGAAAATGGAGACAAGAGGTTGCTGATCGGTTAGTAGAGTAAATTTTTGACCGTGCAGATAGTGATTGAACTTCTTCACCCCCCACACTAGGCTGAGGGCCTCTCTGTCAATCTGGGCGTAGTTACGCTCGGCAGAAGTTAACGAGCGTGACGCAAAAGCTATCGGCCTCTCTAAACCATCAAGGAATTTATGTGACAGTACCGCCCCAATGCCGTAGGGAGACGCATCACACGCCAGCCTGATTGGCAGTGCTGGGTTGTAGTGAGCCAATACTTCCCTTGAAGTGATTAAGTCCTTACTCTTCTGAAAAGCACGCTTACAATCATCGTTCCATTTCCATGCTACCCCCGTTCGTAGCAGGGCGTTCAGTGGGTGCAAAATTGTCGACAAATTCGGCAAAAACTTATGATAGTAATTCACCAATCCGAGGAATGACCTCAGTTGCGACACATTTTCAGGCGCTGGGGCCTTAACAACCGCTTCAATTTTGTCAGGGGACTTATGTAACCCCTCTTCATCAATCACGTGGCCACAATACGATATCTGTTTCTTAAAAAATTCGCACTTGGGGCGGTTGGCTCGCAGCCCATGTTCCCGTAGTCTAGTGAGCACCTGTTCTAGGTTGTTAAGGTGTTCACTGTCATCTTCACCTGTTACAAGGATGTCGTCCAAGTAACACTGAGTCCCCGGAATCCCTTGCAGGACTTGTTCCATCGCTCTTTGCCATATCGCCGGAGCCGATGCTACTCCGAATACCAATCGATGATACTGGTAAAGACCTTTGTGAGTGTTTATCGTGAGATACTTCCTAGAGGACTCTTCAATCTCCATCTGCAAATATGCTTGTGCTAGGTCAATTTTTGTAAAACGCTTCCCTCCAGACAGTGAGGCGAAGATGTCTTCTATCCTTGGAAGAGGATATTGTACTGTCTGAAGGACAGGGTTCACCGTCACCTTGAAATCCCCACAGATGCGAATCTTCCTTGGCTCTCCGGACTTATTGCTTAACATTTTCTTCATGACAGGAACGATGGGTGTCGCCCACTCGCTCCAGTCGACCTTAGACAACACGCCCGCCTTCTCCAGATTCTCCAACTCTGCCTCGACGGCTGGGCGAATTGCATATGGTACCGGTCTTGCTTTGAAAAACTTGGGAACTGCATTCTCTTCTATTTTTATCGAGGCGGTTACGCCTTTAAGCGTGCCCAGTTCTTGTTGAAATACCTCTTTGGCGTTAGCTAAGATTGTTGACAATCGTCCAGGAGTGACGTCTTCATCTTTTTTACCGTCCACCATCATTGCATGAATGGAATGCCAATCTAAGTTTATCTTCCTGATCCATTCCCGTCCCAATAACGGTGGTCCACCATTTGGCAGTATGTAGAGATACAATTTCCGTATTTTCTTGCCATTGTATTCGACAGGCACCCTTATTTTTCCTCTGGGGTATACTTTTTGCCCTGTATACGTCGTCAAGATGATGGATGTCTCTCTCAAGGGTATGTGTGAAAATAGCCGCTCATAGTCTCGTCGATTCATGACGGTTAGCGCTGATCCTGTATCAAATTCCATTTTAACTTGGGACCCTGCTATCGTGAGGGTGACCCAAATGGTTCGGTGATCCTCTTTTGTGATTACATTGTGAAGTTTGAGACAGCTTAGTCTCCTGTTTCCGGATTCACTATCGCTCATCTGGTCTTCGGAACTACTGTCCGTCATCTTTTGTACTTTCTTGTACGGTTCCTTAGTAGCCTTTTTGTTGTCGCTGGTCTTCTTCCCAGACCTGCAAACTCATGCAATGTGTTCAATCTTCCCGCATTGTCTGCATATTTTGTCTTTGGACCAGCAGTCCTTCTGGTCATGGTTAGTTCTGCCGCAGCGATAACATTTTGCAAATCCCTGTGTCATTTCGTGGGTGCCGTATTCCTGTGGTTTTTGTTGAATTTCTGCAGCTCCCCTGGCTGCTGCTTCATACGATACTGCCACGCTGAAAGCCTTATCTAGCGTCAGCTCTTTTTCTGAGAGTAACTTCTTCTGTGTTCCTTCACTCAGGAGTCCACAGACAAATTTGTCCCGTAGGGTATCTGCCAGTCCTGCTCTGAACTGGCAGTGCTTTGATAGCTTGCGTAGTTCCGTAAGATACTCAGCATTGCTCTCATCTTTGTGCTGAGTTCTCCTGTGGAATTTAAATCTTTCTGCTATCAACAGCGGTGCAGGGTTTAAGTGTTCCTGTAGGACAGCAACAATTTCGTTAAAACTCTTCGCCTTCGGTTTGGCTGGAGTAATCAGGTCCCGCAATAGGCCGTACGTTCTAGCGCCCATTACGTTTAGCAATATCGATGCCTTTTTCCCCTCCGCTATTTCATTTGCCTCAAAATATACCTCGACTCTTTCCACATACGTGGTCCAGTCCTCTAATGTATTATCAAAAGCAGTGATACAGCCAGTCTTCGGCATCTTGCAAATCTAAAATGGCGCTTCCCGCGCTTTGCCTTCTTCCCCGATTTAACAAAATGGCGCCTCCCGCGCTTTGCCTTCTTCCCCGCTGTTGTTAGCACTGCTTTCCACGGTTTCTTGCGCGTTAAATATTGATTCTTTTTCTTTTATTATTTTCCCGTCGTGGAGCGGACCCTCTGGGACACTTCCCTCCCTCTTCTTAGGTCCGAACGCTGCCCGGCTTCGAAGCACCGGCCGCGCCCTGTGTGCTCCACCCTCTCTCTCTCTCTTTGCTTCCCGACTCGCTGCCCGGCCCCGTTGACAAGCCACCCGATCGAGCTTCAGCCCGCCGCAGCCCAGGAAGGATCAGAGCACTACCTGCCACCAGCCCGATTAGCTGGGAAACCACAGACCGAGGAACCCAGCCTGGCTCTGGACAGTCTCTCCTGCAAGTTTTCAAACCGATGATTGATGGTCGACGCCCGTTTCCCGAGTTTCTTTGGACTCTATTTTTTTTTTCTTTCTTCTGGCTCCGACCTTCAACAACGTCGTCTGAGGTGCTGCCGAGTTGCAGGTAAGTTCGTTTCTTAGTCGTCGCCAGTGTTAAGTCCGTGAATGATTGAGACACGGACCAGCAGGAGTGAAAACAAACAAGTCTTTACTGGTGGAAGTCAATAGTGAAAACTAACAAACAGAGGCTCTCTAGCGCCTTTTATACAGGGGTGGTCACTGCCGGTACTGCAGTCTGAGACCAGTTATTCTCTTAAAGGTACACACACAACAGTCTTCACTCTTGTTACACTGAATAGTTGTAAGGGGGGTTTCCACAATCTGGTATTCCCAGTAGGGAGCGGGCACACGCATGATTGTTCATCTATGCACTCCCTTCAACTGTTGCTTCCTGTTGAGAGCGTTAGATCACGCAATCATCTCTTACAATGAAGAATTTTTATTTGCTCATTTTTACTGGACCTGCACGCCATACATTCTACCTTCGATACAATTTGCTGCATGGCTTCCTTTATTTACAACGTGTCAGATGACAGGAACTGATAGAGGATATCATATCGAATACAATCACAAGGCGGCGGCGAATCGAGGGTTGAGATAATGTCATCAGTTATGAAAGCAAAGCTTGAGTGGTTTATCAATCTAGCATACCTTGTGATTATATCAATGCACCAGATATTATATCAACAGTTTTATTTTGCGATATGTTGTACTGAAGCTAATAAATAAAGGTGTATCGTGTTGTTAACAAGGGTGGGGGAGATAGGAGGGAGTAATCTTTAACTTCAGAGGCTGAACGGTAATGTGGGACCGGTAGCAAGGTGGTTATGTTACTGAGGCCTGGACTAATGATCCGAAGACATGAGTTCGTAATCCCGCCACGGCAGCTGCAGAATTTTAATTCAGTTATTAACTTAAAAGCTAGTAATGGTGACCATGAAATAACCAGATTGTCGTATAAACCCATCTGGTTCACTAATGCCCTTTAGGGAAGGAAATCTGCCGTCCTCACCCGGTCTGGCCTATATGTGACTCCAGACCCACAGCAATGTGGTTGACTCTTAACTGCCCTCTGAAATGGCCCAGCGAGACACTCAGTTGTATTCAAGATGGCTGCTCACCACCGCCTTCTCGAGGGCAATTAGGGATTGGCAATAAATGCTGGCCTCGCCAGCGACACCCACACCCTGTGAATGAATAAAAGAGAAGCAAATCGCCTGCCTATTAGAGACAGGGAGAGTTCCATCATGGGCGCCCGATCTGCTTCACCAGATTACCACCTAGAG
This sequence comes from Somniosus microcephalus, assembly GCF_052327205.1. Lineage (NCBI taxonomy): Eukaryota > Metazoa > Chordata > Chondrichthyes > Squaliformes > Somniosidae > Somniosus > Somniosus microcephalus. Next base: position 314,650,807 of record NC_140991.1, read on the forward strand.
CCTGAAGTTGGGAACATAGGAACAAAAGTAGGCCATTCAGCCCCTCGAGCCTGTTCCACCATTCAATTAGGATCATGGCCAATTTGTATCTCAACTCCATCTACACGCACTGGCTCCATAACCCTTTATATCCCGTGCCTAACAAAAAATCTATCAATCTCAGTTTTGAAATTTTCAATTGACCCCCAGACTCAACCACTGTTTGGGGGAGAGAGTTCCAGGTTTCCACTGCCCTTTGTGTGAAGAAGTGCTTTCTGACAACACCCTTGAATGGCCCGGCTCTCATTTTAAGGTTCTGCCCCCTTGTTCTGGACTCTCAATCCAGAGGAAATAGTCTATCTCTATCGACCCAACCAAATCCTTCGATCATCTTAAAAGCCTCAATTAGATCACTCCTCAATCTTCTATACTCGAGAGTACAAGCCTAGTCTATGCAACCTGTCCTCACATCTGAACACTTTTAGCCCCAGCATCAGTTGAAACGACCCCATGAGGTGCCTCTGTTCCTAATCTCTGTGGTATGGGTACTATTTCTCCGTGATACTCCTCCGTGATACTTCTCTGTGATACTTCTCCGTGATACTTGACTACTCCTGTGGGATGGACTATTGGAAGGAAGACTAACGGAGGCCGCTTCTGATTTGGCTGCCAGCTTACCTTGATGTCTGATGGTCATGCCTAAGTGGCAACAGAACGCAACCATTTCTACAGCGCCTTTCACAACCACCGGACGTCCCAAAGCACTTTACGGCAAATGAAGTACTTTTTGAAGTGTGGTCACTGTTGTAATGTAGGAATCGCAGCAGCCAATTTGCGCACAGCAAGCTCCCACAAACAGCAACGTGATAATGACCAGATAATCTATTTTTAGTGATGTTGATTGGGGGATAGATATTGGCCCCAGGACACCGGGGAGAACTCCCCTGCTCTTCTTTGAAATAGTGCCATGGGATCTTTTACGTCCACCTGAGAGAGCAGACGGGGACTCCATTTAACGTCTCATCCGAAAGACGGCACCTCCGACAGTGCAGCACTCCCTCAGCACTACACTGGATTGTCAGCCTAGAATATACCCATAAACTGCAAGGCAGCAATTGATTGGTACCTGCATTCAATCTCATGTAATATTCTCCATTTCATAACTGGCCCCAGGAGGTCGCATTCATGAAACATCTCATCAGTCCCACGCTATGCTTCCGTGCAGCAGAGGCCAGCCCTTTCTCGGCCACTAGTTCTACCCTTTCTACATCTTTGAGAAGTGACTGAGTCTGAGCTTCCTTCTCCAAATCACTAAACTGTCCGAAGTTGGTATTTCCAGGCCAATGCTTGCGCCGAGTGGTGGCGACACTGAGGTGATTAAACTGGTCCTCGGCCAAAGTGCGAAATGGGCGATAGCGAGCCAACAGCACGCTTTACACCGCGCCCAAATTTCCTGTTCCATCGACTTCAGTGTCGCTCATTTCGCGCCATCGCCGAAGACCAACTTCACCCCCGCAGCGCGCTGTGCTGAGGCTTGTTTCTTACAGAGCCCGGCTTCGTGCTTCTGGAATTGTCCCAAGAAGGGGGCACAAGGTAAGTCAATGCACATGTTGGTGTTATTGGGCAGGAGGCATTGGCAGATTCTGTGGTACAACACAGTGCTTGACGCCTGCTGAAAGAGAGAGCGTTACACACTCGTCCACGTTCCTCCCCTCGCCCAGACTGTGTCCAGGTCCCAGCTGATGATGTCCATGGCAGCATCTTCAAAGGGATTGAAAGGTTTGCCTTGCTAGAGTTCCTCTGTGATCATATGCCTTCTGCTGAGCACAGCATTTTTCTGTATAAAGATAAATATGGAAAAGTACAGGGTAAAACTCGCTGCTGTGTGTTTTAAGCAACAGCCCAGTTTTATGGTTTTATGTGTAAGGTAGTTTAGGTTCAGTCATGTTGGGAAAGGTAGATTGTGTTCAGTAATGATGTCCCCACGGCAGATCCGCAAAGCTCTGTTGCAAGATCACAAATTCAGAAGATCGACCTTTTGGTGTAAGGGAAGTCCAGTCTATGGAAGTTAACCCTTTGCTTTTACGCACTCGGAGCGAGTGCTCAGAAAGACGGCACCTCCGACAGTGCAACGCTCCCTCAGTACTGGCACTGGGAGTGTCAGCCTAGATTGTTGTGTTCAAGTCCCTGGAGTGGGGAGTCGAGCCCACAACCTTCTGACTCCGAGGCGAGAGTGCCGCCCACTGAGCCCTCACATGTGGGTTATCTTCCCAGCAAGCTCTAATGCAGCCGAGGGCCCAGCAAGCGAACAGCGGTGAAGCTGATCATTACCGAGTGTGTAAAAGAAAGGGTTAACTTTCATTGACTGGACTTCCTGTTCACTAAAAGGTCAATCTTCTGATCTTGCGACAGAGCTTTGCAGGTCTACTGGCCTCCCCATCCAAGATCCCAAAATATGCTTCTGGAACGAATCTTGAGATCAAATTCATAAAATATACACACATCTCTCCTCCCCCCACCCCGCCCACCCTTTAAACGGGAAGGGGGGGGTAGAAAAACAAAGAAAGAAAGACTTGCATTTCTATAGCGCCTTTCACGACCACCAGACGTCCCAAAGTGCTTTACAGCCAATGAAGTACTTTTTGAAGCGCAGTCACTGTTGTAATGTGGGAAACGCGGCAGCCAATTTGCGCACAGCAAGCTCCCACACACAGCAAGGTGATAATGACCAGATAATCTGTTTTAGTGATGTTGGTTGAGGGATAAATATTGGCCCCAGGACACCGGGGAGAACTCCCCTGCTCTTCTTCGAAATAGTGGCTGGTGTAAAAAGGCCACTGAGCCCTTGGTTTGAGTATAAAACAAGGCTTTAATCAACTGTTTCACAACCATGAGATTCTAGTTACATCACTAGTTCCTGGTTACAGAAACATCCTGAGCAAGCTGGGCCCACGCCCGAGTATTTATACTCCTTGGGCGGCGCCACCAGCTGGCCGCACAGTGTTATTTCATGAGTCATTTCTCCATGAATGATACGATTCATGACAGTGGCCATGGGATCTTTTACGTCCACCTAGAGAGGGCAGGCAGGGGCCTCAGTTTAACGTCTCATCCGAAAGACGGCACCTCCAACAGTGCAGCACTCCCTCAGCACTGCACCGGGAGTGTCAGCCTAGATTGTGGTGTTAAAGTCTCTGGAGTGGGGACTATGAACCTACAACCTTCGGACTCAGAGGAGGGTGCTGTTAAGTCCGTGAATGATTGAGACACGGACCAGCAGGAGTGAAAACAGACAAGTCTTTACTGGTGGAAGTCAATAGTGAAAACTAACAAACAGAGGCTCTCTAGCACCTTTTATACAGGGGTGGTCACTGCCGGTACTGCAGTCTGAGACCAGTTATTCTCTTAAAGGTACATACACAACAGGTGCGACCCACTGAACCCGCACATGTGAAACAACAGTGGCCTCACGGGGCAAAACCCTCATATGTTCAGCAGCTGCCGTACAGACAAACACAAGCACATTAACAGAAGATGCCGCACAGCCAGCAGCCGACCCTGTGTTTCATTACATCAGTGCGAACAGCAGCGTGGCTCCCGAGAGAGATGGCTTGGGGCAGTGCAGTGTTCATCATCATCAGGGGGGCAGAGTGCAGGAGCAGGAGTAAACAATTCTGAACAAATAGTAAAGGTCAAAAAAAAAATTGTCTGAGACCAGAGGTCGCAAATATTATGGGTCCAAGCTCCCAGCACAGATTCTGTGCCGGGAATTTTAAATTTGTATAGTCTGTCCTTTACTCCCATCTTTATCGGCCAGAGTGGCTCTTCGCCGTTATGGATATACACACTTATATCGAAAACAAATCTTTCCAAAAAAAAACCGCGGCATTTCTCTAACACCTCGATTTTCTTCCAGAAACAGCACAATACTCTAACTTTCCCCCAACCCCTGCCTTAAAACATTATATTGACGTGAGGCAGATAGATTTTACAAATCCATATGCTGGCAAGGAAGATAGTGATTGCAGAATCCTCTGGGGCCCGCTGAGCTGAGCCCTGCTCCTGAATTACTGACGGGCACTCCCTGCCCGGGAAACTCGAACCAAAAGAGCAACTTTGTTAAAAGCTACACTTCGGTCTGTTTCTCGATATATTTCTGCATTTTGCTTGGAAATCAAGAATGATTTCTGTGATATCAAATTCTAGTTATGTCCTCGGTGTGTGTCTAATGTCCTTATTATCTTAGCACAGCAAAGAGAGTACCACTCATTCACAATCATTCACAATCATTCACAAGCTCTGCTGCTATCAAACACTCACATTCACTAACACACTCACACACACACACCACACACACACACACACTCACACACTCACACTCACACACATTCACACACACACACTCACACAGACTCAAACTCACACACACACACACACACACACACATACTCACACACACTCACACAGACTCACACCCACACTCACACACATACACACACTCACACTCACACACTTACACACACACTCACACACACTCACACACACACACACACTCACACACACACTCACACACACACACTCACACAGACTCACACACACACTCACACAGACTCACACACACACTCACTCACACAGACTCACACACACACACACTCACACTCACACATACACACACATACATACACACACTCACACACACATACTCACACACTCACACACACACTCACTCACACTCACACACACAATCACACACTCCTGCACAATTCAATGGCTGGCAATGCACCTGAGAAGATAATTATTTTGGTTGTGAGTTAACCCCGGTACTTTGGGTAACCTCATATATCTGTATATCAACCCTCAGGGCAGATGTGCTGCGATAATGTTTTGATTTCTTTTTGGGTTCAATAAAGACTCATTTCTGAAAGAGAATGTTGTTTAATCTAAAGTCTTGTTCAAGACTTTCTACAGCTTTTTACAGAACACACTATGCTGTGATGCATCTAGAATGAAACTGAAAGTAAAACTCCTCTGGACTGCTTGTCTCTCACATGACCTCTGCTGGTCAGGCACAAGTAATCAAAAACACAGACAAATATGCTGTAAGGCATAAGTAATCAAACACAGACAAATATCATCACTATTTGCTGATATCATTACATCTCCCTTTCTTAAAACAAAAGTATTTTACTTTTAACTAACAACATTTAATGAACTTACATTATCATTATCATGATCAAGGTTTTTTACCCTTGCTTTGTGTGTTCATATGAAATATGTCAATACACTAGAACTTGAAGAAAGAATAAGATAACATTACTTCCTTCTTTAACAATAGTCCTTAAATTTGCTCAATGAGTCTCTCAGGAGGCTTCACGTGTCTTGAGGATTTTCTGATTGATTGTCCTTGAATCTGAGTTGTTGCCTCAGATGATTGGTTCTCAGCTGTGTGATCAGGTTGTTCACCAGTATCAGTCTCTTGACCTGCTGTGGCTGGTCCCATGAGAAGATCTCGACGATTTCTTCTCAGAACAGCACCCTCATCTGTCTGAATGGTGTATGATCTTGGTTGAACTTCACTCAGGACAGTTCCCTTCTGAGTCCATGTGTTTGTTTTGTCTTTCAACCTTACTTGGTCACCAGTGTGGAGTTCAGGTAGGTTTTGTGTTCCTCTGTCATAGTAGTACTTTTGCTTTTCTTTCTGTTGCTCTTTGAACTTCCTCACTTTCTCCCCCTCTTTTGTTTTCAGGAGGTTCTCCGGGATGGGTAGGTTTGACCTTAGCCGACGTCCCATCAGGAGTTGGGCTGGTGACAGACCACACTCGAGCGGCGTTGTGCGGTATACAAGCATGCTTTGGTAGAAGTCAGTTCCACTGTCTTTTGCCTTGTACATCAGTCTTTTCACTGTCTGGACCAATTTTTCCACTAGTCCATTGGACTGTGGATAGTGAGGACTTGACGTTGTGTGGACAAAGTCCCACTCTTTGGCAAAGTGTCGGAAATTTGCATTGTTAAACTGGGGTCCGTTGTCTGTGAAGACCTCGCTTGCCACGCCATGTCTGGAGAATATGGCTTTCATACTTCTTATCACAGCTTCTGCAGTGGTGGTGTACAGTCTACAAACCTCTGGATACAGGGAGTAATAGTCTGTGACGACAAGATAGTCCTTCCCTTGACATACGAATAGGTCAGCGCCTACCTTCTGGTAAGGTCTGTCTGGTGCTGGGTGTGGCTTTAGTGGTTCTACTGGATTGCTTGCTCAATATTTCAGGCATATTGTGCAGTTTGACACCTCATTTGTCACATCTTGGTTGATTCGTGGCCAGTACATCACCTCTCGTGCTCTTTTCTTACACTTTTCGATCCCCAGATGTCCTCCATGGATCCTTTTTAGCATCTCTCTTCTCAGACTCTTTGGGATAACTATTTTACTTCCTTTGTAGATGATGTCTTCGACCACTGATAGTTCCGCCCTGCAGTTCCAGTACTCTGCTATATCAGGTGAGCAGTCTTGCTTCATGCTGGGCCATCCATCCAAGATGCTTTTTCTCAGTCGTCTCATTGTTTCATCTTTGTTTGTCTCAGTCTTTATGAGCTCCATTTTTGCATCTGCTACGGGCAGTGCACTTGTGATTATGTCCACGTAGGCGTTCACTTTTTCATCCATTGTGGTGTTTGCGGGCTCACTTGGGTCAACAGCTCTGGACAACGTGTCTGCTGTATACATCAGCTTACCCGGTGTGTACGCAACATTCAGTTCATCATAGACTGTCTCTCTTTCACTTTCCACAACGAGGACTCTCTTTACCAGGTTCAGTCTCTCACAGGCTTTTAAACCTAGTATGGCTTGCACATCCTTTGGCACCACGATTAATGCTAGCGTGTGCTCTCTGTCCTTGTGTGTTACTTTGACAATGCATTTTCCTTTCACTGGTATATCAGTACCTGAGTATCCGGTCACTTTCACTTGTATTCCATGTAACTTTGGTCTGGGTCTAATTCTCTTAAAATCGGTCTCTGATATCACATTAACTTGTGCTCCAGTATCCAATTTAAATGGAATGTGTATGTCGTTCACTTTTAGTGTCAACATCCAATCTCTTTCTTCTCTTTTGTTTTCAGACACAACATCTACATAGAATTCCTCTATGTCGTTTTCATCTACTGCATGGACCTTGCTTTGTTGCACTTGGTTCTTGCAGCAACGGGCATAATGGTTGTTTTTGTTGCATCTATTGCATGTTTTACCATATGCTGGACACTTTCTTGGTGGATGCTCTGTACCGCATCGACTACATGACTTCTGATTGTCTCTTTCATTTTCGTTTGCTGGCCACGTCTCTTTTTTCACATTGGCGCTCTCTTTGTTAAACGGTTTGTATCCGTTCTTTCTCACTGCATCCACGTTGCAGCTACTGTCACTGAACAGCTCCTTTGCCTGCAACTTCACAGTCTCTGTAGCCCTACACAATGCTATGGTTTTTCCCAGGTCTAGATCTTGCTCTCTTAGCAGTCTTTCCCTTAGACCATTATCTCGAATACCACACACCAGTCTGTCTTTTATCAGCGAGTCTGTGAGTCCCCCAAATTCACACGATTTGCTTCAGTTTCTCAGTTCAGTCACATACTGATCAATAGTCTCGCCGATTTTCTGTACACATGTGAAAAATTTCTGCCTCTCAAAGGTCACGTTGCGTTTAGGTATGCAGTAGGCCTCAAACTGTTCCATTATTTTATCTAGCTTCATTTTGTCTCCATCAACGGCAAATATGAAATTATTATATACCTCCAGCGCTGCATCACCCACGACATGTAAGAACAGTGACGATTTCTGTTTATTACTTTTCTCGTCAGCTCCGATTGCTGATAAATACAACCCTACACGTTGTTTGAATCTCCTCCAATTTTCAGCCACATTACCTGTTAATTGAAGCGTCGCCGGTGGGTGTAAACCTTCCATTTTTCACTTCGTTAGCTATTCTCTAATGGTAAGCAACGATGTTCTCTTCTGGCTTGCTAATCTGTGGAGAGCTGATTTCGCTTACTTGCCACAACTGCTTTCACTGTCCCATCAAGTTGCTAACTTCAGATTTTTTCTCTTTCAGCCACTTCTGACATCATGTTTTGATTTCTTTTTGGGTTCAATAAAGACTCATTTCTGAAAGAGAATGTTGTTTAATCTAAAGTCTTGTTCAAGACTTTCTACAGCTTTTTACAGAACACACTATGCTGTGATGCATCTAGAATGAAACTGAAAGTAAAACTCCTCTGGACTGCTTGTCTCTCACATGACCTCTGCTGGTCAGGCACAAGTAATCAAAAACACAGACAAATATGCTGTAAGGCATAAGTAATCAAACACAGACAAATATCATCACTATTTGCTGATATCATTACAGATAACTCATTGTAATTTCTGTTTATTGAGAAAGACAAAGCTTCCTCAATATGAAAATCAGAATGCATTGAATCAGAAAAGAGTATTCAGCCACCAAGCATAATTCTTTCACAGACCAGGTGCATCAACTATGACCCCCACCCATTTAATCTTCAAAGAAAAGGCCTTGCAAAGATAAACCCACCGATAGCTCAGAATATCCATCTAACCTTACATCCCATGAGCTAAATTTTTCGAGTATACGCCAGTGAGAAGCAACCTCGCCTGACACCACACATCTCAGAAAATGATGCTTTATATTCCTGCAATCATTTGACATGCACTGAGAGCAGGCTAGGTTACTTGCTGCCAGTGCATATTCAGGAAAGTTAGTCTAGTCAGTCCCTGAGCAGTTGGCATCATTTGGCACAAGATTCCCGTGATTCCAATCGCTCAGGAGCCAAGTGTAATTGGTGGGATTGATTTGATTTAATTTAATTTAAATTAATTAAAGGGTAAGTCATGGCAGGAGAGCCCGGTGCCGTGGTATGCTCCTCCTGCGCTATGTGGGAACTCAGGGACACTTCCTGTGTCCCTGACAACCATGTGTGCAGGAAGTGTGTCCAGTTGCAGCTACTGGCAGACCGCATTGCGGTGCTGGAGCAGCGATTGGATACATACTGGATCATTCGTGATGCTGAGGACGTCGTAAATAGCACATTTAATCAGTTGGTCACACCGCAGGTAAAGGTGGCACAGGCAGAGAGGGAACGGGTGACCAACAGGCAGAGTGGTAGGCGCAGGCAGGTAGTGCAGGGGTCCCCTGTGGCCATCCCCCTCTCAAACAGATATACCACTTTGGATACTGATGGGGGGGATGGCTTACCAGGGGAAGGCAGCAGCAGCCAACTTCCTGGCACCAGGGGTGGCTCTGCTGCACAGGACGGGAGGAAAAAGAGGGGTAGAGCTATTGTAATAGGGGATTCTATTGTAAGGGGAATAGATAGGCGTTTCTGCGGCCGCAAACAAGACTCCAGGATGGTGTGTTGCCTCCCTGGTGCAAGGGTCAAGGATGTCTCAGAGTGGCTGCAGAACATTTTGGAAGGGGAGGGTGAACAGCCAGTTGTCGTGGTGCATATAGGTACCAACGATATAGGTAAAAAATGGGATGAGGTCCTAAAAGCTGAGTATAGGGAGTTAGGAGGTAAATTAAAAAATAGGACCTCAAAGGTAATCTCAGGATTGCTACCAGTGCCACGTGCTAGTCAGAGTAGAAATAGAAGAATATTTCAGATGAATACATGGCTAGAGGAATGGTGCCAGGGGGAGGGATTAAAATTCCTGGGACATTGGAACCGGTTCTGCGGGAGGTGGGACCAGTTCAAACTGGACGGCTTGCACCTGGGCAGGGCCAGGACCAATATCCTAGGGGGAGTGTTTGCTAGTGCTCTGGGGGAGGGTTTAAACTAAAATGGCAGGGGGTTGGGAACCTGAGCAGGGGGACAGAGGAAAGGGAAACGAGGATAAAAGCAAAAGATAGGAAGGAGAAAAACAAAAGTGGCAGTCAGAGAAATCAACGGTTTAAATCAAACATGGCCACAGTAAATAATCATTCTAATAGGTCTAAGAGCATTCAAAAAACAAGCCTGAAGGCTTTGTGTCTTAATGCGAGGAGCATTCGTAATAAGGTGGATGAATATATGAAATATAAAAACTGACTGTAAAAGCTTTTATAGATATGTGAAGAGAAAAAGATTGGTGAAGTCAAGCGTAGGTCCCTTGCAGTCAGAATCAGGGGAATTTATAATGGGGAACAAAGAAATGGCAGACCAATTAAGTACATATTTTGGTTCTGTCTTCACAAAGGAGGACACAAATAACCTCCCAGAAATGTCGGGGAACATAGGTTCTGATGAAAGGGAGGAACTGAAAGAAATCAGTATTTGTAGGGAAATGGTGTTAGGGAAATTGATGGGACTGAAGGCCGATAAATCCCCAGGGCCTGATAATCTACATACTAGGGTACTTAAGGAAGTGGCCCTAGAAATAGTAGATGCATTGCTGATCATCTTCCAACATTCGATGGAATCTGGAACAGTACCCATGGATTGGCGGGTAGCTAATGTTACCCCACTGTTCAAAAAAGGATGGTAGAGAAAAAACAGGGAATTACAGACCGGTAAGCCTGACATCGGTAGTGGGGAAAATGCTAGAGTCCATTATAAAAGATGTAATAGCAGATCACTTGGAAAAAAGTGACAAGATCGGACAAAGTCAATATGGATTTACAAAAGGTAAATCGTGCTTGACTAATCTACTGGAATTTTTTGAGGATGTAACTAGTAAAATAGATAAGGGCGAACCAGTGGATGTGGTGTATTTGGACTTTCAGAAGGCTTTCGATAAGGTCCCACATAAGAGATTAGCGTGTAAAGTTAAGGCACATGGTATTGGGGGCAAGGTATTGACTTGGATAGAGAGCTGGTTGGCAGATAGAAAGCAAAGAGTTGGAATAAACAGGTCTTTTTCCGAGTGGCTGGCAGTGACTAGTGGGGTACCGCAGGGATCGGTCCTTGGACCCCAGCTATTCACAATATATATTAATGATCTAGACAAGGGAGCTAGATGTAATATCTCCAAATTTGCAGATGACACAAAGCTGGGTGGGCGTGTGTGCTGTGAGGAGGATGCCAAGAAACTACAGGATGATTTGGACAGGTTGGGTGATTGGGAAGAAGCATGGCAGATGCAATATAATGTGGATAAATGTGAGGTTATCCACTTTGGTGTCAAAAACAGGAAGGCAGATTATTATCTGAATGGCAATAGATTGGGAGAAGGGGAAGTGCAACGAGACCTGGGTGTCCTTGAGCACCAGTCGCTGAAGGTAAGCATGCAGGTGCAGCAGGCGGTTAAGAAGGCAAATGGTATGTTGGCCTTCATAGCGAGAGGGTTTGAGTACAGGAACAAGGATGTCTTGCTATAGTTGTACAGGGCCTTGGTGAGACCACACCTTGAGTATTGTGTGCTGTTTTGGTCGCCTTATCTGAGGAAGGATATTCTTGCCATGGAAGGAGTTCAGCGAAGATTCACCAGGCTGATACCTGGGATGGCAGGAATGACGTATGAGGAGAGATTGGGTCGATTGGGCTTGTACTCGCTGGAGTTTAGAAGAATGAGAGGGTATCTCATTGAAACTTATAAAATTCTGGCAGGACTGGACAGACTAGATGCAGGGAGGATGTTCCCGATGGTCGGGGAATCCAGACCCAGGGGTCACAGTCTAAGGATAAGGGGTAAGCCATTTAGGACTGAAATGAGGAGGAATTTCTTCACCCAGAGAGTGGTGAACCTGTGAGATTCTCTACCACGGAAGGCAGTAGAGGCCAATTCATTAAATATATTCAAGAAGGAGTTGGATATATTTCTTAAGGCTAAAGGGATCATGGGGTATGGGGAGAAAGCAGGTATCGAGTACTGAATTTGGACGATCAGCCATGATCGCATTGAATGGCGGAGCAGGCTCGAGGGGTCGAATGGCCTACTCCTGCTCCTATCTTCTATGTTTCTGTGTTTCCATCTTCCATATAGCATTCAATTGTTTCTGTCCATGTCCGTCCTTATATCTCTCAATCCCATTTCCAACCAGACATTCGTGCAGTTCTTTTTGAAAGGCATTAATCATCGCAACCTTAACTCCTTAGCTTAGAGTCTCTATCGGTTATCTACTGGGTTGCGGGAAAAAAATTCTCATCTTAATTCTTGAGTAAAGCTGGTTAACGTTATTCTCTGTTCATTATTCGTGTTAAAGTGGCGGGAAAGTGGGGAGGGGGAGGGGGAGGGAGGGGGAGGGAGGGGGAGGGGAGTGGGAGGGGGAGGGGGAGGGGGAGTGGGAGGGGGAGGTGGAGAGGGGGAGGGAGAGGTGGAGGGAGGGGGAGGGAGAGGTGGAGGGGGAGTGGGAGGGGGAGGTGGAGAGGGAGAGGTGGAGGGGGAGTGGGAGGGAGAGGTGGAGGGGGAGTGGGAGGGGGAGGTGGAGGGGGAGGGAGAGGGGGAGGGGAGGTGGAGAGGGGGAGGAGGGCGAGGGGGAGGGAGGAAGGGGGAGGGGGGTGGTGGAGGGGGAGGTGGAGGGGGAGGGAGAGGGGGAGTGGGAGGGGAGGTGGAGGGGGGAGGAGGGGGAGGGGAGAGGAAGGGGGAGGGGAGGGAGGGGAGGGGTAGGTGGAGGGGAGGGGGAGGTGGAGAGGGGGAGGGAGAGGTGGAGGGAGGGGGAGGGAGAGGTGGAGGGTAGGGGGGAGGGGAGGTTGAGGGGAGGGGGAGGTGGAGGGAAGGGGAGGTGAGGGGGAGGGGAGGGGAGATGGAGGTGGTGGTGGAGGGGGAGGGGGAGGGGGTGGGCGAGGGGGGAAGGGGAGGTGGAGAGGAGGGGGGAGGGGAGGGGAGGGGAGGTGCAGGGGAGGGGAGGGGAGGTGGAGAGGGCGGGAGGGGGAGGGGGAGGGAGGGGGGGTGGGAGGGGGAGGGGTTGTGGGAGGGGGAGGTTGGGGGGAGGGGGAAGTGGAGGGAGTGGAGGTAGTTTAAAGATATAGGATGCCTTCTCTGATGCCCCCGCCTAGAATCAGTTGCTGAATCTGGATCAGTGTGTCAGATCTCAGCCGGCGCAAAGCCTGGGAATGCGTGGTCAGCGGTGTAACGAAGGTGTTCGCCCCCCGGCCCCGAAGCAAACTTCGCAGAATGATCTCGAGAACTTCGGGTTTTCCGACGTGTAATTCAAATCAACAGAGTATAGTGGGGATTCCATAGCGCGAGCTGCTGTGATGTCAACAAGCTGTCTGAGCAGCCAATCACAACACAGAATTCTCGCAGACAGTCAACCAGGAAGTGAGTAAGCTTTTAAAATTCTACGGGGGGAAAATTCAGTTGCTTTGCGCCTCCCATTAGTGTTAACAGGGCACAAAGCAACTAGCACCCGGGCGCGGCGCCGCTTACGCCTCCCGTGAAATTCAGCGGGAGGTTAGTGGCGGCAGTAACCGGTAGCGCCCCGTGATGCTGCGCCGCCGGCGATGACATCATCGCCATGCACAGCGCCCCACTCGCGCCCCGGCAGCGATCTATGGGAGCACCCCCCGACTTACCGCCAGACGCTATGTCCGACGGGGTCAGAGGGGCCTACCTGCAGCCGGGGAGGCGCTACTTAAAGGCGGGCGCGTGGTGGCCATTTTTGTTGCTGGCCACCTGCCAGCACCTGCTTGTGCTCCCGTTCCCAGCCTCTTCACCTGCTTCCCCCCCCCCGCCCCAAAGCTGGGCCCCAGGTCGCGCTGTGCAAAGACCCTCCCCTTTAAGAAGGGGTGGAAGGCCTGTAATACCGGGGCGCGACGTGACGCAGCGCCACGATATTCCCTCGCAGTGCCCCAAGAGGGAGGCGGGGCGCTTCCAGTAGTGCCCTGCTTCCGTCTTGGGATGCTACCACTCAATTTCCTTGGTGGGGGTGCTAATTTTAGCGCCCCGGCGAAGTTAGCGCCCCAAAGGGGGCGCGCCCCAATTTTTAGCCCTTACTTTTTTTAAATGTTAGCGAGAGCAAAACAAAGATTGGGGCTCTCACATGGGAAAAAGGCAAACCTGAAATAACGATGAATAAACTTTACAAAAAAATGTTTTTTACTTTATTTAAAGTTTCTTAAAAATTAAATTTTTATTAAAATAGATAAATTTGACACTGCACAAAATTAAAATGAGTTTTCCAGCCCCTTAACCTTTTGTTTAGCCGTCAATCCACTGTTAAAACCCCAGCTACTCCGAATCCCTTTGGGTCTGACTTTCAGTGGGGATTTTACCAGCGGTATTACCGCGGAAGAGGTGAAGTTTTCATCAGTTTCCCTGATTTGAGAGATTTCACTGATTGCCGGCTCTGTGGGGAGGGGTGTGTGTGTGTGGCTGTGGAGGGGGCACAGCCAGTATCCGGAGCAGTGAATGACTGACCACAACTTCAGGATTTCCGCGTTAGGGTGCGCGTGCACCAAATCCCGAAGTTGAGGTGAGTTTCAAAGGCGGAATGATGGCAAACGCTGACAGTTCACCGTCACCCGGACCGCTAATTCCGGGCCGTTCGCTCGGACAAGATGGATGGATGGTTGGATAAACGGAAGGAGAGATGGATGGATGGAGGGATGAATGGGTGGTTGGATAGACAGAAGGAGAGATGGATGGGTGGAGGGATGAATGATGGTTGGATAGACAGAAGGAGAGATGAATGGATGGAGCGATGAATGATGGTTGGATAGACAGAAGGAGAGATGGATGGACGGAGGGATGAATGGTGGTTGGATAGGCGGAAGGAGAGATGGATGGATGAAGGGATGAATGGTGGTTGGATAGATGGAAGCAGAGATGGATGGATGGAGGGATGAATGGTGGTTGGATAGACAAAAGGAGAGATGGATGGATGGAGGGATGAATGGTGGTTGGATAGGCAGAAGGAGAGATGGATGGATGGAGGGATGAATGGTGGTTGGATAGACAGAAGGAGAGATGGATGGACGGAGGGATGAATGGTGGTTGGATAGGCGGAAGGAGAGATGGATGGATGAAGGGATGAATGGTGGTTGGATAGATGGAAGGAGAGATGGATGGATGGAGGGATGAATGATGGTTGGATAGGCAGAAGGAGAGATGGATGGATGGAGGGATGAATGGTGGTTGGATAGACGGAAGGAGAGATGGATGGATGGAGGGATGAATGGTGGTTGGATAGACAGAAGGAGAGATGGATGGATGGAGGGATGAATGGTGGTTGGATAGGCAGAAGGAGAGATGGATGGATGAAGGGATGAATGGTGGTTGGATAGACAGAAGGAGAGATGGATGGATGGAGGGATGAATGATGGTTGGATAGACAGAAGGAGAGATGGATGGATGGAGGGATGAATGGTGGTTGGATAGGCAGAAGGAGAGATGGATGGATGGACTTACTTCTTCAAATGTTGCTGGCAAGAAGTTTAACCTTTGATCCAACAAAGTATACTCACAGTCCGATCTAAGCGTGGAGATTACCTTTTAATCCGCTCCAATGCCAAGTGCAAAAACAAACATCAGGCATCTGATTTCATGAAAAGCCTCATCCATAAAATCAGGTCAGGGGGGAAGCAGTAATGAGTTGGATGAAGACTAGCTTCAGTAATTGTGGGCACTGTCAGTGTAATGTGAAAAGAGCTTCACAACCATTAACCATGTAGTCACGTGGTAAACTCCCATTGTGCGGTGAGCAGAGATGCATGACAGAATTTGTACTTTCATTAACTGAAACTGGGGCCAAAAGACAGCTGCTGTGTGAACTAGGCGGTACAGTAATGTTCATGCTGAACCTGCACTGCAAACTAAACTGTCAAAATATATGGATCGCACTTACAATTCTGTGGGCTTCTCAGTCTGTTCAGCGTGAAGGATTCTGAGTAACAGTATTTAAACATTAGCGCTTATACTGCACTGGGTTATATCTTGGGTGCATGTCATTTGCATATCACATGTCAGCCTGTGGCTCAGCGGGCAGCACCCTCTGAGTCAGAAGGTTGTGGGTTCAAGTCCCACTCCAGAGACTTGAGCACAAAAATCTAGGCTGACACTCCCAGTGCAGTGCTGAGGGAGTGCTGCACTGTCGGAGGTGCCGTCTTTCAATGAGGTGTTAAATCGAGGCTCCGTCTGCTCTCTCAGGTGGACGTAAAAGATCCCACAGCCACTGTTTCGAAGAAGAACAGGGGAGTTCTCCCCGGTGTCCTGGGGCCAATATTTATCCCTCAACCAACATCACTAAAACAGATTATCTGGTTGTTATCACATTGCTGTTTGTGGGAGCTTGCTGTGCCCAAGTTGGCTGCCGTGTTTCCTACATTACAACAATGACTACACTTCAAAAAGTGCTTCATTGGCTGTAAAGCGCTTTGGGACATCCTGAGGCCATGAAAGGCGCTGTATAAATGCAAGTCTTTCTTTCTTTCTATGTATCATAAGGGAGCTGTACATTATTTGGGGAAGAACCGAAGCCAGAAAACTCAGGTCCCTGAAGACTGCTTCAAGTAGAAATGGCTGTGGAATATGAAGATGATGTAAATGGCTGTTGGGTTTTTATGAGGCAGAGACGAAAATGATAGTCGCTCCTTCACAACCAACATACCCTTGCTCTTTGCAATCGCAGCTCTTTTCATTGCTGTAGCAGCTGCAGTGCTCCCAGTTCACGATCAGAGTTTCCCTGTTTCCCATCTCCATTCTCCCTGCAGGTCCTCAATCACTTTCCAGTATGCGCACCTAATTAGATTACCTGACATTTTTTCCAAAGTAGTGAAGCCATATAATCCGCTAAGTGTATCCCATCCACTTAGTCAGCCCATGATGTCATTTGAGCGCTAAACGAGACCATTTTAGAGTCTAGAGAGAAGATGGCAGGTTTCCCTAATAAATACCGCACGCTTTCGGGCAGCCTGGGACAGGCAACACAGGGAAATAAGGTGGGGAGGCTTTCTGCTGAAGCCCCCTCCTAAGAACAACTGCGGTCGTTTTGCTCAGGATTGAAATTCTTGTTGCTTCCTCATCCTCCCATATGTAACCGCTAGGAGGGAAGGCAGGGCTTGTTGGACTATCAAATCCTCACCTCCCTAAGGCGCTGGGAGTGTTCCATCAGTGTGTGTGTGGGGGGTGGCGGGGGGACGAGGGACAGGTGGAATCAAGGGTGAGGCCATCAGCTTTTTCCTGCCACATCTCATCCCTTCCCACAGCATTCCCGTCCCTGACATAAGAACATAAGACATAAGACGTAGGAACAGGAGTCGGTCATTCGGCCCCTCGAGCCCGCTCCGCCATTCAATAAGATCATGGCTGACCTTTGACCGCAACTCCACTTTCCCGCCCGATCCCCATATCCCTTGATTCCCCTAAAGTCCAAAAATCTATCGACCTCTGCCTTGAATATACTCAACGACTCAGCATTCACAGCCCTCTGGGGCAGAGAATTCCAAAGATTCACCACCCCTCTGAGTAAAGAAATTCCTCCTTATCTCAGTCCTAAATGGCCGACCTCTTATCCTGAGACTGTGACCCCTGGTTCTAGACTCTCCAGCCAGGGGGAAACAACCTCTCAGCATCGACCCTGTCAATCCCCCTCAGAATCTTATATGTTTCAATGAGATCACCTCTCATTCTTCTAAACTCCAGAGAGTATCGGCCCAATCTACTCAATAATTTTGGTTCCTAAGCTCCTGCGCAATTCGCTGTTCTCTGATCACTAGTTTGGAGCAATTATCCGTAGTGTGTCAATTGACTCAATCGATAGGGCTCTGCCTCTACACCCCAAGATTGGGGCTTTACCCTTTACCTCATGGATAAGAAATTGAACTCCTACCTAATAATCCAGTCCAGTATTATGGAGATAAAAATGCAAGGCATAAATAAACCGGCACTCCTCAAATGTCAGCATAGTAGGGCTAAACACCAGTGTACCAGAGTTAGCCTCGCTCTTAACCAAGCTATTCCAGTGCAGCTATGATACTGGCACCTACCAGTTAATCTAGAAGGTTTCCCAATTATGTCCAATCCACAAAATAACAGGATAAATCTAACCCGGCCAATTATTGCCCGATCAGCTGCCTCTCAATCAGCCGTACAGTTCCGGAAAGAGTCATCAGTCGTGCCTTGAAGGGACATCTGCAACAACAACAATTTGCATTTATATAGCGCCTTTAACGTACAGCCCCAAGGCGCTTCGCAGAAGCGTAAATCAGACAAAATTTGACAACAAGCCACATAAGGAGATATTAGGACAGGTGGCCAAAATCTTGGTCAATGAGGTAGGTTTTAAGGAGGTAGAGAGGTGGAGAGGTTTAGGGAGGGAATTCCAGAGCTTAAGGCCTGGATAGCTGAAGGCACGGCCGTCAATAGTGGGGCAAAGGAAGTGAGGGATGCGCAAGAGGCCAGAATTGGAGGCACGTAGAGTTCTCAGAGGGTTGTAGGGCTGGAGGAGGTTACAGAGATAGGGAGAGATGAGGCCATGGAGGGATCTTGAACACAAGGATGAGAATTTCAAATCTGAGGCGTTGCTGGGCTGGGAACCAAGGTAGGTCAGCGAGCACCGGGGTGAACGGGACTTGGTGCGAGATAGGACGCGGGCAGCAGACTTTGAATGAGCTGAAGTTTACGGAGGGTGGAAGGTGAGAGGCCGGTCAGGAGAGCGTTGGAATAGTCGAGTCTCAAGGCGACGAAAGCATAGAGGGTTTCGGCAGCAAATAGGCTGAGGCAGGAGCGGAGACGGGCAAACTTACGGAGGTGGAAGTAGGTGGTCTTGGTGATGGCGAGGATATGGGGTCAGAAACTCAGCTCAGGGTCAAATAGGACGCCAAGGTTGCGAACAGCCTGGTTCAGCCTCGGACAGTGGCCCGGAGGCTTTTACAGCAGCATGGTCATATTGTGGAGTAACCTTCACCCTCTTGGAAGGTCGGCTGTGTAGTCTGGAGGAGTCCAAAGCCTAGATATGTGCTGCCATTTTCTATGACCGTGATGGCACGGAGCAATGGGTGTCCACCATGCAAGCTCCCATTAAGGACCTGGGAATGGCAGTGGAGACCTCAGTTGCACAAACCGCAGGCACTGCATGATCTTCTCTCATGAATTGAGCATCTGAAATCCAAACCCCAAGCTGCAATCATAACCTGGCTTCAACTGACTTGGGGAAATGGAGAGATCGAATCCAAAGCCTCATAGGTGTCCATTGTTCTTTGCTTAGGGAAATCAGTAGGCATCAAAGTGCACAGGGATACAAACTTCAGTAGATCTCCTTTCATATGAAATGTACATTGAGTATATTTCCCTGTTATGCTGGCACCTGTATTTTCATTCACACAGTGACTAAGGAATCAATTGACTCCTTGCAGACAACAGTGTAAGGTAGTGTGCATAGGTTGGGGGAGTCCAACACATCAGAATGCCCTATCATCTCAGGGAGCAGCAGATATCTATTACGCAGTCTGCCACTGAGCGCATGACAACACCACTGGCATCTGCAGTGGAAGCCTCAGTTACAAACGTCATAGGCACAGGAGGAGCATCTCTCAGTCGCATTTCTAATGTTGCTATAGATGCTTCGGGGGACTCCAAACTCCAAAGCACTGATCAGATCAGCTTTAAGTTGTTTGGAGGACAGCCAATATATAGAAGGATTCGGAGACCTCGTTGATGCCCAGTGTTGGATGTTCAGACAGATCCTCTCTCTCTTAAGAAGATACCCTCCAGAAGTGGTATGTAGCATAGGAGACGTCAACTTGGCATTCATGTTAGTGGCAGTTCTGTGCCATCGTGTACCCTTGCACAAGTGACTACAGATGCCGAATCACAAAGTACCAAGTTCACAGCACCACCATCAAAGAAGGCGCCTGATGCTGATGCAGGTACTTCAGAGTTTGTCGGATGTAATGGTAGACCTTCTGTATCCCATACCTGTTCCTTAGTCGACTATGCAGCCACACTACTAGGGACTCACATTGCAGTGGCTTGAGTACAAAAATCTAGGCTGACACGCCAGGGCAGTGCTGAGGGAGTGCCGCACTCTCGGAGGTGCCATCTTTCGGATGAGACGTTAAACCGAGGCCCCGTCTGCTCTCTCAGGTGGACATAAAAGATCCTGTGGCCACTATTTCGAAGAAGAGCAGGGGAGTTATCCCCGGTGTCCTGGGGTCAATATTTATCCCTCAATCAACATCACTAAAAACAGATTATCTAGTCATTATCACATTGCTGTTTGTGGGAGCTTGCTGTCCGCAAATTGGCTGCCGCTTTTCCTACATTACTACAGTGACTACACTTCAAAAAGTACTTCATTGGCTGTAAAGCGCTTTGGGACATCCGGTGGTCATGAAAGGCGCTATAGAAATGCAAGTCTTTCTTTCTTTCTTTCTTTAGTGTGGCTTGTCCATAACTGGGGCACAAAAGGTCCTGCCACATCAAGGACAAACAAGTATACCTCAAGCACTGCACAACTCAATAAGATGAATTCATGGTTACCATGGGGTTAGATTCTGCAGCGCCGCGCACCAGGGCAGCCGGTATGACAGTTACGGGGAGTTAGCAGAATCAGGAGAACAGCCTATCTGCTCATTTCCTTATCGGCTATAACTCAGCAGTCGGCCGCACTTTGCGCGCAAAAGTGACCGAGGCCTAAAATTCAACGTGGCTGTGCGTGTTTTCCAGCCACAATGACAACAAATGTGTCAGAGCAGAGGCCTGTGCCTGATCTGCATGGACATTCGGACCACTGCTAAATCGGGCAGGGCCCGAGCGTAGGCCAAGCGTCAATAATGCAGTGAGGCTCTTGCGCTCATTTGCGATCCAGGCGCCTGAATCCGTTTAGACTGGTGGGGGAGTTCGTGCCGCGCAGGCATCAACCAGCACTTCCGCAACTTGAGCTGCCTAACGAGCGGACCTTAAAGGAACCGCTGGAGGCCGCTCAATAAAAGGCCGAACTGCACTGTTGGCATGCAAGGTTCCCTGCCAATGCCGTGGGCGCCTACAATTAACCACATTAAGCCGGGGTCCTGTCCAGCCGTTGCTCTCAGTCCTGTAGACTCCGTAGCACTAATCACGATCAGGCTGGGTATCGATACTGCCTCAGTCGCTATTTCCCAAGAGACCTTGTTTGCTGCTCTGATAACCATCATTCAATATAAATGAGATGTCTGTCTCACTTGGCTACAAGTAGTAAACAAGCTCAGACAAATAATTACCCAATTCTTCCATTTCTGCACTGTGTCAACACTCATTAAGGTTACCATTTTTTGTAATATTTTCCAGACATGACAACATCAGGGCATTTTTCATTGTTTCGTAATAATATTTTTTGATCGAAATAAGACAAGACAAGCCTCAATCAACACAGAGAGATGGAACCATAATGGAATTTTTTTTTAAACTAGGCTCGTTAAAAGCAAAAGGGTAGACATTACTATTGGTGAATAATATTTAATGTGTTTATTTCAAATGGGCTGACACTTCCATTTGTACAGCAGAGAGAGGAATTTAAGTTCTTACGATAACATCAGTGGCAATCATTTCTCGACTAAAGACTGCGGAAACCTCTGCCACAAGGTGACGAGCACAGATTGCCCTCTTAGTGGTGAGATGGTCATCCCCAGTGTCCTGCGGCCAATATTTATCCCTCAACCAACATCACTAAAAATGGATTATCCGGTCATTGTCACGTTGCCGTTTGTGGGAGCTTGCTGTGCGCAAATTGGCTGTCGCGTTTCCTACATTACAACAGTGACGACACTTCGAAAGTACTTCATTGGCTGTAAAGCGCTTTGGGTCATCCGGTGGTCGTGAAAGGAGCCATATCAATGCAAGTCTTTCATTCTCTTCTTTCGTTATGGTGCATTCACCTGCTGCGTTACAACTCAACGTGTCGTACAACATGTCAGCAACGCACTTGTGAGCAAATAGCTAGCCAGAGATAGTAATAGACACAAGGCAAAATGCTGCGGATGCTGGAAATCTGAAATAAAAGCAGAAAGTGCTGGAAACACTCAGCGGGTCAGGCAGCGTCCGCGGAGAGAGAAACAGAGTCAACCGCTCATCAGAACTGGAAAATGTTCGAGATGTAACAGGTTTTGAGCAAGTGCAGAGGCAGGGAAAGTGGGAGAGAAGGGGGAAAGAGCAGAAGAGAAACATAGAAACATAGAAACATAGAAGATAGGAGCAGGAGTAGTCCATTCGGCCCCTCGAGCCTGCTCCGCCATTCAATGCGATCATGGCTGATCATCCAAATTCAGTACCCGGTCCCTGCTTCCTCCCCATATCCCTTGATCCCTTTAGCCTAAGAAATATATCTAACTCCTTCTTGAAGGTCTGCAGGAGAGATTAAATGACAAAGGGGGTGATGGGGCGAGGCAAAAGGAGATGGTAACGGGACAAGTAAAGAAACAAAAGGTGGGTCCAGAGGAGGTGTAAACGACAACAGCGGAACCACTACCAGCACCTGCTGTCCGAATTTCGTTTTGCCATTTTGCCATTGACCCTCAATGCTTCCCACCTACCATGAGTCATGTCATCTCCTAGAGGAAACAAAGACACAGATTAAAAAAGACCTTGGCCAATTCTGGGGGGAATAAAATTCTGGAAAATTCCTCTCCGACCCCCCGCAAAAAGGCAATCAAAGACAGGTTCCGGAAGATAACTGCGACCATGTAGTACATCACCCAAGATCCCAACCTCCCTGTTGGGGGCAGCGATATCAGCCACAGCCGGGAGCCTGTTGTAACTGAGAAGAGTGTCATTACTCTGTACCGCTCTGTGAAAAGTGTTGCTTGTGTGCCGGTCCGGGGACACTAGCTGAGCTGGAAACTTTCAACACCCTGGCAGAGGCTGTAGGCATACACCTTAAGTTCAAAACTGTTTGAGCAGCAAGTAAATGGATAGTCGTTTGTAAGTGCTGTTAGCTATCATAAACTGCCAATGCGCTGGGGTCAATTAAGATTGCTAATTGGGTGAATACAGTCTTGGGAGCTACAGTGCAATGCAGGTTCACGAGATTGATTCCTGGGATGGCGGGACTGTCGTATGAGAAGAGATTGAGTAAACTAGGCCTGTATTCTCTTGAATTCAGAAGAATGAGAGGGGATCTCATGGAAGCGTACAAAATTATTGCAGGGCTTGATAGGGTGGATGCTGGGAGAATGTTTCCCTTGGCTGGGGAGTCTAGAACCAGGGGGCCACAGCCTCAGGATAAAGGGTAGGCCATTCAGGACTGAGATGAGAAGAAATTTCTTCACACAGAGGGTGGTGAATCTTTGGAATTCTCTACCCCAGAGGGCTGTGGAGACTCAGTCATTGGGTATATTCAAAACAAAAGTCGATAGATTTCTGACTAGTAAGGGCATCAAGGGATATGGCGATAGGGCCGGTGAATGGAGTTGAGGCAGAAGATCAGCCATGATCTCATTGAATGGCGGAGCAGGCCCAAAGGGACAAATGGCCTCCTCCTGCTCCTATTTCTTACGTTCTTACAGCTTTGCAAAATGGTTGCCTTGCCAATACCACCAACAAATGATACTCTCAGTAGGACAAGCAGCAGTGCACACTATTGGCTGCAATAGTCATATGGTTTTAGGCTTGGCATTGGCAGTGGATCTGAGCATCTGGGCTTGTTGTAGAGGTTGGTGCTTTCTCAGAATGTAGCTTGTGGTCCCATTTTTTCTTTGCTGTGCCTGTGTTTGAGCAGTTTCTTGGATGCAACCTGACATGAATCAGTCATTCATGAAAGAAAGACTGAAGTAATACTGAGTGGCCTGCAGGTGGCGATGTCCAGGGAGAGTATAAATACTCGGGCACGGGCCCAGCTTGCGCAGAACCTTCTTAACAGGAACTAGTGAAGGACACAACTAGACCTCTATGTTGTAAAACAGTTGATTAAAGCTTTGTTTAACGCTTAGACCAAGTGCCTAGTAGTTTTCTTACGTCACAACCTTTTCAGGATCCCTTATAACGTGCCTTTACAACCACACTGCGAAACATCCTTGTATTCCTTAATCCCTTTATCCACATTTGCGAGCTCGTACACAGCAGCCAGCTTATGTGGCCTTTCTTGGTACTTATCTATAAAAAGGAAAAGAAAGGCTTGCATTTCTACAGCGCCTTTCACGACCACCGGACCTCCCAAAGCGCTTTACGGCCACTGAAGTACTTTTCTGAAGTGTAGTCACCGTTGTAATGTGGGAAGCACAGCAGTCAATTTGCGCACAGCAAGCTCCCACAAACAACAATGTGATAATGACCAGATAATCTGTT
Organism: Somniosus microcephalus; assembly: GCF_052327205.1. Classification (NCBI taxonomy): domain Eukaryota; kingdom Metazoa; phylum Chordata; class Chondrichthyes; order Squaliformes; family Somniosidae; genus Somniosus; species Somniosus microcephalus. Next base: position 314,674,964 of record NC_140991.1, read on the forward strand.
TTTAGTGATGTTGATTGAGGGATAAATATTGGCCCCAGGACACCAGGGATAACTGCCCTACTCTTCTTTGAAATAATGCCACAGGATCTTTTACATCCACCTGAGAGAGCAGGTTTAATGTGTCATCCGAAAGATGGCACCTCCGACAGTGCAGCACTCCCTCAGTACTGCACTGGGAGCGTCAGCCTAGACTTTTTGTGCTCAAGTCTCTGGAGTGGGACTCTGAACCCACAACCTTCTGACTCAGAGGCGAGGGTGCTGCCCACTGAGCCACAGGCTGACACGACGTTCCCAGTTAGCTGCCACGCCGCCCTAAGTTTCTAGATTTCAAAGTGCAGACTTTTCCTGGAGGAGATCTAATCTGTAAGTGCCGCTTCAGCACCTTCATGCTTCTTGCCACCTTTCTGTCTGGCGAGGTCTTGAAAATATGATGGATGTGCACAATGAGGTAGCCCAGCATGGTTCCTGCCGTCAACCGTCTGAGGCCTAAAAAGCATTTCAGCTCTCGGGGGATTCTGATGAGGGTAACACCTGAAACATTAACCTGTCTTTTTCGTTATAGACACTGACAGAGGTGTTGCACTTGATATTTTTTGTTTTAAACCGCTTCAACCACTTTTCCCACTACCATGATCTGAGTGTGTCGTGCAAATGATTCACTCGGTTGATTCCAGAGATGAGGGGGTTGACTTATGAGGAAAGGTTGAGCAGGCTGGGCCTCTACTCATTGGAATTTAGAAGAATGAGAGGTGATCTTATTGAAACATATAAGATACTGAGGGGGCTCGACAAGGTAGATGCAGAGAGGATGTTTCCCCTCATGGGGAAATCTAGAACTAGGGGGCATAGTTTCAGAATAAAGGGTCGCCCTTTTAGAACTGAGATGAGGAGGAATTTCTTCTCTCAGAGGGTCGTAAATCTGTGGCATTCTCTGCCCCAGAGAGCTGTGGAGGCTGGGTCATTAAATACATTTAAGGTGGAGATAGACAGGTTTTTGCATGATAAGAGAGTGAAGGGTTATGGGGAGCAGGCGGGGAAGTGGCTTTGAGCCCAAGATCAGCCATGATCTTATTGAATGGCGGAGCAGGCTCAAGGGGCCAAGTGGCCTATTCCTGCTCCTATTTCTTATGTTCTTTTGTTACATCTCAAAGGCCAAGGGCAAAAAAAGCATCCTTGTTTATGAGAGTCTTTCCTTTGCCTCCATTTCTTTTAACATGTGTCAGGGTTACATTACCTCCATTTGGTCAAAGCAACACCTGTGATACAACAACGGGCATTTACAACAACAACTTATGACTGCAATCTGTTTACTCAGGTTTTCTCCTCTAAATCAGGATAACTGCGTGAAGATCTCCGCCGAGTTCACGTGATTTCATGAAAACAGACCTCGGGGGGGGGTAAGATTCTGAGGGCATTCTTTCACTCGTCTGGCGTAACGTCGATGGAAGAATCACGGCAACCCCGGAACAAATACAACAACATTAGCTGAGGCATAGAATATAAGAGCAGGGAGGTTATGATGGAGCTGTACAAAATGCTAGTGAGGCCACAGCTGGAATACTGTGCGCAGTTCTGGTCGCCACACTATAGGAAGGATGTGATTGCATTGGAGAGGGTGCAGAGGAGATTCACCAGAATGTTACCTGGGCTGGAGCATTTCAGCTATGAAGAGAGACTGGACAGGCTGGGGTTGTTTTCCTTAGAGCAGAGAAGGCTGAGGGGGGACCTGATTGAGGTGTACAAAAGGGGCATAGTTAGGGTAGATAGAAAGGAACTTTTCCCCTTAGTAGAGGGGTCAATAACCAGGGGGCATAGTTTCAAGATAAGGGGCAGGAGGTTTAATGGGGATTTGAGGAAAAACTTTTTCACCCAGAGGGTGGTTGGAATCTGGAACTCACTGCCTGAAAGGGTGGTAGAGGCAGGAACCCTCACAACATTCAAGAAGCATTTGGATGAGCACTTGAAACGCCATAGCATACAAGGCTACGGACCAAGTGCTGGAAAATGGGATTAGAATAGACAGGGCTTGATGGCCGGCGCGGACACGATGGGCCGAAGGGCCTCTTTCTGTGCTGTATAACTCTATGACTCTAACATGCATTTATATAGCGCCTTTAACGCAGGAAAACAGCCCAAGGCGTTTCACAGGAGCGTCATCAAACTAAATTTTAGCTATGAGGAAAGATTGGATAGGCTGGGGTTGATTTCTTTGGAACAGAGGAGGCTGAGAGGAGACCTAATTGCATTTGAATTATGAAGGGCCTAGATAGAGTGGATAGGAAGGACCTATTTCCCTTCAATAACCAGGGGGCATGGATTTAAAGTAATTGGTAGAAGGATTAGAGGGGAGTTGAGGAGAAATGTTTTTCACCCAGAGGGTGGTGGGGGTCTGGGACTCACTGCCTGAAAGGGTGGTAGAGGCAGAGACTCTCATCGCATTTAAAAAGTACTTGGATACGCACTTGAAGTGCTGGAACCTACAGGGCTACGGACCAAGAGCTGGAAAGTGAGATTAGGCTGGAGAGCTCTTTTTCGACCGGCATGGACACGATGGGCCGAATGGCCTCCTTCCATGCCATAAATTTCTATGATTCTATGAAAATTTGACACCAAGCCACGTAAGAAGTTATTAGGACAGATGCTTGGTCAAAGAGGTAGGTTTTAAGGAGCGTCTTAAAGGAGGAAAGAGAGAGGCAGAGAGGTTTAAGGAGGGAATTCCAGAGCTTGGGGCCCAGGCAGCTGAAGGCACGGCCGCCAATGGCGGAGCGATTAAAATCGGGGATGGGCAAGAGGCCAGAATTGGAGGAGCGCAGATATCTCGCCGGGTTGTAGGACTGAAAGAAATTACAGAGCTAGGGAGGGGCGAGGCCACGGAAGGATTTGAAAACAAGGATGAGAATTTTAAAATTGAGGAGTTGCTTAACCAGGAGCCAATGCCGGTCAGCGAGCACAGGGGAGATGGGTGAACGGGACTCGGTGCGAGTTAGGACACGGACAGCCGAGTTTTTGATGACCTCAAGTTTACGTAGGGTGGAATGTGGGAGGCCGGCCAGGAGTGCGTTGGAATAGTCAAGTCTAGAGGTAACAAAGGCATGGATGAGGGTTTCAGCAGCGGATGAGGTGAGGCAAGGGTGGAGACGGGCGATGTTACAGAGGTGGAAATAGGCGGTTTTAGTGATAGCGCGGCTATGTGGTTGGAAGCTCATTTCAGGGTCAAATACGACACCAAGGTTGTGAACAGTGTGGTTCAGACTCAGACAGTTGCCAGGGAGCGGGATGGAGTCGGTGGCTCGGGAACGGATTTGTGGCGGGGACCGAAAACAATAACTTCAGTCTTCCCACTATTTAGTTGGAGAAAATTTCTGACAAAATGTCTGACAAGCAATCTGGCAATTTAGAGTCAGCCGTGGGGCCGAAAGAGGTGGTGGCAAGTTGGGTATCGTCGGCGTACATGTGGAAACTGACGCTGTGTTTTCGGATGATGTCACCGAGGGGCAACATGTGGATGAGAAATAAGAGGGAGTCAAGCAATGTTCCGTTTAAGCTGCGCAGCCACGCAGCGGTCTGGAGGTCCCGCGCAGTTGGCTCACCGGCTTTTAAATGGGAAAAAAACACACATTGGAGGAATTTTGAATGGGCCGCACGGCCCAAACAATAATTGGAGGACACCAGAGGCAACAGTGCGATGCGGGAAGAGAAGCCATTGCAGCTGATTCTCTGGCTATGACAGGATAGATAAGAATGGTACCAGGCGAGTGCAGTCCCACCCAGCTGGACGACGGCAGAGAAAGGATGGTGTGGTCAACCATGTCAAAGGCTGCAGACAGGTCGAGAAGGGCGCAAGTGAAAACATCGCGCATGTAGGCTAGAAGCATGATGGATGCCTTTCTTAAGTGCTCGTACTGCTACTATGGAGGCTTTGAGGTCAAAACTCCACGGTGCAGTTATAGCTGGCTTCAACTCACTTGAAAGAAAGACTTGCATTTCTACAGCCCCTTTCACAACCACCAGATGTCCCAAAGCGCTTTACAGCCAATGAAGTACTTTTTGAAGTGTAGTCACTGTTGTAATGTGGGAAACGTGGCAGCCAATTTGCACACAGCAAGCTCCCACAAACAGCATTGTGATAATGACCAGATCATCTGTTTCAGTGATGTTGGTTGAGGGATAAATATTGGCCCCAGGAATAACTCCCCTGCTCTTCTTCAAAATAGTGCCGCGGGATCTTTTACATCCACCTGGGAGAGCAGACACCTCGGATTAACATCTCATCCGAAAGACGGCCCCTCCGACAGTGCAGCACTCCCTCAGCACTGCACTGGAGTGTCAGTCTAGATTTTTGTGCTCAAGTTTCATGAAGTGGGACTTGAACCCACAACCTTGACTTGACTCAGCACAGATGTGGTGTGCTGCCCAGTGAGCCACAGCTGACATGAACAGGTACAGGGAACCATGAGGGAAGAATTGCAAAAGGTCACAAATATCAACTGTTGGGTGTTCATACAGATCAGTGCGCTTTGTGAAACGATGTCCTCCTCCACCGCAACTCCCGGTAATCTCCTGAGAATGTCACTCCATGTTTTTCACCACCCCAATTGATTTTATTTCATTAATCATTGAAATCAGCAAGGGAGAATACTACATTATGCAGCTCTGAAGATATTGCCCTCAGCAGTCTAACAGGGAATGGCGATTCAATGACAATTTGTGTGCTCCAGGCTAACCCACTAGGAACTCGGTTGAAAACGTCCATACTAATTTCACATCAGTCAGAGATTTTTTAGCCCCTCAACACAGGCTGGAGTTAAAAGGCTATTGCCCAACCCACTACATCTTTCTAAAAAATGTCACCGAGCAAGTATTATGATTCATATTTTTACAACAATCTAGCAGCTTTCATTGTCATTTTTCTAGCTCTCGAATGACCAAATAAATTAAATTCAGTTTCATAGTTTGCTATGTTGGGAGGTGAATGCAAGAGTTGCCAGCTAGTACCATAACCAATACGCTACTGTACCTGCTATGATCCTAGGCGGTCACCATTGACCAGGAGTTTAACTGGACCAGACATAGCAACGCCATGGCTACAAGAATAGAGATGCTCTGCTCCTGACTCCTCAATGTCTCCGTACCATCTACAAGGCACTGCCCAGAAGGCTATATTGGCCTTGGATGGGATGCAGTGCCGATTCACCAGTTTAAAGGGTTATGTTATACGGACAGGTTGCCTAAACCTGGCTTGTATTCAATTAACGTTAGACAGCTGAGAGGTGATTTAATTGAGGTGTTTAAAATTCTCGTCCTTGTTTTCAAATCCCTCCGTGGCCTCGCCCTCTCCCTATCTCTGTAATCTCCTCCAGCCCCACAACCACCCCGCGAGATCTCTGCGCTCCTCTAATTCTGGCCCTCTTGAGCATCCCTGATTTTAATCGCTCCACCATTGGCGGCCGTGCCTTCAGCTGCCCGGGCCCTAAGCTCCAGAATTTCCTGCCTAAACCTCTCCGCCTCTCTTTCCTCCTTTAAGACACTCCTTAAAATCTACCTCTTTGACCAAGCTTTTGGTCACCTGCCCTAATTTCTCCTTATGTGGCTCGTTGTCAAATTTGGTTTGATAATCGCTCCTGTGAAGCGCCTTGGGATGTTTTACTACATTAAAGGCGCTATATAAATGCAAGCTGTTGTTGTTGTTGATAAAAGGATTCGATGGGGTAGACACAGAGAAGGAATTTCCTCTGGTGGGGGAATCCAGAGCAATGGGGCACAAGTTTAAAATTAGAGTTCGGTCAATCAGGAGTGAAATCAAGAACCACTTTTCACAGAAAGGTATTAGAAATCTGAAATTCTCTCCCCTTAAAGGCTGTGACTGCTGTGGCTGCTGGATCAGTTGAAATTTTCAAGGCTGAGATCAATAGATTTATGTAGTAAGGGTATCTAGGGATAGTGATCAAAGACAGGTAAATGGAATTGAGGTACAGGTTAGCTGTGATCTAATTGAATGGCTCAAGGGCCTGAACAGCCTACTCCTGTTTCTATGTTCCAAACCCCATATACTCTCCATTACAAAGACCGGTTCCTTCAACATCCTTAATTAATATCACCCACCTCCATCACTACCTCAGCCCATCTGCTGCTGAAGCTCTCATGTTGGCCTTTGTCATTTCTAGACTTGACTACTCCAATGCTCTCCTGGCTACAAATCAGAATCTGAGTCAGAAGGTTGAGAGTTCAAGTCCCACTCCAGGAACTTGAGCACATAAAGCTAGGCTGACACACCGTTGCAGTGTCGGAGGTGCCGTCTTTTGGATGAGACGTTAAACCAAGGCCCCGTCTACAGACGGGGGCCTCGGTTCAACGTCTCATCCAAAAGACAGCACCTCCGACACTGCAGCACTCCCTCAGTACTGCACTGGGAGTATCAGCCTAGATTTTTGCAAGTGGGGCTTGAACCCACAAACCTTCTGGCGTAGAGGTGAGGGTGCTACCCACTGAGATGAGAAGGAATTTCTTCACTCAGAGGATTGTGAATCTTTGGGATTCTTTACCCCAGAGGGCTGTGGGTGCCGACTCCTTATCCTGAGTCCAAAATCTATCGATCTCAGCCTTGAATATACTCAACGACTCAGCCTCCACAGCCCTCTGGGGCAGAGAATTCCAAAGATTCACCACCCTCTGAGTGAAGAAATTCCTCCTCATCTCAGTCTTAAATGGCCGACCCCTTATCCTGAGACTGTGACCCCTAGTTCTAGACTCTCCAGCCTGGGGAAACAACCTCTCAGCATCTACCCTGTCAATCCCCCTCAGAATCTTGTATGTTTCAATGAGATCACCTCTCATTCTTCTAAACTCCAGAGAGTATAGGCTCAATCTACACAATCTCTCCTCATAGGACAGCCCTCTCATCCTAGGAATCAATCTAGTGAATCTTCGGTGCACCACCTCCAAGGCAAGTATATCCTTCCTTAGATAAGGAGACCAAAACTGTGCACAGTACTCCAGGTGTGGTCTCACCAAGGCTCTGTACAATTCACAGAATCACAGAAACCCCACAGTGCAGATAGAGGCCATTTCGGCCCATCGAGCCTGCACCGACACATATCCCACCCGATCCCCATAACCCCTACACCAACACATATCCCACCCTATCCCCGTAACCCCACGTATTTAATCCCCCTAACACTAAGGGTCAATTTATCATAGCCAATCATCCTAACCCGCACATCTTTGGACTGTGGGAGGAAACCGGAACACCCGGAGGAAACCCACGCAAACACGGGAAGAATGTGCAAACTCCACACAGACAGTCACCCGAGGCCAGATTCGAACCTGGGTCCCTGGCGCTGTGAGGCAACAGTGCTAACCACTATGCCACCGTGCAATTGTGGCAAGACTTCCTTACTCTTATACTCCAACCCCCTCACAATAAAGGCCAACATGCCATTTGCCTTCCTTATTGCTTGCTGTACCTGCATGCTCGCTTTCTGTGTTTCTTGCCAAATTTCTCTGAACACCAACCAAGGATATGGGGATCGGGCGGGAAGGTGGAGTTAAAGTCGAAGATCTTATTGAATGGTGGAGCAGGTTCGAGGGGCCGTATGGCTGACTCCTGCTCCTAATTCTTATGTTCTTAATACAGCTGGTGTAGGATTCAGAAATATCACATTAGTGCAGCCGGGCTGCTGTTCCGAAGGTTAAGAAGGCAAATGGTATGTTGGCCTTCATAGCAAGAGGGTTCAAGTACAGGAACAAGGATGTCTTGCTACAGTTGTACAGGGCCTTGGTGAGACCGCACCTTGAGTATTGTGTGCAGTTTTGGTCACCTTACCTGAGGAAGGACGTTCTTGCCATGGAGGGAGTGCAGCGAAGATTCACCAGACTGATACCTGGGATGGCAAGAATGACGTATGAGGAGAGATTGTGTCGATTGGGCTTATATTCACTGGAGTTTAGAAGATTGAGAGGGGATCTCATCGAAACCTATAAAATTCTGTCAGGCCTGGACAGACTAGATGCAGGAAGGATGTTTATGATGACCGGGGAGTCCAGAACCAGGGGTCATAGTCTAAGGATAAGGGGTAAGCCATTTAGGACTGAAATGAGGAGGAATTTCTTCACCCAGAGAGTGGTGAACCTGTGGAATTCTCTGTCACAGAGGGCGGTGGAGGCCAGTTCATTAAATATATTCAAAAAGGTGTTGGATATATTTCTTAAGGCTAAAGGGATCAAGGGATATGGGGAGAAAGCAGGGACAGGGTACTGAATTTGGATGATCAGCCATGATCTCATTGAATGGTGGAGCAGGCTCCAGGGGCCGAATGGCCTACTCCTGCTCCTATCTTCTATGTTTCTATGTTTCTAAGTGTACGCTGGGGCAGAGGAGGTTTGCTCGCCATGTGTCTGCGCTGTGCATGACCTTGAGATTATTTAACGCTAACGCCTTAGTCGAAAAGGGGAAAAAAAGGAAAAGTTCCATTCCACAGTCCTCTCATCCCTCATCCTAATGAGCGCAAAATGTAATGGCGAGATAAACAGCAAGCACAGGTGACATCTTGAGGGAGCCTACTGTGAGGACTTACTGAGCTTGACAGCGTGTGAGAGAGCTGAATAAACTATCAGTGGCGACACAGCCATTAACCTCAGCTTGTTATTTCAGATGCTGGCTAATTTAAATCTTTCCGTTTTGGACTCAGTAACTCCTCACAGCCAGCTCCCCGGTAATATAATCAGCATGCGCTATTTAAATTAAAAATATTGAAGGGAGGACAAACAATTAATCAATTTGGGAAGGGCAAAAAAAGTGCATAAAGTTGTTCCTACTGCTCAATGGAAGAGCTTGACTGTGAAAGGGTTCCCGGATAGTGACTCTTTAAGCGGAGTAGGTTTTGAACGCTCGTGCATCGCTCCCTCTGAGATCAGGCCAGTTTGGTCAACTGGTGGGAACTGTTTGCAACAAAAACAACTTGTATTTATACAGCGCCTTTAACGTAGTAAAACGTCCCAAGGCGCTTCACAGGAGTGTTATAACACAACATTTGACAGCGAGCCACATAGGGTGAAATAAGGGCAGATGACCAAAAGCTTGGTCAAAGAGGTAGGTTTTAAAAGATAGAAAGACTTGCATTTCTACAGCCCCTTTCACGACCACCGGACATCCCAAAGCACTTTACAGCCAATGAAGTACTTTTTGAAGAGTAGTCACTGTTGTAATGTAGGAAACGCGGCAGCCAATTTGCGCACAGCAAGCTCCCACAAACAGCAATATGATAATGACCAGATAATCTGTTTCTGTTATGTTGGTTGAGGGATAAATATTGGTTAGGACACCGGGGATAACTCCCCTGCTCTTCTTCAAAAGGGTGCCGTGAGATCTTTTACACCCACCCAAAAGGGTAGGCGGGGCCTCGGTTTAACGTCTCATCTGAAAGACGTCACCTTTGACAGTGCAGCACTCCCCTGGAGTGGCAGCCTAGATTGGTGTGCTCAGGTTCATACGGAAGCAGGATGTGAACCCCCAACCTTCTAACTCAGATGCAAGTGTGCTACCCACTGAGCCACAGCTGACACTAAGGAGCATTTGAAAGGAATAGAGAGAGGTAGAGAGGTGGAGAGGTTTAGGGAGGGAATTCCAGAGCTTAGGCTCTTGGCAGCTGAAGGCACGGCCACCAAAGGTGGTGCAATTATAATCAGGGATGCTCAAGATGGCAGAATTAGAGGAGCACAGATATCTCGGGGGGTTGTGGGGCTGGAGGAGATTACAGAGATAGGGAGGGGGCGAGGCCACGGAGGGATTTGAAGACAAGGATGAGGCATAGATGCTATCTGTTTACCAGGTAACTAGAAATCACAAAAATATGCTTCCACAACTGTTAGATTTTAGCACCATTGCTTCATTCAGACTCTCACAACCAACTTCATGCCAGTCCAAAAATGAACTGAAAATGAGAAAATAGTTGGTGCATCTTCTGGCCTCCGATAGCTTGAGCGTACTGTACAGACCAGACAAGACATTCACTAAATGTGCTGCTGGTGGCAGTAATTTTGTTTTCAGTTTTCTCTTAGAAATAATTTGGGTACCTTGGTGGGTTTTTTTGAGGAGGGGGTGATGAATGGGCAAACTGTCTGTTTCTCACCTCCTTTCTTCCCTGGTTTCCCCAGGCTGTACACCACCATGGCCAAGGGGGCGCGACCCACTCTCAGAGCGCCGTTATTCCCCGTCTGAACTGAAGTTGTGCAAGTGGCGCCCAAATTCTAACAGGACTGGACAGACTTAATGCAGGAAGGATGTTCCCGATGGCGGGGGAGTCCAGAACCAGGGGTCACAGTCTAAGGATAAGGGGTAAGCCATTTAGGACAGAGATGAGGAGGAATTTCTTCACCCAGAGAGTGGTGAACCTGTGGAATTCTCTACCACACAAGGCAGTTGAGGCCAATTCATTAAATATATTCAAGAAGGAGTTGGATATATTTCTTAAGGCTAAAGGGATCAAGAGATATGGGGAGAAGGCAGGGACAGGGTACTGAATTTGGATGATCAGCCATGATCTCATTGAATGGCGGAGCAGGCTCGAGGGGCTGAATGGCCTACTCCTGCTCCTATCTTCTATGTTTCTATATTTCTATGACTCAGAGGCGAAGGCGCTACCAACTGAGTCATTGGCTGGCACACAATGCGAATAAGCATAAGATGAAGGGTCACCGACCTGAAACGCTGACTGTTTCTCTCTCCACAGTTGCTGTCTGACCTGCTGAGAGTTGGGGGGAGGGGGGGTGGTTTGGTGTAGGGCTTGAAACACCCCGATCGATTTAATAGTTTGGGAGAATTTTAATAAAGGGGCCAGGTCGCCTTTGGAGAAGGATGAGAGACATCTGGTGTGGAATAAACTGGCATTATTAATGTGCTCCCATGAAAATTCCTGGCCAATGCAACAACAGATAAAGACAAACTTAAATGAATTTTAAGTCATTTAATTATTAGCACGCGGAAGTGTTATAAACTGAATACATCAGAGAGGGCAGTGCAATTTAATTTCAACTCCTACTTGTGAAACGCACTGTAACTAACTCAGAGCCAGTGTGTAATAATCAGAAGTCGAGCGCATTTCCTTTAATGCACTAAAAGGAAATATTTATTTAAGCTGGGAATTCACCCGCTGTCCGTGGTAGCTGGATGTCTCTGTATGTCTGTCTATCAAGTCGATTTAATCCGGGCTGTATGTCGCTTGAAATCAGTGCAGGGTGAGCAGGGTTAGACTATTTGCACCGTTGCCGAGAGAAAGTGGAATTTTCTCGCCCTGGAGCTTGTCGGCTGATCTCGGGGACGTGCCGGATTCAATCGCTGCGCCTTCTCCAAATAAACCCCCTCCCAACCCTCTGCTCTGACCAGCAAGAGGTGCAGCACTCAAACCCGCGAGGTGGCATCTGCAGAATAATTACATTCAGTTCGTGGTGTGTGTGTGCGGGCAACTCCACTCCTCTCCACCCCCCAGCCCCTGGGGAGAGATGGTGCAAATCTTGGCACCAATTGGCGAATTCTCAATTTACTTTGAACCTGTATTATTAGCCCCCCCTGTCAGAATATTCATGAGGTGGAGAAAGTGAGCCGCAAGAGAGGAACACAGGGAGAAGGCAACTAGAAGCTCGCTGCGAGACTTCAGCCAGACCAACAGCAACAGAAAGAGAGAAGGGAGAGGCAGGGAAAAAAAAGTTTCCCTCCTGCGAGGCATCGGAGAGAGACTTGCATTCAAATCTGTTGTCTTGGGAGAGCTTTGGAAGCAACTTTTACCTTTGTCTCATTTACTGAGCTGCAGGGAGCAGCGAGGCTGGAGGTGTGAAAACTGGCAGGAGGGGTAACACCGATGCGGTAAGGTAGCCTTTTATGACTTTATTTTTTGCTGGTGACACCTCTTACTTTAGCCAAACAAACATTTTATGTTGGACATCATTAAGCACAGCGAGGTGGGACTGTCTGCGGAAATCGGAAATGTCGGCTGTTAATTTTATTAACACACAGTCCCGACCCTAGCACTGGCTTTGCTCTTCTGTCGATAGATTTGTGTTGGTGCCAGCTCTTGATATGGATGTCACGTAGCACAACCCGCTTACTTGTTGCCCGAGTGTTGCGAGAGAGAGAAAAGGAAACTTCAATTATGATTAATTAGTGTTGTCTTGGACTGCAAATGCTCTTCCAAAAAAAAAACCAAATGAAGGTGTTGTAGTACCAGGGCACTGTCTCTTAAGAATCATTCAGAAGGAAGTTTCCCTGCAACAGAGGAGGCTTTAGACGCTGAAATTCTGCAGGGTGATGCTTCAGGAAGGGGCTGGTGACTAGAAATGGTGCATAGTGAGCCTGGCAGCTGATAGCAACAGAAGCCAAAAGGCCACTTTTCTTTCCTTTGAGAATGGCAAACCCTGCCAACCACTGTAGTCCTCGGCTGGATAAAGATTCCACTGTGGGAACGTGTGACTAGAATTATTCAGTTGGTAATTGCAGGACTACCAGAGAGGAGGGGGGGGGGGAATAAATGATGCGCTGTGGGCTTTTGTGCTATCTGAAGTTTGCTGTAAAATCGAAGTGGGGGGGGGGGGGAAACTCGCTCCCGGAAGAAAATTACTCAATGTCTGAGCCGGAGAGCAATGCTGTTCAGAGCATCTCATTCAGGTAGACAATTACTGCTGTTCAATCACTTTGTTAGACTATTCAAATGTATGAGCCTTGGAACGTAAATGAAGTTTGTTTCTTGAAGAATGAAGAAGATTTTGCTGTTTGCCTCTTGTTGGTCTGACAGCGCAGCAGTCAGTCACTGCTGATTGTATCTCAGCTTCTGCAATGCATCGCACTTCAGGAAGGATGTGAAGGTTTTAGAGAGGGTGCGGAAATGATTTACAAGAATGGTTCCAGGGAAGAGGGACTTCAGTTACGTGGATAGACTGGAGAAGCTGGGGTTGTTCTCCTTGGAGCAGAGAAGGTTGAGAGGAGATTTGATACAGGTGTTCAAAATCATGAGGGGTCTGAACAGAGTAGATAGAGAGAAACTGTTCCCATTGGCGGAAGGGTCGAGAACCAGAGGACACAGATTTAAGGTGATTGGCAGAAGAACCAAAGGCGACAGGAGGGAAAACTTTTTTTACACAGCGAGTGGTTAGGATCTGGAATTCACTGCCTGAGAGGGTGGTGGAGGTAGATTCAATCGTGGCTTTCAAAATGGAATTGGATAAGTACCTGAAGGAAAATAATTTGCAGGGCTACGGGGAAAGGGCGGGGGAGTGGGACTAGCTGAAGGGCTCTTGCAGAGAGCCGGCGTGGGCTGGACGGGCCGAATGGCCTCCTTCTGTGTTGTAACCATTCTCTGATTCTAAGATTCTAATGACCGAGTCCTTGCTAGCTTTTGTTCAATCATTTTTTCTTTGACAAGTGTGGGTTTATTTCGATTTTTTTGCTAGCGTATATGGGCAAATATTAGACGTCTCAAGCGTGACCGAAAGGACAGGGTAGGAAGCACTCCAGTGTGTACGGCAGTGGCTAATTTACAAGTGTTTCACAGGTTTGTAATACAACTCGTCACTGAAAGGAACTATTGCAAACAGGTCAGAACTGGGAGAAATAACAACAGAGGGGCAGCACGGTGGCATAGTGGTTCGCACTGTTGCCTCACAGCGCCAGGGACCCGGGTTCGAATCCGGCCTCGGGCGACTGTCCGTGTGGAGTTTGCACATTCTCCCTGTGTTTGCGTGGGTTTCCTCCGGGTGCTCCGGTTTCCTCCCACAGTCCAAAGATGTGCGGGTTAGGTTGATTGGCCATGATAAATTGACCCTTAGTGTTAGGGGGATTAAATACGTGGGGTTACGGGGATCGGGTGGGATATGTGTCGGTGCAGGCTCGATGGGCCGAAATGGCCTTTATCTGCACTGTGGGGTTTCTGTGATTCTGTGAAAGTGCTGGAGACACTCGGCAGGTCAGGCAGCATCTGCGGAGAGAGAAACAGAGTCAGCTTTATAGGTCAAACCCTTCATCAGAACTGGAAAAGGTTCGGGAGGAGAGATTTTTAAGCAGGGGCAGGGAGGAGGGGGGGAAGAACAAAGGGAAGGTCTGTGATAGGATGGAAGGCAGGAGAGATTGACTGACAAAAGGGATGATGGTGCGAGGCAAAAGGAGAGGGAATGGGACAAGTTAAGAAACAAAAGATGGCTCTAGATGAGGTGTGAATAATGATGGCAACATCAACAGCTGCCATGTGAGGAAACAAGAGAAAAAATATATATATATAAAGAAATACAGGGGTCAGAACTGGGAGAGTTGATTTGGGTGAAATGGGGTCAAACTTAGGGCAACTAGTTATCATTTTACAGGTATGGTGAGGCAGCGTCAAGTCAAATTAATTCATCCAGGAATTGTTTTTATATTGAAATAACAACAGAAAACGCTGGAAAAACTCAGCAGGCCCGGCAACATCCGTGGAGAGAGAAACAGAGTCAATGTTTCAGATCTGTGACCCTTCGTCAGAACTGAAAAAAAAGCAGGAAATGAAACGGATGAAAAAGCAAGTTTGGGGGCTGGGAAATGGGGGAGGGGATGAAAGAACTAAGGGTTTCTGTGAGAGGTGAAGAGACATGAAGAGATATTCAAGGTGAGACGAGATGGTAAGAGGACAGGTAAAGAGACAAAGGATGGCTCTAGATGAAGTGTGAAATGCGTTGGCCGAGTGAGAGACAGCTGCCATGTGGGAGAGAAAAAAAAGGAAAAGGAAAAGGCACAAACCAAAAGTGTGGATAAAAAATATATAAAAATATGTTAGGGGCCGAGGTTATGATCTGAAATTGTTGAACTCGATATTGAGTCCGGAAGGCTGTAAAGTGCCTAATCGGAAGATGGGGTGCTGTTCCTCGAGCTTATATTGAGTTCAGGCACTCGTTCATTTTTATATATTTTGTTTTACCAGCAACCTATATCTGGATCAGAGGCACTAACAGGAGTTAAGACTCTGGTCTATGTCCTGTGTTGTGCCTCTGTGTTGGCGTCTTGTCTTTGTGCACCTTGAACCCGAGATCATCTGAGATGTTTCGAGGACAGCAGTAGTGAATCTTTTCTCGGCCCAAAGCAGAAAGCATACCACTTGAGGACTGTGTTTTTTATGCCTGTGGCTCACCCATGCCCATATACTCATGTGCAGACATGCATGCAACACGCACGGTTTTTGTAGGTTATTTTCTCCTCTTTGACTCATGAGGGTAATCTGTGTGTGGAGGCGGGAGACGTCGGTAGGGCTCTTAATGAATACTTTGCGTCTGTTTTCACAAAGGAGAGGGGTGAAACAGACATTGCTATCAGGGGAGGAGGAATGTGAAATATTAGATGAAATAAACATAGTGAGAGAGGAAGTATTAAGGGGTTTAGCAGCTTTAAAAGTGGATAAATCCCCAGGCCCAGATGAAATGTATCCCAGGCTGTTAAGTGAAGCAAAAGAGGAAATAGCAGAGGCCCAGACCATTATTTTTCAATCCTCTCTGGCTTCAGGTGTGGTGCCGGAAGACTGGAAGACTGCTAATGTGGTACCCTTGTTTAAAAAGGGAGAAAAGTTTGGACAGAGTAATTACAGGCCAGTCAGCCTAACCTCGGTGGTGGGAAAATTATTGGAAAGAATTCTGAAGGACAGGATAAACCTTCATTTAGAAAGACACGGATTAATCAAGGATAGTCAGCACGAATTTGTTAAGGGAAGGTCGTGTCTGACAAACTTGATTTAATTTTTTGAGGCGGTAACAAGGAGGGTAGATGAAGGTAGTGCATTTGATGTAGTGTATATGGACTTTAGCAATGCTTTTGATAAGGTTCCACATGGCAGACTGGTCACAAAGTTAAAAGTCCATGGGATCCAGGGCAAACTGTCAAGTTGGATTCAAAACTGGCTCGGAGGCAGGAAGCAGAGGGTAATGGTTGATGGGTGTTTTTGTGACTGGCTGTTTCCAGTGGGGTTCCGCAGGGCTCAGCACTAGGTCCCTTGCTTTTTGTGGTATATATCAATGATCTAGACTTGAATATAGCGGGTATGATTAAGAAGTTTGAAGATTATACTAAAATCAGCTGTGTGGTTGATACTGAAGAAGGAAGCTGTAGACTGCAGGAAGATATCAATAAATTGGTCAGGTGGGCAGAACAGTAGCAAATGGAATTCAATCCGGAGAAGTGTGAGGTAATGCATTTGGGGAGGGCTAACAAGGAAATGGAATACACATTAAATGGTAGGACACTGAGTAGTGTAGAGGGATAAAGGGACATTGAAGTGCATGTCCACAGATCCCTGAAGGTAGCAGGCCAAGTAGATAAGGTGGTTAAGAAGGCATGCGGAATGCTTGCCTTTATTAGCCGTGGCATAGAATACAAGAGCAGGGAGGTTATGCTTCAACTGTATAAAACACTAGTTAGGCCACAGCTGGAGTACTGCGTACAGTTCTGGTCACCACATTACAGGAAAGATGTGATTGCACTAGAGAGGGTTCGGAGGAGATTTACAAGGATGTTGCCGGGTGTAGAAAATCTTAGCTATGAGGAAAGACTGGATAGGCTGGGTTTGTTTTCCTTGGAACAGAGGAGGCTGAGGGAGACCTTATTGAGGTGTATAAAATTATGAGGGGCCCAGATAAAGTGGATAGAAAGGACCTATTTCCCTTAGCAGAGGGGTCAAAAACCAGGGGGCACAGATTTAAAGTAATTGGGGGACGGTTTAGAGGGGATTTGAGGGGAAATGTCTTCACCCAGAGGGTGGTGGGGGCCTGAAACTCACTGCCTGAAAGGGTGGTAGAGGCAGAAACCCTAACCACATTTAAAAAGTATTTGGATGTGCCCTTGGGATGCTGTAACCTGCAGGGCTACGGACCAAGAGCTGGGAAGTGGGACTAGGCTGGATAGCTTTTTGTTGGCCGGCATGGACACGATGGGCTGAAATGGCCTCCTTCCGTGCTGTAACTTTCGATGATTCTATGATTCTATGACTCTTCCCCCTTCTCCTGCGCCAGGCACCATTCCCCAGCTAAGACCACAAGCAAGCCATTTGCCCATTAGACCTTTACCAATCCCGTTCTTTAACTGACCAGCAGGAGGACTTGAGACACCCACACGTGCGCTGGACTTGTAGTGACGACTGGACACTAAAGGTTCACTCGGTCGATTCCTGAGATGAAGGGGTTGTCTTATGAAAAAAGGTTGAGCAGGTTGGGTCTATACTCATTGGAGTTTAGAAGAATGAGAGGTGATCTTATTGAAACATATAAGATTCTGAGGGGGCTTGACAGGGTAGATGCAGAGAGGATGTTTCCCCTCGTGGGGGAATCTAGAACCAGGGGGCATAGTTTCAGGATAAGGGGACACCCTTTTAAAACAGAGATGAGGAGGAATTTCTTCTCTCAGAGGGTCATAATCTTTATAATTCTCTACCCCAGAGGGCTGTGGAGGCTGGGTCATTAAATATATTCAAGGCGCTATATAAATGCAAGTCTTTCTTTTCTTTTCAAAGTTTTATTTGTAGCAGGGCATTCTGAGAGGCAATGAGGAACATCTCCTTCCTTGCTGGTCCAGTAACGAAATGTGTTCCCTTTTTTGTCTTGATGTTAAATTGGGGATGTCAGGGGGAGGGGGGGCAGGGCGGGGATGGTTTGGAGGGGAGCTCGAGGGAATTTGTCAATCTTACATAGCAGCAATTCCAGACACATTAGATGCATGTTCAACCCTTGTTGGTGTAGTGGTTCCTGATTCCCACTGAACCTGTAGTGATAGTGAACAGGCTTGGGGGCTTGGGCTTGTACTCGCTGGAGTTTAGAAGAATGAGAGGGGATCTCATTGAAACTTATAAAATTCTAACAGGACTAGACAGACTAGATGCAGGAAGGTTGTTCCCGATGGTCGGGGAGTCCAGAACCAGGGGTCACAGTCTAAAGATAAGGGGTAAGCCATTTAGGACAGAGATGAGGAGGAATTTCTTCACCCAGAGAGTGGTGAACCTGTGGAATTCTCTACCAAAGAAGGCAGTAGAGGTCAATTCATTAAATGTATTCAAGAAGGAGTTGGATATATTTCTTAAGGCTAAAGGGACCAAGGGATATGGAGCGAAGGCAGGAACAGGGTACTGAATTTGGATGATCAGCCATGATCTCATTGAATGGCAGAGCAGGCTCGAGGGGCCGAATGGCCTACTCCTGCTCCTATCTTCTATGTTTCTATGTTTCTATGGCTCAGTCCATGTTTGTCTTGAACGTTATGGATTCTGAAAGAAAACCTGATGCCCAAAAATAGTCCAAAGGTCATCCCATGAGGCTCAGCCTTTGATTTTCCTTCAGTCCACTTGCCTTGGCTCGCTCCTTATCTAGGCAGCTCAGTCAAAAATCAATAATTCATTTTTAGGTGAATCAAAGGAAACAGGAAACCTATATTCCACACCTGTGATATAGAGCCTTAGTACTGCACAGCATTGACCCATCGGCCAACCCCAGATCTGAACAATCTAGTCTATTTCCTTTGATCTCTTTAACTGTGCACGGTAATAATCTGTATCAAGAATTTACTGTAAGATCTTTTGCCAGAAATTCAATGATAGGGACCTTGTTTGCATTTTGAAAACTGTAAAGGATTCACAACAAATCATAGTTTGCTCTTTCTTTTAAAGTCTATATTTACTTTTCTTTTAGAATCATAGAATACAGGAAACTTTCGTTTAAACGGCACCTAAATATCCAGAATTCTCTAATAACCGGCAAAATTCATACTCCGAAAACTACAGTGTACAGTCGTTTATAAGTTTTGTTTTACTGTTAAGTAATTAAAGAGTTATGGATTACCCTCAACTGGCATTACTGTACTTAATCAAGCATCTTCCACCATCCATTTAACACAACATTCTGTAGGTGAGTACCCAATTATACTGCACATTTCTTGATTTTTTTAAATTTTTGTTTGTTAAAAATAGCCTCGGTAGATATACCTCTCCATTATCCGGAATTTTTAATCAACCGGCACCATCCGGTCCCGTCGGTGCCGGATACCAAAGAGTTTCCTGTAGAATAGTACAGCACAGAAGGAGGCCATTCGGCCCATCGAGTCTGCGCTGGCTCTTTCGAAGAGCAATCCAGTTAGTCCCACTCCCCCGCTCTTTTCCCATATCCCTGCAATTTTTTCTCCTTCAGGTATTTATCCTGTTGCAGGCTGTTTTTAACACATAAGGAGATATTTGGGCAGACGACCAAAAGCTTGGTCAAAGAGTGGGGGGGGTTTTAAGGAGCGTCTCAAAGGAGGAGAGAGAGGTAGTGAGGTGGAGAGGTTTAGGCAGGGAATTCCAAAGCTTAGGGTCTATACTCCTTATGTGATTATTGGCTTCTAATTTAGACTAAGATGGAAAGAAAGTGCGGCTTGCAAGAAATCTCACTCGCCGCCGAGTCCCCCTTTCCCCTCCTTCGAGTTGCTGAAAAAACGAGGCAACAGGGATCCTGAACATCTTGGTCTAAAAAGTCCAGCCTATTTGGGATATATCAGTACAATCTAAAAAGGAAATGAATGCCCTGCTTTTTCGAGGTTGGCATAAATGGGGTTTCTTAGGCAGTCCCTCGGAGCCGAGGATGACTTGCTTCCACATTAAAAATGAGTTCTCAGGTGACTGATGAGTCCAATGTGGGACCTACAGTCTCTGTCACAGGTGGGGCAGACGGTGGTTGAAGGGGCGGTTGGGTGGGGTGCTTGGGTTGACGTGAGCTCCTTGCGCTGCCTACGCTTGGCTTCCACTTGCTCCCGGCGAAGAGACTCGAGGTGTTCGGCGCCTTCCCGGATGCTTCTCCTCCCCTTTGTGCGGTCTTGGGCCAGGGATTTACCTGGTCATTGGTGCCAGCTCATCCAGAGTAGATCTTGCCCAGAGTGCTTAACCTGTAGAGCACTTGGCTCGAGAGTGTAAGATTCAGCAAGGCAATGGCCCAGAAATTCGGGTCCCCACGGGTGAGTACGCACTGGGTCCTCATGCGTAGGCCCAACGAAAGTGTTGGTTTCGTGCATGCACTGCGCATGCGTGGGAAACCGGAACTTCCGTTCCCTTGAAAGAAGGGGTTGACAGGTGGAACGTGTGCGCCGGAGAGGCAGCGCGTGCGCATCGAACTTACTTTTTTTGCAGGTTTCTCTGGGAGGGTAAGTCTCCAAGAGTTACACTTTTAAAAAGCAGGTGCAAGGCCTGCTTTTAACAAGGTAAGTGGTGAATTAATTGAAATTAAAACATTTTTTCCACAGGTTTATTATTTTTAAATACTTTAAAGAAAGGTAAGTTTATTTTTAGCCCCGTTAGAAAAGTAATAAATTTTTTCAAAAATTTAAATTATTGTTTAAAATAGTTATTTCATGTAATTTATAGCTATTTTAAAAATGTGATTTTTAAAAAATGTATTTGAGGTTTTAGTGATGTTTTGGGGCTTATAGTATTTATAGGTTTGACAGCTCTTCCTGTCAAATTTATGAATGAAGCATTCCCTGCTACCATTGGCTCTCCATGGCCCACGTGACCCCAGGGGACGCATCGAACTAACTGCGCCCCTGGGATACGCAAGCAATGCGCGCCGGCAGTTGGAGGAGGCCCAGGATCAGAATTCCACGCGGGCCCACAGCTCAACGGCCGGCGCGCAAGGTAAGTGCAGGTCGGGGGCTTGCACCCGCGGGAAGCCCCCGACCCGAATTTCTGGGCCAATATCTCCTTATGTGGCTCGGTGTCAAATTTTGTGTCTGATAATGCCCCTGTGCTGCGCCTTGCGACGTTTCTCTACGTTAAAGGCGCTATATCAATGCAAGTTGTTGTTGAAGTTGGTTGCTGCTGTAATGACCTAAACTTTACTCAGAAACTATCATCTTGCACCTAATTCTGGTTACATATTTGAAGATATATATGAGCACAAAATAATTTGAGCAAACCAAAAATGCATCAGTTGCAAAGAGTAAAACGTGGACAGTTAACAAATATACGCGCGTGCTACATACATCATATTAATAACTGCAAAATGCAACGCCCATGTCACGTCCTGTGGTCTAGTGTGCTGCTTATCTTACCGCAGTGCGAGTGGTAGGACGCAGTGATATGCTTGAATTTTCCTACCTCGCTGCTTTGTGGAGGGACCTTTGAAGATTCCCTCTGTTCAGTATTTCTAGTGAAATCACGACTGCTACTCTCCGAAAAGGACACATTTCCAATTCCCCTCGAAACACTCAACTGAGGAATCCTTCATCAATCCATTTACGGAGCCTCTGTACATAGCAACCAAAGGAATTCTTATCGCTGGTGGGTTTTCAGCTTGGCCGCTTAGGGAAGTGTTGCCTCAAGGCCAGGCATGCCTGCACAGAAAGGGGAAGGAGATTTGGAGGTGAGTCACCTCATAGAATCATAGAAATTTACGGCACAGAAGGAGGCCATTCGGCCCATCGTGTCTGTGCCGGCCGAAAAAGAGCTCTCCAGCCTAATCCCACTTTTCAGCTCTTGGTCCGTGGCCCTGTAGGTTCCGACACTTCAAGTGAATATCCAAGTACTTTTTAAATGCAATGAGGGTTTCTGCCTCTACCACCTTTTCAGGCAGTGAGTTCCAGACCCCCACCACCCTCTGGGTGAAGAAAGTTCTCAACTCCCCTCTAATCCTTCTACCAATTACTTTAAATCTATGCCCCCTGGTTATTGACCTCTCTGCTAAGGGAAATAGGTCCTTCCTATCCACTCTATCCAGGCCCCTCATAATTTTATACACCTCAATTAAATCTCCCCTCAGCCTCCTCTGTTCCAAAGAAAACAACCCCAGCCGATCCAAAATAACAACAGAAAATGCTGGAAAAACTCAGCAGGCCAGGCAACATCCGTGGAGAGAGAAACAGCGTCAACGTTTCGGGTCGAAACCCTTCTTCAGAACTGAGAAAAAAACCCTCACCTAGCCGATCCAATCTTTCCTCATAGCTAAAATTCTCCAGCCCAGGCAACATCCTCGTAAATCCCCTCTGTACCCTCTCTAGTGCAATCACATCTTTCCTGTAATGTGGTGACCAGAACTGTACACAGTGCTCTAACTGTGGCCTAACTAGTGTTTTATACAGTTCAAGCAGAACCCCCCTGCTCTTATATTCTATGCCTCAGCTAATGAAGGAAACTATCCCGTATGCCTTCTTAACCACCTTATCACCCTGTCCTGCTACCTTCAGGGATCTGTGGACCTGCACTCCAAGGTCCCTCTGTTCCTCTACACTTCTCAGTGTCCTACCATTTATTGTCTATCCCCTTGCCTTGTTAGCCCTCTCCAAATATATTACCTCACCTATGGCTGTTCTGGGTGTTTGCAAAACCTAGCGACGGAATGTTGGTCCGACTACCTCCTCAGTTGGGGAATGGGGCGCTGTGCGTAGCAGAGGAGAGATGTAAAGAAGGGCAGAAAATAATTTTTTCTAAATAAAAGGGATAAAACAAAAAGCAATTAAAGATCCAGTACCAGTAACTCTGCACTGTGCTGGTAATATCAATGCTGCCTCCACTCAACGGAAGAAAATACTTACTATTATGGCCACTGGAATGCTTGCTTGCTGCTTGTGTAATGAAACAACGATAAAGGCAAACACATGAACACTTTATTTAGTCATAAGTATCGTAGGATATCCAGCACAGAACCAGGCCATTCGGCCCAACCAGTTTATGCTCCACTCGAGCCTCCTCCCGTCTTTCCTCATCAGCGTAACCCTCTATTCCCGTCTTTCCTCATCAGCGTAACCCTCTCTTCCCTTCTCCCTCATGTGTTTATCCAGCCTCCCCTTAAATGCATCGATACTATTCGCCTCAACCACTCCCTGTGGTAGCGAGTTCCACATTCTCACCACTCTTTGGGTAAAGGGGTTTCTCCTGAATTCCCTATTGGATTTCTTGGTGACTATCTTATATTGATGGCCTCTGGTTTTGCTCTTCCCCACAAATGGAAACTTTCTTTATCCACTCCATCGAAACCTTTCATAATTTTAAAAGACCTCTATTAGGTCACCCCTCGGCCTTCTCTTTTCATTTACGATAAAAAAGGAACATGTAGTCGGACACGGTGCAATCTGCTTTTTTGTTTCTCTTGAGAGAAAGACGACAGAGCCCATCAGTGGGCTGCACAATGTCCCTCACTCACCAGAGAAAGGACAAAGTTATACTGCTGACTGTGTTGTTTCATCTACACACCTTAAGTGTGACATCTCGCCATTTGTTGAAAGACTACCTAATTATGCCTGGAGCTTAAGAGTTTATGAAAAGATAACTGTTATCCTAGCCATATCTATCGTACCATAGCCAGAATAATTGAACAACTGGATCACCTTTGATATATTAACTAATTAAGTTCTAATTAATGAAATGATTATTCCGTTACAACAGCGGTCCGTTGGTAGGCAGGAATTCTGATAGTGATTGATGTCTCAGTGATGAAGTATCCTGCGGGACAGAGACTTGCATCTACTTTGCATTCTGCTGAGAATACTTTTCGACCGGGATGTCGCGTTGATGTTAGTGAGGTGAAACAGACCACACACATGCTTAACTTGTCTGGGCTCTGCTTCTAATCCTCTTTGTTTGATGAGTGAGTAACTCTCTCCCCACAGAAACTATTTCTGTTCATGTCCCTGTATTATTCTTCACTGGGGGGGGAGTGGGGTGGGGGAGCGGGGTGGGGGGAGTGGGGTGGGGGAGTGGGGTGGGGGGAGTGGGGTGGGGGAGTGGGGTGGGAGCAGGGTGAGTAGTGTGTGAGGGGATGGGTAGTGGGGTGTGGGGAGTGGGGAGAGTGGGGTGGGGGAGTGGGGTGGGGTAGTGGGGGAGAGTGGGGTGGGGGAGTGGGGGGAGTTGGAAGGGATTGGTGGGGGTGGGGGAGTGGGGTGGGAGCAGGGTGAGTGGTGTGTGAGGGGATGGGTAGTGGGGTGTGGGGAGTGGGGAGAGTGGGGTGGGGAGAGTGGGGTGGGGGAGTGGGGTGAGGGGGAGTGGGGTGTGGGAGTGGGATGAGGTCGGGGTGGGGTCAGGGTGAGGTCGGGGTGGGGTCAGGGTGTGGGAGTGGGGTGGGGTCGGGGTGGGGTCAGGGTGTGTGGGCGTGGGGTGGGGGAGTGGGGTGTGGGGTCAGGGTGTGTAGGAGTGGGGTGGGGGGAGTGGGGTGGGGGAGTGGGGTGGGGGGAGTGGGGTGTGGGGAGAGTGGGGTGGGGAGAGTGGGGTGGGAGCAGGGTGAGTGGTGTGTGAGGGGATGGGTAGTGGGGTGTGGGGAGTGGGGAGAGTGGGGTGGGGAGAGTGGGGTGGGGGAGTGGGGTGAGGGGGAGTGGGGTGTGGGAGTGGGATGAGGTCGGGGTGGGGTCGGGGTGAGGTCGGGGTGGGGTCAGGGTGTGGGAGTGGGGTGGGGTCGGGGTGGGGTCAGGGTGTGTGGGCGTGGGGTGGGGGAGTGGGGTGTGGGGTCAGGGTGTGTAGGAGTGGGGTGGGGGGAGTGGGGTGGGGGAGTGGGGTGGGGGGAGTGGGGTGTGGGGAGAGTGGGGTGGGGAGAGTGGGGTGGGAGCAGGGTGAGTGGTGTGTGAGGGGATGGGTAGTGGGGTGTGGGGAGTGGGGAGAGTGGGGTGGGGAGAGTGGGGTGGGGGAGTGGGGTGGGGGAGTGGGGTGTGGGAGTGGGATGAGGTCGGGGTGGGGTCGGGGTGAGGTCGGGGTGGGGTCAGGGCGTGGGAGTGGGGTGGGGTCGGGGTGGGGTCAGGGTGTGTGGGCGTGGGGTGGGGGGAGTGGGGTGGGGGAGTGGGGTGTGGGAGTGGGATGAGGTCGGGGTGGGGTCGGGGTGAGGTCGGGGTGGGGTCAGGGCGTGGGAGTGGGGTGGGGTCGGGGTGGGGTCAGGGTGTGTGGGCGTGGGGTGGGGGGAGTGGGGTGTGGGGTCAGGGTGTGTAGGAGTGGGGTGGGGGGAGTGGGGTGGGGGAGTGGGGTGGGGGGAGTGGGGTGTGGGGAGAGTGGGGTGTGAGGAGAGTGGGGTGGGGTGTGGGGGGAGTGGAGTGGGGGAGTTGGGTGGGGTCGGGGTGGTGGGGTCGGGGTGTGTAGGAGTGGGGTGGGGGGAGTGGGGTGGGGGAGTGGGGTGGGGGGAGTGGGGTGTGGGGGGAGTGGGGTGTGAGGAGAGTGGGATGGGGTGTGGGGGGAGTGGAGTGGGGGAGTTGGGTGGGGTCGGGGTGGTGGGGTCAGGGTGTGTAGGAGTGGGGTGGGGGGAGTGGGGTGGGGGGAGTGGGGTGGGGGAGTGGGGTGGTGGGAGTGGGGTGGGGGAGTGGGGTGGGGGGAGTGGGGTGTGAGGAGAGCGGGATGGGGTGTGGGGGGAGTGGAGTGGGGGAGTTGGGTGGGGTCGGGGTGGTGGGGTCGGGGTGTGTAGGAGTGGGGTGGGGGGAGTGGGGTGGGGGGAGTGGGGTGGGGGAGTGGGGTGGGGGGAGTGGGGTGGGGGAGTGGGGTGGGGGGAGTGGGGTGTGAGGAGAGTGGGATGGGGTGTGGGGGGAGTGGAGTGGGGGAGTTGGGTGGGGTCGGGGTGGTGGGGTCGGGGTGTGTAGGAGTGGGGTGGGGGGAGTGGGGTGTGAGGAGAGTGGGATGGGGTGTGGGGGGAGTGGAGTGGGGGAGTTGGGTGGGGTCAGGGTGGTGGGGTCGGGGTGTGTAGGAGTGGGGTGGGGGGAGTGGGGTGGGGGGAGTGGGGTGGGGGAGTGGGGTGGGGGAGTGGGGTGGGGGGAGTGGGGTGGGGGAGCGGGGTGGGGGGAGTGGGGTGTGAGGAGAGTGGGATGGGGTGTGGGGGGAGTGGAGTGGGGGAGTTGGGTGGGGTCGGGGTGGTGGGGTTGGGGTGGTGGGGTCGGGGTGTGTAGGAGTGGGGTGGGGGAGTGGGGTGGGGGGAGTGGGGTGTGGGGGGAGTGGGATGGGGTGTGGGGGGAGTGGAGTGGGGGAGTTGGGTGGGGTTGGGGTGGTGGGGTCGGGGTGTGTAGGAGTGGGGTGGGGGGAGTGGGGTGGGGGAGTGGGGTGGGGGGAGTGGGGTGTGGGGGGAGTGGGATGGGGTGTGGGGGGAGTGGAGTGGGGGAGTTGGGTGGGGTCGGGGTGGTGGGGTCGGGGTGTGTAGGAGTGGGGTGGGGGAATGGGGTGGGGGAGTGGGGTGGGGGGAGTGGGGTGGGGGGAGTGGAGTGGGGGAGTTGGGTGGGGTCGGGGTGGTGGGGTCGGGGTGTGGGAGTGGGGAGGCTCATGTGCCAAGGCTGCCAGCCAGGAGAACCATGGGTTTCTTTATGCCGGCAGGCAGTACCATACTGGCATAAGATAGTGTGGGTCGAGAAAAGTGCCTTTTAACCCTTGAAGCCTCTTCTCTTCACGGGACATGAACCCATTTAACTGCAACTGGCAGAAGCCATGTAAGGGTGGAGGTCGGACACGGTCCTTTATTTCCCTGTCTGCAAGCTCCACACCTCATGTTGCCATGATACTTCATTTATTAGCCAAGTTATGAGTTGACAAGACTCAACCAGCTGAGACAGATAAGTCTGAGTGATGGACAGTTCTGTGACTTTATCGTGGGGCTTTCTAGTTGAAAGTGAACCATCCGACTGCTTGAGTTATAAAGACACTTGTAGAGGAATGCTCTTCCTTAAAGTAAATCCATATAAAAGGAAGATAGACTTGCATTTATGTAGCGTCTTTCACAACCACAGCCAATTAAGTACTAACCCTGGAGAAAAATCATAGGGGTGTATTAAAAAATGTGTGTTTTTGGTCCCATTTTCTTTGAATAGTGATAAAAAAAATTAGAAATCGTGAAGAAAAAGCTTGATTGATTGACAGTTCACAGGATGTGGCCAGCATTTATTGCCCATCCCTAATTGTCCTTGAGAAGGTGTCGGTGAGCCATTTTCTTGAGCCACTGCAGTCTGTGTGGTGAAGGTACTTCCACAGTGCTGACTTTGTTGTAGCGGTTACAGTAGTTACAACTGAGGGGCTCGCTAGGACCATTTCAGAGGGGCAGTTAAGGGTCAACTGCATTGCTGTGGGTTAGGAGTCATATATCGGCCAGACCGGGTGAGGACAGCAGATTTCCTTCCCTAAAGGACATTAGTGAACCAAATGGGTTTTTATGACAATCCAGTAGTTTTATGGTCACCATTACTGATACTAACTTTTTATTCCAGATTTATTTAACTAACTGAATTAAATTCCCCAGCTGTCAGTAGTGGGTATTTGAACTCATGTCTCTTGATCAATTAATGTTCAAGATCTACTGAATTACTAGTCCAGTAACATAACCACTATGCTATTATTCCCTTAAAGGACCATCCAATTGGGTGATGAAGAGTCTGTTCACTTTCCAATCGGTGCGGGAAGGCCGGGCCCCGTGGGGATGGACATGTCGGGCAACCAATGAGCGGGGGAGTTGGAGGTTGGCAGTCATGTGATGAAATCTCCAGGAATCCATCCAATCAGAGTTGGCAACCCTACCCTGATATGGGAAGGCCGAGATAGATAGCAAGGTGACCGTTGAAGAAGGTTGGAGAGTACAACAGACTAATATCAATACAGGGCTACGGAGAATCAGGAGGGGGAAGGAACATTGTACGAAAATAAAGAGGGAAATGTATCTAGGTCCAAATCATATCAAGGAATTTTTGGATTGAAATGAACAGATTTAGGATTAATCAGTTCCATTTCCCTTCACCCCTCTTCCCTTATTCCAAAATTGCTTCATAACCAGGACAGCCCACACTGCATCATTGCACTTGTCTGAACTACACATGAAGAAATTGTTAATGCACAACTCTCTTACAGTCATGGGAAACATTTGCTTTTCTTGTTGCAATACATGCTCTAAATGATACACAGACCCATCAGCAGACAATTGGTAAATTTATGCCCACTTAATACAGAGCAGGAAATTGCCGCTTCAAGCATTGAGGCTACTTTGGGCAGTGTTTTAAGGCCAGCTTGCAAATTCCAATCATGACACTAATAAGTGTCTTATGTTGATATATACTAAAAGCATTAGCTGAGCCAATTATTGCAGGAAATCCAATTAACTTAAGTCAAGCTAACATTCTGAAAGGTTACAAAGTGTGCCCTAACTGGTACCATAAGTCACTCACCAACTTACACAAATACAGACCCTTCAATGTAGTGAAAGGGTCCAAAGTGTTATGAAGAGGGAGAATAAGAAATAGGAGTAGGAGTAGAGC
Source organism: Somniosus microcephalus (assembly GCF_052327205.1). Taxonomy (NCBI): domain Eukaryota; kingdom Metazoa; phylum Chordata; class Chondrichthyes; order Squaliformes; family Somniosidae; genus Somniosus; species Somniosus microcephalus. Next base: position 314,703,159 of record NC_140991.1, read on the forward strand.
CATTCGGCCCCTCGAGCCTGCTCCGCCATTCGATAAGATCATGGCTGATCTGATCTCCACTTCCCTGCCCGCTCCCCATGACCCTTCACTCCCTTATCGTTCAAAAATCTGTCTATCTCCACCTTAAATGTATTTAATGACCCAGCCTCCACAGCTCTCCGGGGAAGAGAATTCCACAGATTTACGACCCTCTGAGAGAAGAAATTCCTCCTCATCTCAGTTCTAAAAGGGCGACCCCTTATTCTGAAACTATGCCCCCGAGTTCTAGATTTCCCCACGAGGGGAAACATCCTCTCTGCATCTACCCTGTCCAGCCCCCTCAGCATCTTATATGTTTCAATAAGATCACCTCTCATTCTTCTAAACTCCAATGAGTATCGGCCCAACCTGCTCAACCTTTCCTCATAAGACAACCCCTTCATCTCTGGAATTAACCTCGTGAATCATCTCTGAACTGGCTCCAATGCAAGTATATCCCTCCTTAAATAAGGAGACCAAAACTGTACGCAGTACTCCAGGTGTGGTCTCACCAATACCCTGTACAGTTGTAGCAGGACTTCCCTGCTTTTATACTCCAACCCCCTTGCAATAAAGGCCAACATTCCATTTGCCTTCCTGATTACTTGCTGTACCTGCATGCTAACCTTTTGTGTTTCATGCACAAGGACCCCCAGGTCCCTCAGTACTGCAGCATTTTTGTAATCTCTCTCCATTTAAATAATAATTTGCACTTTTATTTTTCCCACCGAAGTAGATAACCTCACATTTTCCCACATTAAACTCCATCCGCCAAATTAGTGGGCAGGGAGACGGAGGCAAAGCAGGAATTGAGAGAAGAGGATTAAGGGGGAGGTGACAGCAAGCGCAGAGGTAGATTTTAAAGAGAATTTGAAGGTGGGGAGAAACCAGTTCAGGAAAATAATTCAGAAGTGAAGACTCAGAAATGATGATGGAAAGCAAGAAAGACTTTCATTTATATAGCACCTTTCACATCCACCAAACATTCCAAAGCACTTTACATCCATTGATGTACTTTGCTTGAAGTGTAGTCACTGTTATAATGTTAGAGCAGCTTTCACATCCACCTGGGAGACCGCACAGGGCTTCAGTTCAACGCCTCGTCCGAAGGGCAGCACCTCTGACAGTGCAGCACTCCCTCAGCACTGCACTGGGAGTGTCAGCCTAGATTTCCGTGCTCGAGTCGCTGGAGTGGGGACTACAAACCCACAACCTTCTGACGCAGAGGCGAAGGTGCCGCCCACTGAGCCAGAGTTGGCACAGTGGAAGGGTGGAGTGGAAGGGGAGGTGGTGGTGTGGGAGGTGTACAGAATTCAGACAAGTGGATGGTGTACATTAATGACTTGGATGAAGGGACCGAGTGTAATGGAACCAAGTTTGTGGATGATACAAAGATGGGTGGGAAAGCGAGTTGTGCAGAGGACTCAAAGAATCTGCAAAGGGATATAGACAGGCTAAGTGAGTGGGCAAACATTTGGCAGATGGAGTATAATGTGGGAAAGTGTGAAGTTATCCACTTTGGCAGGAAGAATAAAAAAGCAAATTATTATTTAAATGGAGAGAGATTACAAAATACTACAGTTCAGAGGGATCTGGGGGTCCTTGTGCATGAAACACAAAAGGTTAGCATGCAGGTACAGCAATTAATCAAAAAGGCAAATGGAATGTTGGCCTTTATTGCAAGGGGGTTGGAGTATAAAAGCAGGGAAGTCCTGCTACAACTGTACAGGGTATTGGTGAGGCCACACCTGGAGTACTGCGTACAGTTTTGGTCTCCTTATTTAAGGAAGGATATACTTCCATTGGAGGCAGTTCAGAGACGATTCACGAGGTTGATTCCAGAGATGAGGGGGTTAACTTATGAGGAAAGGTTGAGCAGGTTGGGCCTATACTCATTGGAATTTAGAAGAATGAGAGATGATCTTATTGAAACATATAAGATACTGAGGGGGCTCGACAGGGTAGATGCTGAGAGGATGTCTCCTCTCGTGGGGAAATCTAAAACTCGGGGGCATAGTTTCAGAATTAAGGGTCGCCCTTTTAGAACTGAGATGAGGAGGAATTTCTTCTCTCAGAGGGTCGTAAATCTGTGGAATTCTCTGCCCCAGACAGCCGTGGAGGCTGGGTCATTAAATACATTTAAGGTGGAGATAGGCAGATTTTTGCAAGATAAGAGAGTGAAGGGTTATGGGGAGCAGGCGGGGAAGTGGCTTTGAGCCCAAGATCAGCCATGATCTTATTGAATGGCGGAGCAGGCTCGAGGGGCCAAGTGGCCTATTCCTGCTCCTATTTCTTATGTTCTTATGTTCTTATGTAAGTTAGGAGGCTGGTGGTGGCTGTAGAGGTAGGGTGGGGTGAGGCTGTAAATTGCACAAGGATGTTAAATTCGATGTGTTAGGGAATGGGATGCCAGTGGAGGCTGATAGATAAGCAACACTTAGAATGGGATAGGGCGCAGGCAGCGGAGTTGCAACATTTGCAATTAATTTTGAAGGAACACTGGAGCTGCAGTTATTTTTCCCTTCCCCCTCCCCAAGGTGCGCTCCTGAAAGAGAATTCTGATAGCAAAGGGAGCCCGCCCTGTTTTAATCAGCCCAACTTCATGTGATTTTGCCACAGTACAACAGGTTACCGTGAAGTGAAATGATTCCCTTCTACTCCTTGGGTTCATTCTAAACTGTATCTCACAGTTACCAGTCAGTTCTGACCCTGAAGAGAATCACTTGTCCAGAAGTTTCAAGATGTTTAGCTATTTGCTTTCAGGTCAAGAGATGTCTTGGTCATTGATGGCTTCTTTGATGTGATGAAGACAAATAAAGGAGTTGCATGATGTATCACACCTTTCACAACCTCAGGACGTCGCAAAGCGCTTTGCAGCCAATGAAGTACTTTTTGAAGTGTAGTCACTGTTGTAATGTAGGAAACGCGGCAGCCAATTTGCACACAGGAAGCTCCCACCAACAGCAATGTGATAATGATCTGTTTTTCGGTGATGTTGATTGAGAGATAAATATTGGCCCCAGGACACTAGGGATTACTCCCCTGTTCTTCTTCGAAATAGTGGCCACAGGATCTTTTACGTCCACTTGAGAGAGCAGACGGGGCCTCGGTTTAACATCTCATCCGAAAGTCGGCACCTCCGACAGTGCGGCACTCCCTCAGCACTGCCCTGGGAGTGTCAGGCTAGATTTTTGTGCTCAAGTCTCTGGAGTGGGACAATGAACACACAACCTTCTGACTCAGAGGCAAGAGTGCTGCCCATGGCTGGCACAGCTGACATGGGTTACCATTTTTTAAGTTCCAATATCAATCTTACCACGGTTGTCAGTTCGCTGATGCATCACGGCAATCATGTGCACTTCATGGAATTTTAGAGGACTTGCTGATTTTATGTGCAATTTACTTGTCACTGCCATCACTGTGCAATGTCACATTCATTAGCAGAGGTCAAGTACCTCTGGTACGGTAGCATAGTGGTTATGTCACTGGACTAGTAATCCAGCAGGCCCAGATCATTTAAGGAGGGATATACTTGCATTGGAGGCAGTTCAGAGAAGGTTCATTAGGCTGATTCCTGAGATGAAAGGGTTACCTTATGAAGAAAGTTTGAGCAGGTTGGGCCTTTACTCATTGGAGTTTAGAAGAATGAGAGGGGATCTTACTGAAACATATAAGATTCTGAGGGGGCTTGACAGGTTAGAGGCTGAGAGGGTGTGTCCCCTCGTGGGGGAATCTAGAACTAGGGGGCATAGTTTCAGGATAAGGGGGCACCCATTTAGGGCTGAGATGAGGAGGAATTTCTTCTCTCAGAGGGTCGTGAATCTTTGGAATCCTCTTCCCCAGAGAGCTGTGGAGGCTGGGTCATTGAATATATTCAAGGTGGAGATAGACAGATTTTTGAACGATAAGGGAGTCAAGAGTTATGGGGAGCGGGCAGGGAAGTGGAGATCAGATCAGCCATGATCTTATTGAATGGTGGAGCAGGCTCGAGGGGCCGAATGGCTCTACTCCAGCTCCTATTTCTTATGTTCTTATGGTTAATAATCCAGGGACTTGAGTTGAAATCTCACCACAGCAGCAGGGGAATTTAAATTAAATTAATAAATAAATCTGGAATAAAAAGCTAGTATCAGTAATGGTGACCATGATTGTCGTAACAAACCCATCTGGTTCACTAATGTCCTTTAGGGAAGGAAATCTGCCGTCCTTACCCGGTCTGGCCTATATGTGACTCCAGACCCACAGCAATGTGGTTGACTCTTAACTGCCCTCTGAAATGGTCTAGTGAGACACTCAGTTGTATATGGCAGCTCGCTACCACCTTCTGTAGGGCAATTAGGAATGGGCAATAAATGCTGGCCATGCCAGCGAAGCCCACATCCCCTGAACGAATAAATAAAAACCTGCTTGTTAAGATGGTAAATTTGAATCAACACAACTGCAGTCTGTCTGGGTGTAATAGTAAGCTCGGGCGCTTATACCCTACCTGTGTCTTGGAGTGGGGTAATTCTGCGATTGTGTGTTCCTAGAGGGTGCAGGCTGGAGAATTTGGGCCACAGAGCCTTATCTCCAACCAGCGCTCCCTTCCAGCTTGGCTTCCCTGCTGGGAAGGTGGGATTGCAGAACCACCCTTATTCCCAGGCGGAGATATTGTGCATATTATGCATCATTTTCCAACTCCACGATCCCAGTGGGGAGCCTCATTTGGATCTTAATGGCGGGAAGATCGTGCACAGCACACCTGAACATCCAATATGGGCTCCAGGTGGGAAAGGCTCCCTCCCTGGAGCACAATGTTGGAAATATTGCCCTGTTGTCTAAAGTGCCTTAACATCCAACATTCAAAATGTAAACCCTCCCACACAAGAGGATGGTGAACAAAATTAGGGCACATGGAATTGGGGGTAATATACTAGTATGGATTGAGAATTGGTTAACAGACAGAAAACAAAGAGTAGGGCTAAACGGGTCTTTTTCAGGATGGCAGGCTGTGACTAGTGGGGTACCGCAAGGATCGGTGCTTGGGCCCCAGCTATTCACAATCTATATCAATGATTTGGATGAGGGGACTAAATGTAACATTTCCAAATATGCTGATGATACAAAGCTAGGTGGCAGTGTCAGTTGCGAAGAGGATGTGAAGAGGTTTCAAGGGGATCTCAACAGGCTCAGTGAGTGGGCGAGAACATGGCAGATGGAATATAATGTGGATAAATGTGAAGTTATCCACTTTGGTAGAAAAGACAGAAAGGCAGAGTATTTCCTAAATGGTGAAAGATTGGGGAATGCAGATTCTCAAAGGGACCTGGGTGTCCTTGTACATGAGTCACTGAAAGTGAATGTGCAGATGCAGCAAGCCATTAGGAAGGCAAATGGTATGCTGGCCTTCATTACAAGAGGATTTGAGTACAGGAGTAAAGAAGTCTTACTCCAATTATACAGGGCCTTGGTGAGACCACACCTGGAGTACTGTGTACAATTTTGGTCTCCTTACCTAAGGAAGGATATACTTGCCATAGAGGGAGTGCAACAAAGGTTCACAAGATTGATTCCTGGGATGGCGTGACTGTCGTATGAGAAGAGATTGAGTAAACTAGGCCTGTATTCTCTTGAATTCAGAAGAATGAGAGGGGATCTCATTGAAGCACACAAAATTATTACAGGGCTTGATAGGGTGGATGCTGGGAGAATGTTTCCCTTGGCTGGGGAGTCTAGAACCAGGGGCCACAGCCTCAGGATAAAGGGTAGGCCATTCAGGACTGAGATGAGAAGAAATTTCTTCACACAGAGGGTGGTGAATCTTTGGACTTCTCTACCCCAGAGGGCTGTGGAGGCTCAGTCATTGGGTGTATTCAAAACAGAAGTCGATAGATTTCTGACTAGTAAGGGCATCAAGGGATATGGCGATAGGGCCAGTGAATGGAGTTGAGGCAGAAGATCAGCCATGATCTCATTGAATGGCGGAGCAGGCTCGAAGGGCCAAATGGCCGACTCCTGCTCCTATTTCTTATGTTATTATGTTCTTATATTCTCCCCTGAGTTTTTAAGTTCATCTTAGCTGATTTATAATTAAAATAGCAGGTCTGAAGTGTTGCCATGGGTTTTTGTATGCCAATGTTTTTCCTACTAATTTAAGCTGATTCAATGTTTGCGCTGTAAGCAAGAAATAACTCAAACTGATCTTTTATTTCAAATAAAATGCTGTTTGTTTCAACAATGTGCATGTACCTTAGGCAAAAGCCAATTATAATTGATCTTTTTTTTTAAAAAAGAAATTTTGAAATTGACCCTTAAGGTAGCCCAAAATAAATTGGTTCAAAATTACTTGATTCAAGGAGTGCATCGAATTTCAAAATCCTAGCTGGCTTTTCGAAAGGGAAATAAAGCGGAATTGCTTTGTTTGCATAACACTTGTGCACTGATTGTTTTACGTCCCCTCTACAACATAGATTGCTCGGTGGCAGCACAAGCTTTGCCCCATTAGGTTTTACTGGGGAGATTGTCGGCAGCCTTGTAATAATACCACTAATGATATTTTGGAGAGGATGGGTCATGAATGTTAAGCAGCTTCTCTCCCGTCAGTTCCCCAACTGCAGCACGGCCAGAGACTCCTTCGCTGCAACCCATTCTGGTTCTGCTCGTATCAGGAGACTTCTTCTTCAGGTGTGGCGCCCAACCTGCCGGCCAGCCGGTGTTGGTGAGGGACTCCCGACTGCAGGGATGCACGGCAGCGAGCCTTTCACTTGCGCTGGGCCGACAAATTTGAATCTTAGCGAGGGAATCTCACCTGAACATTTTCTTTTTGTGCTGTAGGGGGTTTTTTCCTGCTCTCTTGCCCGTTCTGGCCCCCTGCCAGGCTTCGTGCAAGAATTACCCTTGAGTGGTTCGACCCACCCCCCCCTACGGTTCTAGACCTTGGACTTAGATGCAGAGAACAGTAGTGCAGAGAAGAGGACTCAATAGACCAGGCTGAATAGCACGAAATGGATGCTTTTATTTTTGAACAGTTTGAAGCATTACAAAATACATGTCATAGGCACAGATTAAAGTAACTACAATCATGCACAAATTTATGAACTTGACTCTATGGAAATGGGGAACACACGGCACATCGTAAAAGGGGAAACACATTACGGTTTCCCTTAACTCCCTCCCCTATACCTAAACTAAGTTTCGACCTGGGGAACTTGGGATCATGCTCACCACTCTCGAAATCGCGAAAAGGGGTTCGCAGACTTTTTGACACCGCTTCCCGTCGTCACGTGGATTGGAAGCTTCTGGCGCAGTCGATATTCTCTCCTCCCTCGAGGCGGTGGGGTAGACCCAGCCTCGATGAGCGCTCGTCAAGGTTGAGATCCACAATCGTGGATTTGGGTTCATGGAGTAGACCTAGATGCAGGTTATGCACATGGGAGAATCTTGTGGCATCGATCGCCGGTTCTCCAGAGGGTTTCTTCTCCGTCGGCCTGGGTCGTCGATGATCTCCCGACCCCAGTACCCGGGCCACCCTTGTCGTCTTCTCGTCGTGGCCGAGCCTTGTTTGGCTGAACACCGGCCACGTTGTCCTTTTTCCGAAACCGTCCGTCTTTAAAAAGACGAAAACGTTTTCATCGATCTGCCGAAGTGGAAGAGGCGCCGATCCGGGCACCGTCCGCCCTTCGTTCGTTCCTCGTAGAAGAAAGTTCTTGAAGAAATGGAAGCCTGAAGTCGCCCAACAAGAAGCCGTAGCAGTGAAGAAGTCACTTAGATGGACTTTCAATCCATAGTTATACTCTTTTGGGACAGTCTTATCTCCCGCCAAATCATAGTCCTGTCTTTGTATTAATTTTGGCGGGCAGAAATCTCTGCAGGGGCGCTTTGTCTTGTAACGGAGCCGGTGATAACTTAAACTGGCCTTCCTGGCCGATAATGTCTTTTAATGTCCTTTGCATTGTCACCGCGGCTCGGTTCGCATATTGATCGGTCCGGACATTTTCCTTGATGGCTGCTAAACGGTTTTTCCTTTGTACGATAAATGGGTATAAGTTTTTTTACATTGTCCGCCCATATCTTGATGGGCCCCATCCTGTACTTATAATCCATTGAATATGTATGCTGTTGCTCTGAGTTTCGGTTCCCAGATACTGGCTTTCGCGGGCTCACTGTCTTCAATCCACAAGCCTGTCTGGCTTGCAGTAACAGAAATAAAATGGTTCATAAACTGATCACGGGGCCTGGCGGCCATTTTGTATGCCCTTTTATCAAAGGTTTTTCTGTGCAAGCTTACTTTGGTCAATAAACAGTCTTATTTTATCCAGTTTTCTTGCGTGATTTTTGCTGAAAATTGCGAATCTTACAGTGCCTTCTCACAACGTCACCTTCGGAAGGACGCTTCGTAGCTGGCGTGTCGGAAGATACCGAACAAGCTACGGAAAACTCCCTCCTTAGGTTTTTCCTCATCGCTCAAGAGCTCCTCTAGAACATCCGCAAGACTGCAGGTGGCTCACTTTGGAACACTGCGGTCAGGACTCTCTCTGCTAATATTATTTGTTCGTGGTTACTGTTTTTTTATTATTCGTTCACGGGATGTGGGCATCGCCGGCCAGGCCAGCATTTATTGCCCATCCCTAATTGCCCTCGAGAAGATGGTGGTGAGCCGCCTTCTTGAACCGCTGCAGTCCGTGTGGCGAAGGTGCTCCCACAGTGCTGTTAGGGAGGGAGTTCCAGGATTTTGACCCAGCGAAGATGAAGGAATGGCCGATATATTTCCAAGTCAGGATGGTGCGTGACTTGGAGGGGAACTTGGAGGTGGCGGTGTTCCCATGCGCCTGCTGCCCTTGTCCTTCTAGGTGGTAGAGGTCGCGGGTTTGGGAGGTGCTGCATTAGACGTAAAGGATAATAAATCTCAGTTGAGTTTCCCTTAGTTTACAGCTTCAACAGTAAACTAGTAAGCTACTCAAAGACTGCTGGAAACCTAAATGTACAATCGAAGTGTAATAATTACCTGTGCTTGTCATAATATAGTTGGTTTTATTTATTATATATGTTCCAAGCCACACATTTTGCACTATTTATAAAATGGACAATTTTACACATCTGTGCTCAAAATTATCTTGCAGAAAATATTTTTGTCGTATTTTTATTATAATTTCCAAATTAAATCATTGATACAAGCTCCAGAACTGGACGAGATTGTAGTTTAGAAGCAGTTAGCAGCACTCACTGATAAATCGCTAACTGCTTTTATAACCTCCTGTTTCAAGTGTTTCATGATCCGTTTGACAGTGCTTCCCAGAATATTGTGTTTTTTATTCCCTTAGAATTTATTCCAAAACGTCAATTTATGTTAGGAAAAGAAACAGAAGACACTGAAGTAATCAGTCCTGTGCGTCTATACCAACAACAACAACTTGTATTTATATAGAACCTTTAATGTAGTAAAACGTCCCAAGGCGCTTCACAGGAGCGATTATCAGATAAAAATTTGACACCGAGCCACATAAGGAGGAATTAGGGCAGATGAACAAAGCTTGGTCAAAGAGGTAGGTTTTAAGGAGCGTCTTAAAGGAGGAGAGAGAGGCGGAGAGGTTTAGGGAGGGAATTCCAGAGCTTAGGGCCCAGGCAGCTGAAGGCACGGCCGCCAATGGTGGAGCGATTATAATCAGGGATGTTCAAGAGCCTCCTCACCTGGCAAACTCTGGGATTCCTCCTCCAGCAACTGACACATTAGCCGAAGTGACTGTGCTGCGGTGACAATAACCCCCTCCCTCCCCCCCGCCATCCCCTCACCCCACCCCAACCGAGGTCTCCTGGGTCTGATTTTAGAATCTGTCTCTTCTTAGTCTTTTAGAAAAAAATCAAGTGAGAATTCGCAGACTTAGTTGCTCTGTCACTGCAAAATAAACCACCAGGAGGCTTCCTGCTGGACTGATATTTTGCCAAATGGTACAGAGGGAAACAGCCCCTGTTTGCTGTACTGTTTTAACATCCTGGTATTCAGTTGTGTTCACCAAACACCCGCCTCACCCCACCACCAACATCTGCATACAACCTCTTTTTAACCTTCCGCCAGTGTCAGCCATGGCTCAGTTGGTAGCACCTTTGCCTCTGAGTCAGAAGGTTGTGGGTTTAAGTCTGTCTCTTGAGACTTGAGCACAAAAATCTAGGCTGACACTCCCAGTGCAGTGCTGAGGAAGTGCTGCACTGTCGGAGGTGCCGTCTTTCGAATGAGACGTTAAATCGAGGTCCCATCTGCTCTCTCTCAGGTGAACCGTAGAAGATCCCACGGCCACTATTTCGAAGAAGAGCAGGGGAGTTCTCCCTGGTGTCCTGGGGCCAATCTTTATCCTTCAATCAACATCCCAAAAACAGATTTATCTGGTTGTTATCACATTGCTGTTTGTGGGAGCTTGCTGTGCGTAAATTGGCTGCTGCATTTCCTACATTACAAATGTGACTACACTTCAAAAAAGTACTTCATTGGCTGTTAAGCGCATTGGGAGGTCGTGAAAGGTGCTATATAAATGCAAGTCTTTCTTTTACCCCTTACAACAACACTGAGGTTGTAGCATAGCGTTCAGGGACGCTATCACTCCAGAACTGTTTATTAATTTACGGTGTCAGTTTTGATTTAACTCTTTCTAATCTAGCTTTGCAGGGCAAAATTGTTTTTTTTTTGAAATTGTTTATATTGCAAGAATTAATCGTCAACAGCTTGTCTCCTTCCATAAAAAAAACTTAATTGACGTTAATAAAAAAAATTAGGAGCTCTGAATCCGATCTAAAAAGAACATTTAATTACCAAAGTATCACATGTGGCAACCACAGACTTGTCTCCCTGCACCTTATGTAACAGAACAGAGAGCTGCAGGCTTGGGACTGCTGCCATTAGAATGTGATTTAGACAAGCCCATTGAGGTGAGGCATAACAATGAGCTCATCAATCGAAGTCAGTTCCGATGGAGATAGGCAACGGCGCAATGCACCAAGTGCAATTTCACTACCAGATCGGGATAGCTTCACTGGTTTGTCAGGGGTTCTGATTTAAACCTGGAGCGTTTGGAAACTTCAAGTCAAGGCCACGCATATCTGGTCCTACAACCCGCCGAGATCTCGGCATTCCTCCAGCGCTGATCCCTTGCGCATCCCTCGCTTCCTTTGCCCCCTCTATTGGCGGCAGTGCCTTCAGTCCTCCAGGGCCTAAGCTCTGGAATTCCCTCCCTAAACCTCTCCGCATCGCCACCTCCTTCTCCTCTTTTAAGGCACTCCTTAAAACGGACCTATTTCACCAAGATTTTGGTGAATTTCTGTCAGCGTAGGTTTACCAGAATGATACCCGGACTCCAAGCAAACTAGGGGTGAATTCCCTGGAAGTTAGAAGGTTAAGGGGTGATTTAATCGAAGTTTTCAAGATATTAAGGGGGACTGATAGGGTAGATAGAGAGAAACTATTTCCGCTGGTTGGGGATTCTAGGACGAGGGGGCATCGTCTAAAAATTAGAGTCAGACCTTTCAGGAGTGAAATTAGGAAACACTTCTTCACACAAAGAGTAGAAGTTTGGAACTCTCTTCCGCAAACGGCAATTGATGCTCGGTCAATTGTTAATTATAAATCTGAGATCGCTAGATTTTTGTTAACCAAAGGTATTAAGGGATATCGGCCAAAGGCAGGTAAATGGAGTTAGGTCACAGGTCAGCCGTGATCTCATTGAATGGCAGAACAGGCTCGAGGGGCTGAATGGCCTCCTCCTGTTCCTATGATCCTAAGGGCTGAATGGCCTCCTCCTGTTCCTATGATCCTAAGGGCTGAATGGCCTCCTCCTGTTCCTATGATCCGAGGGGCTGAATGGCCTCCTCCTGTTCCTATGATCCGAGGGGCTGAATGGCCTCCTCCTGTTCCTATGATCCGAGGGGCTGAATGGCCTCCTCCTGTTCCTATGATCCTAGGGGCTGAATGGCCTCCTCCTGTTCCTATGATCCTAGGGGCTGAATGGCCTCCTCCTGTTCCTATGATCCGAGGGGCTGAATGGCCTCCTCCTGTTCCTATGTTCATATGTTGTCTGGTTACGCTCCTGTGAAGCGCCTTGGGACGTGTTACTTTGTTAAAGGCGCTATATAAATGCAAGTTGTTGTGTTTGTTTGAGTTTAGTTCCAAGTACCTGTTACATTCTTCTGTCACTTGAATCCCTTTAGCAACAATCATCTGTTTCTCACTATGGTTTAGAAAACCAGCGAGCAAGCGATATTGCTTTTAAAATACGTTCTGGTGGATTATTGCTATCAGATAGGTTTCTGCAGAGAATTGCGAGTCCTTGCTACATCTGAATAAATGTTAACTAAATGACCCCATAATGAGAGGCTGCCACATTCATGTCAAAGTGAGTGTCTGTAATTTGTCTCAGGATAGCTGGTTGCTGCTCTTTGCAAAGATGACTGCCAATTACAGCACACAAACGATACTGAGTAGAAAGTATCACTCATAGTTCAGGGTGACTCCTGCGAGCAGTTTGCCTCCTGGACCCCTTAAAAAGGAAAAGGGGTAAAGTACTTGACTTTGTGCGATGTTGTAAAATGGGTGACAGCGAGTCGGCAATAAAAACAGAGAATGCTGGAAGCACTCAGCGGATCAGGCAGCATCTGTGGAGAGAGAAACAGAGTTAACGTTTCAGGTCAAAGACCTTGCGTCAGAACTGGGAAAAGTTAGCAATGTAACAGGTTTTTAAGCACGTGCAGGGGCAGGGAAAGAAAGACTTGCATTTATATAGCGCCTTTCACGACCACCGGATGTCTCAAAGCGCTTTACAGCCAATGAAGTACTTTTTGAAGTGTGGTCACTGTTGTAATGTGGGAAACGTGGCAACCAATTTACGCACAGCAAGCTCCCACAAACAGCAATGTGATAATGACCAGATAATCTGTTTTAGTGATGTTGATTGAGGGATAAGTATTGGCCCCAGGACACCGGGGAGAACTCCCCTGCTCTTCTTCGAAACAGTGGCCGTGGGATCTTTTAACATCCACCTGAGAGGGCAGATGGGGCCTCGGTTTAACGTCTCATCCAACGGCACCTCCAACAGTGCCGCACTCCACTGGAGTGTCAGCCTAGATTTATCTGCACAAGCCCCATGGAGTGGGACTTGAACCCCACGACCTTCTGACTCAGAGGCAAGTGTGCTGCCCACTGAGCCACGGCTGACACTATAAGGGAGGGGTGCAAAGAACAAAAGAGAAGGTCTGTGATAGGGTGGAAGGCAGGAGTGCTAGCGACTCCTCAGCCTGTTTTACATCTCACCCCGATTTTAATTTCCATGAATACCTTCAAAGAAAATCATAATCAGGAGAGATGTAAAATGGGGTGGGGCCGATTCGTTATCACCATTTTACACTATCGCACATTGTCAAGATCTACCCCAGAGAGTGATTTCGATTAACTGTAACGCATTATCATTTGGGCAAATATTTGGGATATTTTTCCTTCTTTACTAATTTAATTTAACAGCAGTAATATCAAAAGAAAGAAAGACTTGCATTTATATACCGCCTTTAATGACCACCGGACGTCCCAAAGCGCTTTACAGCCAGTGAAGTACTTTTTGAAGTGTAGTCACTGTTGTAATGTAGGAAACGCGGCAGCTAATTTGCGCACAGCAAGCTCCCACAAACAGCAGTATGATAATGACCAGATAATCTGTTTTATTTAGTGATGTTGATCGAGGGATAAATATTTGGCCAGGACACCGGGGACAACTCCCCTGCTCTTCTTTGAAATAGTGCCGTGGAATCTTTTGAAAGGATATTTACTAGTCCTAGCCCCTTTGGGGCTACCCCGAATCAGGCGTATTTCTCAGACGTTCACTTTCAACTAAAGTTTGAGGTAGCCAAATCCTAAAGATGCTTAATTGGGTCTAAAGCTCTGGGCTACCTCTCCCTAAGGAATGGAACAACCCGAGAATGTTACCGTTCTCCAGATAGCGCTTTTAATAAGTTTAGCTAGACCGTAATGTCCTGGATATTATGAGGGTCCAGAGAACTCCTTCAGAAATATGTAACTCTTCACCAAAGAGTGTGCAGAGGTTGAGTTCGCGAGTTATTGATACAGAAGACTTATGTGAGACAATTCTAAAAATATATAGGATTTATTAAAAGAACCAACATGCAATTTACAGTTGGTGAATCAGTCAATCGCAATGTTAACAGTGCTAAAAAGAGAAAACATACGATCTTATTATTAACAGAGAATCTTACTTTTAAATCTTAACTTCAGTTCTTAAAGTTTTCTATACAGGATATCCATCAATATCAAATACCTTTGATCCCCGAGGTACAAAGAGTTGGAGACCACAGAGCCGCCTCTGCAGCCGAGAATCGCTTGGCCCGATTAAAGCGACTGATATCCCACTTGAGACTTCAATATTTATACCCTTTTCAGTTGTATTTCCTTTAAGGCTTCTGCTGACCCAATTTAATTATCCCTATTCATCTTTCTGCCGGCCTCTGCAATTCTTTACTGCCACATCAGCTTGTAATAGTCCAGAATCTTGTCGCATCTCCAGGTGTTCTGGGTTCACCATAAGAAACAGTGTGAAGGGCAGGTGTCCCTTATTTTATGTCATCTTTATGAGGGCAGATGTTCCTTATCTTATGTGCCATCTTTACGAAGTTTAAATTAAAACACCTTATCCAGGATGGACCATTGTTTTTGTTCCCAAAAGTCAGCCTCTCGGAGCCCTTCACCTTCTGTTCAATAAGGTTATTTATTCAGGGTCAACAACTTGTCCTGTTTCAATTAGGCTAGAATTCTTTCATAAGATAGTGTATTTTTCTAAATAGGTTATGACGTAAGAAAACTACTAGGCATTTGGTCTAAGCGTTAAATAAAGCTTTAATCAACTGTTTTACAACATGGAGGTCTAGTTGTGTCCTTCACTAGTCCCTGTTAAGAATGTCCTGCGCAAGCTGGGCCCGTGCCCGAGTATTTATACTCTCCCAGGACAGCGCCACCCGTAGGCTGCTCAGTATTATTTCATAAGTCTTTCTTTCATGAATGACTGATTCATGTCAGGTTATATGGCTTATTCCTTCACACTTTTACGTCCACCCGAGAGGGCAGACGGGGCCTTGGTTGAAAGAGCTTGAAAGATCTAAACATCCAACTTACAATCTAACCTCATGCCTAAAAGAGCAGTAGATTTTCTGAGTGCATAATATCACATTTACTACTTTAAAAGGCTTTGAATATTCCAGTAAATGAACATCATTCCACAATGATGAATGTTGATAGTTCACGAGCACTGGTTTGTATCACTACCTGTAGAATTCACTGACCAACGTTACCCTTGTTAATTTTTATTACCATATGGCGCCAGAATGCTTTCAGTCCCCAAATCTACATAAATAATAAATGTTTTGTTTTTGAGTATCTGAATACACTGTCGAGCATTTATCCCAATATATTTTTATACTATGATGATTATCCTAAGTGAAATCTATGCCTGTGAAAACTTATCATATCATCAAAATGATTCCTTGATTTCATTTGAAGTAATTAGTTGCCCTGCAATAGAATTTGATTCCTTTAGATAATCAAACAGTGGCAAAGTAATAAAAAATATATATCATAGAAAGGCCCATTAGTACAGGTTTAGCGGCGGTCTTAGTAATCTAAACTGAACATTTCAGCACCGATCCACCCAATGGTTTTTTTTCCAATTATCTTCCCTTTTCTCTCTCCTCTTACACAGGCAGTCATTCATGTTTGATACAGGTCTACGAGTGCTGACATCTCTCCGTGTCTCACTGGCCATTCTTCAAGTTTAAGGCTAGATAGTGAATGTCAACAAGGCGGGGGGTGGGGGGAGCGGGTGGGGAAGAGGAGGGAGACTTGTAATAATGCTCCGACTGGTAAATCTGTAAACTGTGGATGGGATTGCACGCAAAGGGACATCAGATGAATCTTTAACCTTGCTTCAATCCCCGCTCAGAATCGTGTTGCGATTAACCATATGTCTCACCCCCTGTGCTCGCTGACCTACACTGGCACCCATTCCTGCAATGCCTCAATTTTTAAAATTCTCATCCTTGTTTCCCAATCCCTCCATGGCCTCGCCCCTCCCTATCTCTGTAACCTCCTCCAGCCCCACAACATACCAGATACCAGAAATGCGAGGGTATAGCTATCAGGAAAGGATGAACAGGCTGGGTCTCTCTTCTCTTGAAAAGAGAAGGCTGAGGGGTGATCTAATAGAAGTCTTTAAAATTATGAAAAATTTTGATAGAGTGGATATGATCTTCTCCACTTGTGGGGAAGAGCATAACTAGAGGCCATCAATATAAGATAGTTACCAAGAAATCCAATAGGGAATTCAAAAGAAACTTCTTTACCCAGAGAGTGGTGAGAATGTGGAACTCGCTGCCGCAGGGAGTGGTTGAAGCGAATAGTATGGATGCATTTAAGGGGAGGCTGGACAAGCACATGAGGGAGAAGGGAATAGAGGGTTATGCTGATAGATTTAGATGAGGAAAGACGGGAGGAGGCTTGAGTGGAGCATAAACACCGGCATGGACTGGTTGGGCCGAATGGCTTGTTTCTGTGCTGTGTATCCCACGTAATCCTATGTAAACGCACTGATATTTCTGTGTTCCTCTAATTCTGGCCTTTTGAGCATCTCCAATTTCAATCGCTCCACCATTGTCGGCCGTGCTTTCACCTGCCTTGGTGCTAAGGTCTGGAATTCCCTCCCTAAGCCTCTCCGCCTCGCTCCTCCATTAAGACGCTCTGTAAACCTACCTCTTTGACCAAGCTTTTGGCAATCTGTCCCGCGATCTCCTTCGGTGGCTCGGTGTCAAATTTTGTTTGATAATCGCTCCTGTGAAGCACCTGGGGATGTTAAAGGCACTATATAAATGCAAGTTGTTGTTGTTATTAGATGCCTAAGATTTAGATTTTTTAAAATTCTTTCATGGGATATGGGCATCGCTGGCAAGGCCAGCATTTATTGCCCATCCCTATTTGCCCTTGAGAAGGTGGTGGTGAGCCGCCTTCTTGAACCGTTGCAGTCCGTGTGGTGAAGGTACTCCCACGGTGCTGTTAGGGAGGGAGTTCCAGGATTTTGACCCAGCAACGATGAAGGAACGACCGATATATTTCCAAGTCAGGATGGTGTGTGACTTGGAGGGGAACTTGGAGGTGGTGCTGTTCCCATGTGTCTGCTGCCCTTGTCCTTCTAGGTGGAAAAGGTCGTGGGTTTGGGAGGTGCTGCCGAAGAAGCCTTGGCGAGTTGCTGCAGTGCACCTTGTAGATGGTACACACTGCAGCCACGGTACGCCGGTGGTGAAGGGAGTGAATGTTTAAGGTGGTGGATGGGGTGCCAATCAAGCGGGCTGCTTTGTCCTGGATGGTGTCGAGCTTCTTGAGTGTTGTCCAGGCAAGTGGAGAGTATTCCATCACACTCCTGACTTGTGCCTTGTAGATGGTGGAAAAGCACTTTATTACATTACCCAGTCCAAAATACGCCAACAATTACACTAGTCAAACCGCGTATCTAGGGCACGCAGTACTCTACTGAGCAAACTCGTTAATGTGCTCTTGATAAAGTCATCAAAGGTGAAATCAGACACTGAAATCCGTGAACATGCACCACTTTATTCACACATCCATCACAATACCGTAAGATTAAGTAAAGGAGTACATAAATCATTTAGGTAAATATTATTAAGTGACACTGTTTAAATCATTACAGGGACAAGGATAGCTTAGTGCATGACAGTACCTCAGCCTTAGCTGGCTTTTATGTACAGCACAACAATTACATTAAGTGTCTGTCACATTTTGGGATTTTTCCAGCTTTTTTTCCCCACAGAATTGTGAATGAAATTATACGTAAGTATTGTGTGTTAAAATTAATTGAGTTCCCGCAAGTTTAAAATCCTCCTGCTGCTGAAACATGGACGGATTTGATGTTTCAATAAGCCGACGATCCTTGCTGTTTTCCGCATTCCTTTAAATTCGTTCACGGGATGTGGGCGACACTGGCAAGGCCAGCATTTATTGCCCATCCCTAATTGCCCCTTGAGAAGGTTGGTGGTGAGCCACCTTCTTGAACCGCTGCAGTCCGTGTGGTGAAGGTACTCCCACAGTGCTGTTAGGGAGGGAGTTCCAGGATTTTGACCCAGCGATGATGAAGTCTGGTGCCTAGGTCAATGCTGGGTGGTCTGTCTGGTTTTATTCTCAGTATACTTCTTTGTAGCGGTTTGATACAACTGAGTAGCTCGCTCGGCCATTTCAGAGGTCAGTTAAGAGTCAACCACATTGCTGCAGGTCTGGAGTCACATGTAGGCCAGACCGGGTAAGGGCAGTAGATTTCCTAAAGGGCATTAGTGAACCAGATGGGTTTTTAACCACATTACTAGCTTTTTTTTATAATTTCAGATTTATTTAATTAACTGAATTTAAATTCCTTAGCTGCCGTGGTGGGATTTGTTGTGGTGGATCATTTGTCCAGGCCTATTGGATTACTAATCCAGTAACATAACCACAGTGCTACCATACCCAATAAGTATTCCGGTTTCCTCCCACACTCCAAAGATGTGCGGGTTAGGTTGATTGGCTATGATAAATTGACCCTTAGTGTTAGGGGGATTAAATATGTGGGGTTACAGGGATAGGGTGGGATATGTGTTGGTGTAGGGGTTACGGGGATCGGGTGGGATATGTGTTGGTGCAGGCTCGATGGGCCAAAATGGCCTCTATCTGCACTGTGGGGTTTCTGTGATTCTGTGATTCTGTGAAGTAACTCGCTATCTTGCTTTGGCTACCAGTAGACCATACATTTGACGTGGGCACCCAGTGGACTGTTGCCTGCTGAGAATACTCTTGGGAAGGAAGTAGCTGTTTTGATTGACTGGCCTATTGGTGAATTTCTGAATAGGGAAGAAGGTGGGGTGGGAGGGAGAGGGGGGCGGGACAGCAGGGAGAAAAAGGACTGGACCACACGGACTGCAGCAGTTCAAGAAGGCGGCTCACCACCACCTTCTCGCGGGCAATTAGGGATGGGCAATAAATGCTGGCCTTGCCAGCGACGCCCACATCCCATGAACGAATTTTTTAAAAAATCACATGTAAAGTCAGCCTGTCCAATTAAGTCCAGAAGGAAGCCTAGCAAAGTAAACAACAACAATAACAACAACTTGTATTTAGATAGCGCCTTTAACATAGTAAAACATCCCAAGGCGCTTCACAGGAGTATTATAAAACAAAGTTTGACACCAAGCCACACAAGGAGAAATTAGGGCAGGTGAAAGAGGTAGGTTTTAATGAGCGTCTTAAAGAAAGAAAGAGAGGCGGAGAGGTTTAGGGAGGGAATTCCAGAGCTTAGGGTCCTGGCAGCTGAAGACATGGCCACCAATGGTGGAGCGATTAAAATCGGGGATGCTAAAGAGGCCAGAATTAGAGGAGCACAGAGATCTCGCGAGGTTGTGGGACTGGAAGAGGTTACAGAGATAGGGAGGGGCGAGGCCATGGAGGGATTGGAAAACAAGGATGAGAATTTTTAAATTGAGGCGTCGCTTAACTGGGTGACCAATGTAGGTCAGCGAGCACAGGGGTGATGGGTGAACGGGACTTGGTGCGAGTTAGGACACGGGCAGCAGGGTTTTGGATGACCTCAAGTTTACGGAGGGTATAATGTGGGAGGCCGGCCAGAAGCAAGGGAGCGGGGGAGCACCCTAAGCTGGGAGTTCTCGCTCCTCAGGCTTACTTGGAACCCACTGTCGTGGTGTCGCCCGTTACACCAAGTGACTGGAGGCTACCCGGCCTCACAGGGGCTCGTCTGGTCACCACCGGTGGGGTCCAGGCCACGCCAAGTGGAGACTTCAAGAAAAATTCACCAGGTCGCCTTGCTCAGGAGGCTAAGGAGAGCATGACCAGGGTCTGGAGTGGGGAGGAACCCGGGCAACCTCCCCTTCCCGGCAGCACTCCATAAGCACGAGCAGGAAGTCACCAGAGATGCCCCCACTGTGTTGCGTCTGCCTGCCCCTTTGCTAATGAGGCGCCCTCCTACTGACCCCATAAACTGCAGCAGGGTCAGCGCTGAAAGGTACCATCAGGCACGATCCTGGCAGGATTACAATCTGAGAAAGTTTGGGGCCAGTATGTTTCAAATGAACATACAAAGAAAAGATGTCCACACGTTTGTGGTCTGAAATGCATGGCAGCTCAGTGACTGACTATCTTCAAAGTACTTGTGAGTTCCCATTTACTGTGTTCAGTTCTGGGCACCACACCTTAGGAAGGATATATTGACCTTGGAGGGAGTGCGGCGTAGGTTTACCAGAATGATACCCAGATTTCAAGGGTTAAGTTACGAGGAGCAATTACGCAAACTAGGGTTGGAGTCCCTGGAATTTAGAAGGTTAATGGGTGCTTTGATCAAAGTTTTCAGGATATTAAGAGGAACAGATAGGGTAGATAGAGAAACTATTTCCGCTGGTTAGGGATTCTAGGACTAGGGGGCAGAGTCTAAAAATTAGAGCCAGACCTTTCAAGAGTGAAATTAGGAAACACTTCTACACACAAAGGGTGGTAGAAGTTTGGAACTCTCTTCCTCAAATGGCAATTGATGCTAGATCAATTGTTAATTTTAAATCTGAAATTGATAGGTTTTTGTTAACCAAAGGTATTAAGGGATACGGGGCAAAGGCGGGTAGATGGAGTTAGGTCGCAGATCAGCCACGATCTCATTGAATGGCGGAACAGGCTCGAGGGGCTGAATGGCCTCCTCCTGTTCCAACAAGGATTTTAATTCAGTCAATAAATCCCTATACCATCCAATCTGAATTCCCGGTGTCTCTTAAACAGCTGTGACCAGTAATAGCATCAGTGGAAAACCATTAAAACCCTGTGTAAATTAAATGAATTAATTAGCCCATTCACAAGGTGTGTTATCAATAGATTTTTGAACAGCATAGAGATGTAACACCCTGGACAGTCCCCTGAGTACAGTCTGCCCACCTCTGACAATAATTCTATATGAATGAGTATCAGCCATAGTAAGCCTATTATTGATTTTAACGTTGCTGATCGAACTCATCAGGCAGGATTTTCTAGTTTAAATCTTTCAGATGCAATTTCTAATTCAATTTTAAAGAAACTATCAAGCAAGGGAGGCGGTTGGTTACGTTGAATAATACAGATAAACATTTGGCCACATCACTTCCTACGGAATGAGTTCCCAATCTTGGGCGTGCAATGTTTGCACATAGGAGCCTCTCTCTGCAGAGAGGGAGAGGAATCGATCTTCCCCATCAATCCCTTTCATTATCTTAAATCCACTATCAGGTCGCCCCTCAGCCTTCTCTTTTTCTAGAGAAAAGAGCCCCAGCCTGTTCGGTCTTTCATGATAAGTATAATCCTCTCAGTTCTGGTGTCATCCTCGTGAATCTTTTTTGCACCTTCTCTGTAGTGTATGTGCCTTTAAGTCAGAACTACTTTTACAGCTCCTGTATACTGTAGTACCGGCAGTGACCACACCTGTATATAAGCTTTGCGCATGCCTCTGTACCCCCAGTCTTGAGACTACCCTCCTCCAGTAAAGACCTGTTTATTGTTAATGTACAGCATCCGTGTGATTATTGAATAACAGCATATCCTCAGAATCACGGATCCAACAGTGGCGACGAGTGTCGATTCGAAACTACCTGCAACATAAAAAAAAAAGTCGAGGCCAGGAACACGGGCGTCGACCACGAGCAACCGCCCAGCAGTCAGGCAGAGATTGAACATCGCAGGGGAGGCTGTGGAGAGCCGGGCTTGGTTCCCCAGCCACGACGATCAGCAAGAGACCGACGACAGGTCCAGCGCAGACCCTTCCCGAGCAGCGGCGGCTGGAGCCGACCGACGGCGGAGAAAAAGCCGAGCAGCGTCGACGGGGTAAGACAGAGGGTGAAGAGCGCAGGGCGCAGCCGGGGGTTGAACACCAAGCGGCGTCGAGAAAAAGAAAACAAACCGGAGAGAGAGAGGGTAAAGAAACAGCCGGGTTCTAGACTGAGCGGCGTCGAAAAAAAAAAAGAAGAATGCGCAGAGCATAGCCAGGGCTCACGGGCTGAACAGGGTCCACGGGGCGAAGAAGGAAGAGCGCGGGAGACGCCATTTTTAGAAGCCGCAGCGGAGAAGAAAGGCAAGCGCGGGAAGGACGGAAAGCATGGGAGATGCCATTTTGTGCCAGCGGAGAAGAAGGGGAAGCGCGGGAGACGCCATTTTTGACAGTTAACTCACACCCAAGGATGCCGAAGAGTGGCAGTATCTCTACGTTCGACAATGAAGTCGAAGATTGGGCGACATATGTGAAACGTATTGAGGTGTACTGCAGGGAGAATGAAGTGCCAGATGCTAATAAAACACTGGTTTTGTTAAATTCCATGGGTGCAAAAACTTATGGGTTACTGCGAAATCTAATAACCCCAGAGAAGCCGGTGAACAAGAATTTTGAAAGCATAGTAGAAATCCTACAGGATCACTTAAACCCCACACCGCTGCTGATAGCAGAACGATTTAAGTTCCATAAAAGGAACCAACACAAAGACGAAAGCAATGCTGAGTACCTAACGGAACTGCGCAAGCTAACGAAACACTGCCAGTTTGGAGTGGGACTAGCAGATACGTTAAGGGACAAGTTTGTGTGTGGGCTACAAAGTGAAGGAACCCAGAAACGGCTTCTATCAGAAAAGAATCTTACGCTGGACAAAGCTTTCAGTATGGCAGTATCACACGAAGCAGCCGCAAGGGGCGCTGCAGAGATACAACGGAGACCGCAAGAATATGGCACCAATGAAATGTCCTATGGAACAGGGAAGTGCTATCGCTGCGGCAGAACAACACATGACCAGAAAGATTGTTGGTTCAAGGACCAAGTGTGCAGACAGTGTGGGAAATCAGGACACATGGCAAGAGTCTGCAGGTCTGGGAAGAAAACCAACAGTAAGAAATCTCCACAGGAGAAGTACAAAAAGGTACACCAGGTGATGGACAGTGGTTCAGACGAACAGAAAAGTGACACAGACTCCGGAAGCAAGGAGCTGGGTTGTCTGAAACTACATAAGGTAACCAAAATGGAGGATCACCAGACTATCTGGGTTACACTCAAGATAGACGAAGTCCAAGTGAAAATGGAATTGGACACAGGATCAGCTCTAACAGTCATAAATCAAAGAGACTACAAGCGGCTATTTTCACACATACCCTTGAAAGCTACAGAGATTGTCTTGAAGACGTATACGGGGCAAAAAGTCTACCCCAAAGGAAAAATAAGGGTGAAAGTGATATATAAAGGCCAGGAAATACCTAAAATGGATATATATGTATTGTCAGATGAAGGACCACCACTGCTAGGACGTGAATGGATCCGGAAGATACAATTAGATTGGCATTCCATACAGGCACTGAAGGTTGAGGCCAAAAAGGATGACGACGTCACACCTGGACGACTGTCAAAAATGCTAACTGACGCAAAAGAAGTGTTCCAGGAGGGACTAGGAACACTAAAAGGAATAACAGCAACGATTAAAATAGAGGAAAATGCAAGCCCAAAGTTTCTGAAGGCCAGACCAGTGCCTTATGCGATCAGACCAGCTGTTCAAGCAGAGCTGGAAGGGTTGGAACGTTCAGGAGTACTGTCCAAAGTGGACTGGAGCAAGTGGGCTACACCCATCATTCCTGTAATGAAGAGGTCGTTGAGTAATACGCATGGGGAACCAAAGAAGGTCCACATCTGTGGGGATTTTAAGGTGACAGTGAACCCAGTCCTTCGCACGGTACAATATCCGCTTCCACGAATTGAGGATATTTTCGCCTCGCTATCTGGAGATAAACGCTTCACCAAAATTGATCTAGCCCAGGTGTACTTGCAAACGGAGGTAGAAGAAGCTTCAAAAAAATACCTTACGATTAACACTCATAAAGGTCTCTAGCAATGCAACCGGCTGGTGTTTGGAGTAGCCTCGGCTCCGGCTATCTGGCAAAGGGCGATGGACCAGGTCCTGCAAGGGATTCCAGGGACCCAGTGTTATTTGGATGACATCTTGGTCACGGGCGAAAATGACGGTGATCACCTCGCCAACTTGGAGAAGGTGCTCACCAGATTAAAGGAGTATGGGCTACGAGCTAATCGCCACAAGTGCGAGTTTTTCCAGAAACAGATCTCGTATTGTGGCCACGTCATCGATGAAGAGGGGTTACATAAGTCCCCTGACAAGATTGAGGCAGTAGTCAACGCTCCAGCGCCGGAAAATGTGTCACAACTGAGGTCGTTCCTCGGGCTGTTAAACTACTACCACAAGTTCTTACCAAATTTGTCCACGGTATTACACCCACTGAACACCCTACTGCAAACAGGGGTACCATGGAAGTGGGATGACGAACGTAGACGAGCTTTCCAGAAGTGTAAAGAATTGATCACATCAAAAAAGGTGTTGGCCCATTTCAACCCAGCACTACCAATTCGTTTGGCATGTGATGCATCACCCTATGGTATTGGAGCAGTGCTGTCGCACAAATTCCCAGACGGGTTGGAGAGGCCAGTAGCCTTTGCGTCTCGGCCACTAACCTCAGCCAAGCGCAACTACGCCCAGATTGACAGGGAGGCCCTTAGCCTAGTATGGGGAATAAAAAAATTCAACCACTATCTGCATGGGCAGAAGTTCACCTTGCTGACTGACCACCAACCACTTGTCTCCATCTTTAATCCTAAGAAGGGCGTTCCAGTGATGACTGCACAGCGGTTACAAAGATGGTCCCTGTTTCTAGGGGCGAATCAATATGAAATAGAATATAAAGGCACGAAACAGCATGGGAACACTGATGGGCTATCGCGCCTGCCACTGCCTACTGTGGAGGAAGCACCAGCAGTGGACCCTATCAAGATATTTTATTCGTCAATAATTGAACGATTGCCAGTAACAAACGCGGATATAGAGAAGGAGACCCGCAATGATCCGACACTGTCACGGGTATATGAATTGACGGTGAGGGGATGGTCAACACATGGCGACTCACTGTTGCCAGCATTCTCATCCAGAAGAGAACAGCTGTCAGTATGCCAGGGGACAGTGATGTGTGGATCCAGAGTGGTGATTCCACCCAAGTTAAGGGAGAGAGTGCTAAATGAGCTACATGAAGGTCATCTGGGGGAGTGAAAATGAAAAGCCTTGCTAGGGCTTATGTGTGGTGGCCGGGAATCGATCAACAAATCGAAGACCTAACTAAGAGCTGCTTAGGATGCCAGAAGGTCCAAAATGCACCACCACATGCCCCTCTACACCATGGGAGTGGCCCTCCTCTCCATGGCAACGGGTGCATATTGATTTCGCTGGTCCATTCATGGACTCAATGTTCTTAATAGTAGTGGATGTTCATTCAAAGTGGCGTGAGGTGATAAAAATGTCTTCAACCACTACAGAGAAAATGATTGCAGTCCTACGGACCATATTTGCCAGAAACGGTTTGCCAGAGCAGATTTGCTCTGATAATGGACCACAGTTTGTGTCCGACGAGTTCCAAAAATTCATGAAAAGGAATGGGGTAAGGCATTACACATCCGCCCCGTATCATCCAGCCACAAATGGATTGGCTGAGAGGTTCGTACAAACCTTTAAGAAGGCGATAAAGGCCATGTGCGACGATGAAATTCCACTACAGCATAAGATGGACAATTTCTTATTAGCCTACCGAAACGCGACACATGCAGTTACCAACCAGACCCCGGCCATGATGTTCTTTAACCGAAGGTTGAGATCTCGTCTGGACTTGCTCAGACCAAATGTGCGAAGAAATGTTAAGGACAAACAATTCCAGCACATCAATGAGAAGCCGATAAGGAGCTTCAATGTAGGGCAACCAGTCTTGGCCCGTGACTATCGAACAGAGAAGTGGCAACCCGGAACGATATGTACAAGGCAGGGGCCATTAATGTACACAGTGGATGTCGGGGAGAACATTGTGAGATGCCACGTCGATCAGATCTTAACGTCACAGGAACGCATCAACCCCATGTCTCGAGTACCTGGGGATGAACCCGACATACCGGTAGCATCTACTTCAGACCCAGTAGCAGTGGAACCCGATGAACTACCTGATGAAAAGGGGTCAGAATCGCCTCTGCACCAAGAACAAGAACCTCTGGAAAGGCGCTATCCCGAAAGGGTCAGGAAGCCGCCCCAAAGACTGAATCTATAAATGGACTTTTGTTGTTTAATGTACATGTTGAAATGTTAATTGTTATTTGAATATTAGGGGTACTACTAATCTAAAAGGGGAGGAATTGTAGTGTATGTGCCTTTAAGTCAGAACTACTTTTACAGCTCCTGTATACTGTAGTACCGGCAGTGACCACACCTGTATATAAGCTTTGCGCATGCCTCTGTACCCCCAGTCTTGAGACTACCTTCCTCCAGTAAAGACCTGTTTATTGTTAATGTACAGCATCCGTGTGATTATTGAATAACAGCATATCCTCAGAATCACGGATCCAACATTCTCCAGTGCCTCTGTATCAATTTTATAATATGTATGGAGACCAGAACTGTGCACAGTGCTCCAAGTGTGGTCTAACCAAAGTTCGATACAAATTTTAAATAATTTCTCTGCCTTTCAATTCTATCGCTCTAGGAATGAACCCAGTGCTTGGTTTGCTTTTTTTTATGGCTTTACGAACCTACGTCATTACTTTTAGTCCTCGCCTTAACAGAGTCAACTGGGGGCAGGAAGATCCCTTCCTTCATGAGCACAAGTGCAATTTCTGAAGGTCAGCATTGAGGGCATTCATGGAAATGTCCTCAGACTGGAGCGCCCAGCTTCTCACCCCCAGTAGCATAAGAACATAAGAAATAGGAGCAGGAGTCGGCCATTCGGCCCTTCGAGCCTGCTCCGCCATTCAATGAGATCATGGCTGATCTTCTGCCTCAACTCCATTCACTGGCCCTATCGCCATATCCCTTGATTCCTTTACTAGTCAGAAATCTATCGACTTCTGTTTTGAATATACCCAATGACTGAGCCTCCACAGCCCTCTGGGGTAGAGAATTCCATAGATTCACCACCCTCTGTGTGAAGAAATTTCTTCTCACCTTAGGCCTGAATGGCCGACCCTTTATCCTGAGGCTGTGGCCCCTGGTTCTAGACTCCCCAGCCAAGGGAAACATCCACCCTAACAAGCCCTGTAATAATTTTGTATGCTTCAATGAGATCCCCTCTCATTCTTCTGAATTCAGGAGAATACAGGCCTAGTTTACTCAATCTCTTCTCATACGACAGTCCCGCCATCCCAGGAATCCATCTTGTGAACCTTCGCTGCACTCCCTCTATGGCAAGTACTCCTTACTCCAGGATAAAACCTTGCTCTCAGTTTCTAAACATCGCACTCTGAGTCACTAACTTTTCTAATTCATTGGGTTTTCTCAAGTATTAATTTTGGGGACATTACTTAAGGTCACGTGCTTTCTTGTCACACCCAGGGCTAAGTTTAAGATGACTAGTTCCTTTGATTATAGTAAGGCGTGCTAGGGGATGCTAAATTAATGCAGTTTCCCACTAAATAGATCCAATTTTTTGGCCCAGCACTGTTAGTACGTATTATGATTGACAACACGCTTCCCTAGTGAGTGCATTGAAGCACAAGAATGCTGTTCCTTATACTTGGCTAAAAATAGGCATACAATATTCCTCAGCTATTGTCTCTTTGTCCTTTTCATGGGCCAGTACCCAACATAACTCTCTTAAATTATGAAGAAATGTCCTTGCGACATATAATTTGCTTTCAATGCAAACAAACGTCATGGCAGGAAGCTGCTAGCATGTCCAGCTATTCATATTCATTACCTTGAGTTTATTTGTATGCTTAAAAAATGAAGTAACATCAATAATACCTCTTTGCACTGCATCGCTGCCAGTGCTGCCTAAGGGCATCATCGCATTCAATCATTAAGGCTAATGTGATCTTTTTTAGGCAGCGCCCAAATCGCTTTCCTGCTGAATCTCCAACTCGAATCTCCCCCTGTGTTCCCGATTCCCCAATTATATGGCGCTCGTCTGGTCAAGAGAGGACACGTGTCATCAGTAATCTTTGCCAGACAGTGCACCCACGAAAGGTATTGCAAAATAACAACAGAAAACGCTGGAAAAACTCAGCCGGCCAGGGCAGCATCCGCGGAGAGAGAAACAGAGTCAAACGTTTCAGGTCGATGACCTTCCGTCAGAACTGGAAAAAAAGCAGGAAATGGAAAGCAGGTTTAGGGGCTGGGAAAAGGGGGAGGGGATGAAAGAACAACACGGAAGGTCAGTGATTGGATAGAAAGCAGGACCTGATCAAACACGAGAAGGGAAACTGAAAGCAATGAAGATGAACAAGGTTGAAGAGACAAACGGAAATCCCGTCGAATAGAAGAGCAGAGCTTCTTCAAGGTGGGCATTCCCAGCCCCTGAACCTGCTTTCCATTTCTTGCTTTTTTCCAGTTCTGACGAAAGGTCTTCGACCTGAAACGTTAACTCTGTTTCTCTCTCCATGGATGCTGCCTGGCCTGCTGAGTTTTTCCAGCGTTTTCTGTTGTTATTTCGGATTTCCAGCATCCGCAGTATTTTGCTAAGGAATTGCAATGTCGTTCTTGTTCGAAATAAATCTTACTTTTTTTTTTCTCTTCGAAAGTTATTGGGTGAAATGTGTGCCGAACACAACGAGGGAAACCAAGTGCCAGGGGAAAGTAACGGGCAGATTTTGACTTGGTGCAACAGTGTAAAAAACAAGTGATAGCGAATAGTGGGCCCGTGTTACATCTCTCCCCGATTTTTATTTCCATTGAAGTCCACGGGAATAGAAATTGGGAGAAGTAAAACGGGCTGCCGACTCACTGTTAGCCATTTTACACCATCGCGCAAAGACAAAGGGGAAAAAAATTGGGTGGCACCCCTTTTGGGTCGCTAACGTCGCCGAGGCGCTAATTTTAGCGCCCCAAAAAAGTTAACGCCCATGTGCCATAAATTCAGTGGTGGCGCCCCAAGCAGGAGGCGGGGCACTACAGGAATCGCTCGCCCTCCCTCCTGGGGCGCTACCAGTGAATTTCGCGGCGTTACGTACCACAGCATCACGCGCGTCGGCACGTAGCACCGCGTCATTGCGGGCCTCCCTCCCCTGATTGAAGGGGAGGGGTTGAGTGTTGCGCGCACCGGGGCCCTGCTGGACCACCGGGGAAGCGAGGTGCCGTGGAAGGAGCTCCGGCGCTCAAGAGGAGCGCCGGGGCTGAGCGAGCGCGGCCGGCACTCCGGGGTAAAAGGGGAAGGGGGGGCCGGGGCTGGCAGTCGGCCAAAAAAAAAAATGGCTGCCCCACACCTGCACTTTAATCAGCGCCGCCGCGGCTACAAAAACGCCACCCTGACCTTGTCGGAGCTCGATTTCGCGGGAGGCGTTAGCGGCGCCGTGCCCAGGCGCATGGGGCTTTGCGCCCCATTAACGCCTCCCCCAGGGGCACTAACAGGTGGTCCATAGCAACCCAATTTTTCCCCCAAAATCTACACCTCACATTTTTCTACCTTTGCACGAATTGGCAGCATCTAGCACTGCCAAAATAAAAGAGAGGCTAGATACAAAGTAAAGCTCCCTGTGTGCATCATAGAAACATAAACGTTTATGGCACAGAAGGAGGCCATTCGGCCCATCGTGTGTGTGCCGGCCGACAAAGTGCTCACCAGCCTAATCCCACTTTCCAGCTCTTGGTCCGTAGCCCTGCAGGTTTCGGCACTTCAAGTGCATATCCAAGTACTTTTTAAATGCGATGAGGGTTTCTGCCTCTACCACCCTTTCAGGCAGTGAGTTCCAGACCCCCACCACCCTCTGGGTGAAGAACGTTCTCCTCAACTCCCCTCTAATCCTTCTACCAATTACTTTAAATCTATGCCCCCTGGTTATTGACCTCTCTGCTAAGGGAAATAGGTCCTTCCTATCCACTCTATCTAGGCCCCTCATAATTTTATACACCTCAATGAAGTCTCCCCTCAGCCTCCTCTGTTCCAAAGAAAACAACCCCAGCCGATCCAATCTTTCCTCATAGCTACAATTCTCCAGTCCTGGCAACATCCTGGTAAATCTCCTCTGCACCCTCTCTAGTGCAATCACATCTTTCCTGTAATGTGGTGACCAGAACTGCACGCAGTACTCCAGCTGCGGCCTAACTACATCTGTACAGCTCCAGTGATACACCTTCACTCCAACTCCAGTTTGCCGATGTAACATTTCATACGGGAAGCAGTTTCTGAGAGTCACAGTAAAAGCATTAAATGAGCGCAAGTCCTTACAACTTGAGAAGAGCAGTCGTTAATACATTGATGTAGACATTCTCGTCCCCACACCAGCTGTCCCCCTACCTTCACTGAATGAGACTGGCAATGTATGCAGTACTGTGGCCAGTAGTAAACACCCAAACACCATGACTTGGATTGAAAGTGTCCTAAATTCATTTCACTTAAGATATTTGCCTTTAAGAGAACATTTTAATCTCATTAGTCTGCATTCAAACCTCCGTCCTGACAAAAGGACAGCGTCCTGTCACCAACCAGTACCCAGTGCAGTTCTTCATGTTGTGCATGTACATTTGCACACCGGCTTTTTTGGTCAAATTTCGTAGCCTTTTTGCACAGCCAGAAAAGATCCAATTTATAGTCGTATCATAGAACGATACCGCACAGGAGGAGGCCATTCGGCCCGTAGTGCCTGTGCCGGCTCTTTGGTAGAGCTATCCAATTAGTCCCGCTCCCCCCGCTCTTTCCCCATAGCCCCTGTAATTTTTTTTTCCTTTTCAAGCATTTATCCAAGTCCCTTTTGAATGCTACTATTGAATCTGCTTCAACCCTCCAGATCACAACCACTCGCTGCGCAACAAAAACTTTCCTCATGTCGCCTCTGGTTCTTTTGCCAATCACTTTAAATCTGTGCCCTCTGGTTATCGACCCTTCCGCCAATGGGAACAGTTTCTCCTTATTTACTCCATCAAAATCCTTCATGATTTTGAACACCTCTATCAAATCTCACCTTAACCTTCTCTGCTCTAAGGAGAACAACCCCAGTTTCTCTAGTCTCACCACATAACTGAAGTCCTTTATTCCTGGTACCATTCTAGTAAATCTCCTCTGCACCCTCTACAAGGTCTTGACATCCTTCTTAAAGTGTGGTGCCCAGAATTGGCCACAATACTCCCGCTGGGGCCTAACCAGTGTTTTATAAAGGTTTAGCATAACTTCCTTGCTTTTTTACTCTATGCCTCTATTGTTAAAGCCAGGGATCCCACGTTGCTGTTGTTGTTGGTGTAAAGGAAGCCTTTCCTATCGCAGGTGTTAAACTTGAGGGGCTGGAGCTTCCGCTCGGTTGCGCTGGTGTTCTCGGTGTAATTCCCCCCGACACCGGCGTAACCGGCGCAAAAAGATCGCAGAATTTTAAACACAAAAATGCGCCTGTCGCATCACGTGTTTCCGCCATCTTTTGCGCCGGTTTTAAAAACATCGCGCTGGAAGCCAGCCCCGCCCACAAAACTGGCCACACACCCCTCCCAGTGTGAAGTCATCACCGCGGCGAGTTTCCGCTGGCGGCGCTCGTTTGTGGGCCTTCGAGGAGGCTTCAAAAATGAAGCTGGTTCTTTTGGGCGCGAGGACACTAATGGGCACGTTTTGAATGGTTTTGAATAATTTTGTTTTATATACTAAGGAACTGACTACTGTCTGTACCCCAATCTAACTAGAAAACAGTTTTGTATAAGAACATAAGAATTAGGAGCGGGAGTCGGCCATTTGGCCCCTCGAGCCTGCTCCGCCATTCAATAAGATCATGGCTGATCTGATCTTGGTATGTTTTTTAGAAGTCATTTTCAATGATTTCAAATTGGGTTACTCACAGCTGGTGGATTGACACGGTGATTAAAAATGCTTATTTTTTGTGATAAACCCATTTTCAGCTGTATTAATCAAGCCGCACCAAGTTACCTTCTAAAACACTGCCCAATTGCGTTGGTTCATGGCAGATTTTGAGTTCGGCGATATGCAAATGAGTTTGAGCGGAAACTCAGGGGGGAAAATCTTTTCAAAACGGGCACATATTTAGAAAGAAAAGGAAGACTTGTATTTCTCCAGCGCCTTTCGCGCCCACCGGACGTCCCAAAGCGCTTTACAGCCAATGAAGTACTTTTTGAAGTGGAGTCACTGTTGTAATGTAGGAAACGCGGCAGCCAATCTCACAGCAACATAAGAACATACGGATTAGGCCCTTCGAGCCTGCTCTGCCATTCAGCAAGACTATGGCTGATCTTCTACCTCAACTCCACCTTCCCGCACTGTCCCCATATCCCTTGATTCCCTTCATTCCCCAAAATTTATCGACCTGTCTTGAATATACTCAACGACTGCGCATCCACAGCTCTCTGGGGTAGAGAATCCCAAAGATTCACAACACTTTGAGTGAAGAAATGTCTCCTCATCTCAGTTCTAAATAGCCAATCCCTTATTCTGTGACTGTGACACCGTGTTCTAGATTCCCCAGCCAGGGGAAACATTTTCCCCGCATTAACCCTGTCAAGCCCCTTAAGAATTTTATATGTTTCAGTTAGATCACCTCTTATTCGTCTAAACTCTAGGGAATACAGACCTAGTGCAATCCCCTCATCCCAGGAACCAGTGATTCATGTACAAAGACATCCAAATCCCTCTGAGTGCAAACATTTCCCAGTCTCTCACTGATGCACTATCAACAACACCAAAGACTACGAGTTGAACTTATACAAAGTAGGCTTTTATTGACTAAGAACTGGAGCATGCCTCTGCTAGTGGATCCATCCTAAGAGCTCCCGGGGGAAGGGTGGTGAGTCACCTTTATACCCGGGCTTAGGGGTGGAGCCAGGGGCGGAGACATGCCCGGACCTGTACAGAGTTAACAGTGGTTTACCACATTCACCCCTCGTTTAAAAAAGAGTCCGGCGGGGTGAAGTGTTTCAAAAGTTCGTATACGAAAGTCTCTCCGGGGGTCTTGTCTGCCGTAATGATCTTCGTGGTGCCGGTTGCGGCGGTTCTTTGCCCGCGGCCGCTTCTCGCGTGGGACGGAGCACTGGCGTGTCGTCCTCTCGGGGTAGGGATGGCACCGGCATGTCGTCAGTTCGTGGTAGACACCCCGGTGGTGCGTCGTGGGTAGTGGTGGTGGGTGGAGGTAGTGGATGGTAATCGATGGTGTTTCGGGTGGTACCTGAGGGTGCGAGGTCTCGAATTGAGACTGTGTCCTCCCGCCCGTCAGGATACGCCACGTAGGCGTACTGTGGGTTGGCGTGGAGGAGGTGAACCTTTTCGACCAGGGGGTCCGTCTTATGGCTCCTCACGTGTTTCCTGAGCAGGACGGGTCCCGGAGACGTCAGCCATGGTGGTAGTGATGTCCCCGAGATGGATTTCCTGGGGAAGACGAACATCTTCTCGTGAGGGGTGGCGTTTGTGGCAGTACAGAGCAGTGATCGTATGGAGTGGAGCACATCGGGGAGGACATCTTGCCAGCGGGAGATTGGGAGGCCCTTGGATTTTAGGGCGAGCATGGCGGTCTTCCACACCGTTGCGTTCTCCCTCTCTACCTGTCCGTTACCCCGGGGGTTGTAGCTGGTAGTCCTGCTCGTGGCTATGCCCTTCTCGAGCAGGTACTGGCGCAGCTCGTCGCTCATGAACGACGAGCCCCTGTCGCTGTGGATGTAATTGGGGAAGCCAAATATGGCGAACAGGTCGTTGAGGCACCTGATGACTGTGGCGCTGGTCATGTCCGGGCAGGGGATGGCGAAGGGGAAACGGGTGTACTCGTCAATAATATTGAGGAAGTACGTGTTGCGGTCAGAGGAGGGAAGGGGCCCCTTGAAATCGACGCTGAGACGTTCGAAGGGGCGGGTGGCTTTAATCAGGTGTGCCCTGTCTGGCCTATAAAAATGCGGTTTGCATTCGGCGCAGACCTGGCAGTTCCTGGTCATGGTCCTGACCTCCTCGATGGAGTAAGGCAGGTTGCGAGCTTTAATAAAATGGAAGAACCTGGTGACCCCCGGGTGGCAGAGATCATTGTGGAGGGTCCGTAGCCTATCGACTTGTGCGTTGGCACATGTCCCACGGGATAGGGCGTCTGGGGGCTCATTAAGTTTCCCGGGCCGATATAAGATATCGTAGTTGTAGGTGGATAACTCGATCCTCCACCGCAATATCTTATCATTTTTGATTTTTCCCCTTTGTCTGTTGTTAAACATAAATGCTACTGACCGTTGGTCAGTGAGCAGGGTGAAACGTTTACCGGCCAGGTAATGCCTCCAGTGCCGTACAGCCTCCACTATCGCCTGGGCCTCCTTCTCGACTGAGGAGTGTCGAATTTCGGGGCCCTGGAGGGTACGTGAAAAGAAGGCCACGGGTCTCCCCGCCTGGTTGAGGGTTGCGGCTAGGGTGAAGTCGGATGCATCGCTCTCCACTTGGAAAGGGATGGACTCATCCACTGCGTGCATTGTGGCCTTCGCAATGTCCTCTTTTATGAGGGTGAAGGCCGCACGGGCCTCTGCCCTCAGGGGGAAGGAGGTTGACTTGATGAGGGGCCGGGCTTTGTCCGCATAGTTGGGCACCCACTGGGCGTAGTAAGAGAAGAACCCTTCAGGGCTTTTAGGCAGTGGGGGAGGGGTAGTTCCAGGATGGGGCGCATTCGGTCGGGGTCGGGGCCGATGACTCCGTTTTCCACCACGCAGCCAAGAATAGCGAGGCGCGTGGTGCGGAACATACATTTTTCTCTGTTGTATGTCAGATTCAGCCGTTGGGCCGTACGGAGGAATTTTTCTAGGTTGGCGTCGTGGTCATGCCGGTCATGGCCGCAGATGGTGACGTTGTCTAGATAGGGGAAGGTGGCCTGCAGCGCGTTCTGGTCAACCATCCGGTCCATCTCCCTTTGGAAGACCGAGACCCCGTTGGTGACGCCGAAGGGGACTCGGAGGAAGTGGTAGAGGCGACCGTCGGCCTCGAAGGCCGTGTACTGGCGGTCCTCAGGCCTGATGGGGAGCTGGTGGTATGCCGACTTCAGATCAATCATCGAGAATACCCAGTATTGTGCTATCTGGTTGACCATGTCAGATATGCGGGGAAGTGGGTATGCATCTAATTGCGTGTATCGATTGATCGCCTGGCTGTAATCAATAACCAGGCGCTGTTTTTCGCCGGTCTTCACTACCACCACTTGGGCTCGCCATGGGCTGGTGCTGCCCTCGATAATCCCTTCCCTCAGGAGTCTTTCTACTTCTGATTCAATAAAGCTCCTATCCCCGGCACTGTACCGCCTGCTTTTAGTAGCAATTGGCTTGGAGTCTTTGGCGAGGTTAGCGAACAACGGGGGGGGGTTTGACCTTCAGGGTGGACAGGCTGCATACTTTGCGCGGCGCTGTGTTTAAATTCTGCCGGCTGCAGACTGTAAGTGGGGGCAGGGGCCCGCCATATGCCATCGTGATGCTCTCCAGATGGCACTGGAAGTCTAATCCTAGCAGTACGGGAGCGCAGAGCTGTGGCAGGATGAGGAATTTAAAATCTCTGTACTCCACGCCGTTCACTGTCAGAGTCGCTACACAGTAGCCGTCGACATCCGCCGTATGGGACTTTGAGGCCATAAAGACCTGGTGGCATGTGGGCATAACCGATAGGGAGTAGCATCGCACCATGTCGGGGTGGATGAAGCTCTCCGTGCTTCCGCAGTCGAAAAGGCAATTTGTGGCATGGCCATTTACCTTTACGTTCATCATGGACCTGGCTAGTTGATGGGGCCTAGATTGGTCCAGGGTGATGGAGGCCATCGTCGAGGTCGGTGGGTCGCTGTAGTATTCGCCCGCGCCGGGGGCCTGGTCTCGAAATGGTGTCCAAGATGGCGGCTCCCCCGCGGCTGGTGGTGCCCAAAATGGCGGCCCGCACGGCTCACACGTGGTTGGTGGGGTCCAAAATGGCGGCCTGCATGGTTCACACGCGGCGTTGCTGGAATTGGGGGTCGATTTTGCCCTGCACACTCTCGCGTAGTGGCCTTTCTTGCCGCATTTGGAGCAGGTCGCGTCCTTTGCTGGGCATTGCTGTCTGGGGTGCTTGGCCTGGCCGCAGAAGTAGCATTTCTGGCCTCTGGTCATTGCAGCTGTAGTTGGGCTGCTGGCGGCTTGTGGCCTTACCAGGTCCCAAGATGGCTGCTCCCGTGACATCCACGTGGCCATCCGGTCAGGGGGGTAGGCATCCATGTTCTGGAGGGCCACGTCTAATGAGTTAGCGAGGGCCACCGTCTTCTGCAGGTCGAGCCCCCTCTGTTCCAGCAGCCTCTGCCGAGTATAGTTGGACCTGATGCCGGCTACGTAGGCGTCTCGGATCAGGTCTTCCGTGCATTCCTTGGCCGTCACCGCTTTGCAATTACAGGCCCGGCCGAGGAATCTCAGTGCCAGTAAATATTCGGCGCCCGATTCCCCGGGGCGCTGTTTTCTGGTAGCCAGGAGGTGTCTGGCGTAGACCTCGTTAACAGGCCTCACGTATTGTTCCTTTAGCGTCGCGATGGCGGCCGCGTAAGTTGTGGCGTCTCGGATGATCGAGTAGACTCGGTGGCTCACCCGTGAGTTCAAGACAAGCCGTTTCACGTCATCTGTAGTGACGGTAGTGCTGGAGGCCTCCAGGAAGGCTTCGAAACAGCTCAGCCAGTGTTCAAAGTTATTGGCTGCATCTGCTGCTTGAGGATCCAGGTCTAAACGTTTCGGCTTCAAGATTTGTTCCATGTCGAAAATTTAGTCAATAAAATTGATGCACTATCAACAACACCAAAGACTGCGAGTTGAACTTATACGAAGTAGGCTTTTATTGACTAAGAACTGGAGCATGCCTCTGCTAGTGGATCCATCCTAAGAGCTCCCGGGGGAAGGGTGGTGTGTCACTTTTATACCCGGGCTTAGGGGTGGAGCCAGGGGCGGAGACATGCCCGGACCTGTACAGAGTTAACAGTGGTTTACCACACTCACCATTCAAAAAAATTCTGCTTTTTTGTTTTTCCTACCAAGGTGGATAACTTCACACTTCCCTGCATTGTATTCCATTTGCCATGTTCTTGCCCACTCAGTCAACCTGTCTATATCTCTCTGCAGCCTCTTTGCATCCTCCTCACAACTTACTTTCCCACCTAACTTTGTATCATCGGCAGGCAGTTAAAAGGATTAAGTGCCTTTCCCGCCTCCAGGAGACGGGACCCGAAGCTGCGCATCTTCCCGCCTCCTGGCAAAAGGGGCACGGCGGCGGGATGGGGGCGGCTTTGCCATCCACCCCCACTTTCTCCGAGTTCACCGGCAGTCCCGCCTCCATGCCCGCCTCCTCGGGGCTTGGAAAATCCAGCCCATTGAGTCACAACAAAAGAATAAGCAGCTAAACCATCTGGAAATAGCAGACTTCTCGATTCAGTTAAGCATCCATGAAAAAAAAACGAGAGCACATTGGGGGAAAAATTCAGTTTCTTGCGCCTCCCGTTAGCGCCTTAAGAGGGCGCCAATTGGGGCGCAAATCAACTAGCGCCCGGGCGCGGCGATGTTTGTACCGCTCGTGAAATTAACTAGACATTTTGCGTTGGCGCTAAACACTCCCGCCACGGTCTCCTGCGTCGGCAGATCGTGACGTCAGTCGAGTGTGCAACGCCCCGGTAGCGCCCTGGACCGGATATTGAGTGGCGCCCCCTGCCTTACCGCCTGCCGCTAGCAACGACAGGTTAAGGGGAGCGTGTTGCTGTCAGAAAGGGACTAGGGGAGCGCTATTTAAAGGTGACCGCTTCCTGCCTTTTTTTGTCGGTGACATTTTTGCACCACACATTCTGAGAGAGAGAGAGAGACTTCTGGAGAGATTCAACGCTGTGTGAAGGAGTTTTGAGTACTGAGCAGCACTTTGCAGGTTTATTTTGATGTGCCCTTCCTTGCTTCACCAGCGCTCTGAGGTAGCGCCTCGCTCCTCGGCCATTGCGCCTTAAGACAGGTGTGTAGCGCCTGATTTAGCGCTCCAATCACCTCCAGGGGCGATAAAAGCCAAGTTTGCTGTCAGAGTCGATAATTAGTGCCAGGTGCTAAACTTTGCGCACCGCCAATAATGGCGCCCCAAATGGGGCAGTACTGAATTTTTCCCCCATTCTGTCTGAGGTCAGTGATGTGCCCATTCCTTCCCCACTAACATTGGCCTCCTGCACTTATAAGAAATACATAAGAATTAGGAGCAGGAGTCGGCCACACGGCCCCTCGAGCCTGCTCCGCCATTCAATAAGATCATGGCTGATCATCGACCTCAACTCCACTTTCCCGCCCGATCTCCATATCCCTCGATTCCCCGAGAGTGCAAAAATCTATCGATCTCAGCCTTGAATATACTCAACGATTCAGCATCCACAGCCCTCTGGGGCAGAGAATCCCAGAGATTCACAACCCTCTGAGTAAAGAAATTCCTCCTCATCTCAGTCTTAAATGGCCGACCCCTTTATCCTGAGACTGTGCCCCCTAGTTCTAGACTCCCCAACCAGGGGGAAACAACCTCTCAGCATCTACTTCAATGTCCTTGAAATGTGACTGTTGGCAGCTCTGCTCTTTGTGGGCGGCACGAATACGTGAGCTTCTGATTTTTGTCTCTTTGGAGTATCAATCCAATCATGTTAAACAGCGCTTTCTAATGTGGTGAATGAAATAAATGACACTCTTATTAAAGTGACTA
The DNA here is from genome assembly GCF_052327205.1 of Somniosus microcephalus. Lineage (NCBI taxonomy): Eukaryota > Metazoa > Chordata > Chondrichthyes > Squaliformes > Somniosidae > Somniosus > Somniosus microcephalus. The sequence continues at coordinate 314,741,914 of NC_140991.1, forward strand.
AATTAAATCTAGAAAAAAGAAACCCACAAAAGACATTCGCTGGGAGCTGGAAAATTCATGGCATGCCTGCATTGTAACCGGCGCTGTCACTGAATGGCATGAAAACTGATTAAAGTTTATTTTTGTTTTCCAATCTCCGGTGGTTCATTAGATTAAGAGGCTTTTGATTAACATGTTGTCACCATCAGAAAGCAGACTGTCGGCCCAAGCGGGGAGCTGCTGTGATATCCCTGGGCAGATCATAACGGGGGAAAATTGAGAATATTGCCCGTAATTACCATCATTTTCATTCTTCAAATGAGAAACAGTAACATCCTCGGAAAGGCTTTGTCGAGTGATTTTCCCTGTTAATGAAGTGATTTCGCTCTCTTGTCGCTTTGAAGGAATGAAACTGACAAGTTTTTTTTGTTGGGAGTCCTTTTTTTTGTGTAACACCTTCTCAGACTGTCGCATTGCACGGCCCCGGAAAATGAATCTTTTATGATGAGAGGCCGCTTATGCAGAAGATTGAGATTAATGATTGCCAATGAAAACAGTCCAATCTCGTCTTGCAACGACTTAGAATATGGAAAGAAGTCATTTCCAAGCACCTCCGACTTTACTTGGGAAAAAAAAACTGTTAACTGCTCCTGACGAAGGGTTTCGACCTGAAACGTTAACTCTGTTTCTCTCTCCACGGATGTTGCCTGGCCTGCTGAGTTTTTCCAGCGTTTTCTGTTGTTATTTCGGATTTCCAGTATCCACAGTATTTTGCTATCATGTTAACTGTTCCATGTTAGGTTAAAATTTCCTGGGAGTTACACTGGAATCTCAACGCACACACATAATCAGGTCTCGCAGAAATGCCAACAGGCCCATGAGTCATGGAATAGATTTACATTCTAATATTAAAAATCACCTGTGTTCACTCAGCTATATATTACAACTGGCTATTTTCTGGATATTTCGACTGAGGCTATCTGCTTTTAGATACTTCATATGTTGGCATTTTGGATAATAGAACCTAAAACTTTAATTAACTCTGCTAATAAGAACATAAGAAATAGGAGCAGGAGTCGGCCATTTGGCCTTTCGAGCCTGCTCCGCCATTCAATAAGATCATGGCTGATCTTCTACCTCAACTCCACTTTCCTGCACTATCCCCATATCCCTTGATTCCCTTAATATTCAAAAATCTATCGATCTCGGCCTTGAATATACTCAACGACTGAGCCTCCACAGCCCTCGGGTAGAGAATTCCAAAGATTCACCACCCTCTGAGTGAAGAAATTTCTCCTCATCTCAGTCCTAAATGGCCGACCCCTTATTCTGAGACTGTGACCCCTGGTTCAAGGCTCCCCAGCCAGGGGGAAACATCTTCCCTGCATCTACCTTGTCAAGCCCTGTAATAATTTTGGATGTTTCAATTAAAACACCTATCATTCTTCTAAACTCTAGAGAATATAGGCCTAGTCTACTCAATCTCTCCTCACAAGACAATCCCCCCCATCCCAGGAACCAGTCTGGTGAACCTTTGTTGCACTCCCTCTATGGCAAGTATATCCTTCCTTAGCTAAGGAGACCAAAACTGTACACAATACTCCAGGTGTGGTCTCACCAGGGCCCTATATAATCGCTGAAAATGTCTTTACTCTTATACTCAATTCCTCTTGTAATAAAGATAATCTCATAATACTAAAGTAATTTCATTGGCGTAGTCTTTAATTCAACCAAGAGCGGGACTATTGCAGTAATCTCTCCATAAAACCGTCTCTTCAGGTGAGACACAAAGACCACGCTGCAGTGAGAGGCACCTTCGAAAGAGACCATTGGTTTTCCTTTTGTTTTCCGGGAGCCATGAGCGATGTGCTATCTGTGATTATGGATTGAGGATTATGATCGGTGCTACGACATATCAGTGAGTGTGTATTGTTCTACTCTTTCAGAGATGTCCTTTCAGTCCAATGCTGACGGCAGTGCTGCTGAGCATTTCTCCAGTGATCGGAGGCAGAATTACAAGCCCCGTGATGAACGCAATCTTAAATTATGGAATGATACAGCACAGGAGGAGGCCATTCAGCCCATCATGCCTATGGCTTCAATTTCAAAAGTCTCATCCTTGTTTTCAAATCCCTCCATGGCCTCTCCACCCCCAACCCCTCCCTTTCTCCGCAATCTCCTCCAGCCCTACAACCCCCTCCGAGATCTCTGCGCTCCTCCAATGCTGGCCCTCTTGAGCATCCCCCAAATGTAATCGCTCCACCATTGGTGGCCGTGCCTTCAGCCACCTTGGCCCTAAGCTCTGGAATTCCCTCCCTAAACCTCTCCGCCTCTCTCCTCCGTTAAGACGCTCGTTAAAACCCACCTCTTTGACCTCTGCCCTAATATCTCCTTATGTGGCTTGGTGTCAGCTTTAGTTTGATAATCGTTCCTGTGAAGCACCTTGGGATGTTTTACTATGTTAAAGGCGCTAGATAAATGCAAGGTTATAGAGCTATCTAATTAATCCCACTCCCCTGCTCTTTCCCCATAGTCCTGTAAATGTTTTACCTTTTCGAGTATTTATCCAATTCCCTTTTGAAAATAATGACTGAATCTGCTTCCACCGTCCTTTCAGGCAGTGTATCCCAGATCACAATAACTCGCTGCGCAAAAAAACATTCCTCATGTCGCCTCTGGTTCTTTTGACAATCACCTTAAATCTGTGTCCTCGGGTTACCGACCCTTCCGCCAACGGGAACAGTCTCTCTTTACTTACTCCATCAAAACCCTTTGTGATTTTGAACACCTCTATTAAATCTCCCCTTAACCTGCTCGGCTCTAAAGGGGCTGCTTTCTTCATGAAACAGTTGGAGGGTGGGGTGACGCTCCCTCCTTCTGCACTATCGGAACTCATAGACGTAAGCAATGGTCCAATGCTACCTATTAATAGGCAAACCGGCCAGAAAGTTAAGAGGTTGAAGAAATGTGTCGCGATTTGCAAATTTCCAGAACGGCCGATTTACCCGCTCCACTGTTTGCTTCACACAAACGATTTCCACCCGCCCCCCCCACCCCACTCAGCCTCCTCAGTATTTTTAAGAACTTTAATTGCCCATTGAACTGGCCACAGAAAGTTAGGGCTCATAATTAATGGTGTAAGTATTGTTTTATCGACGTGATGATTGTTAATGCAATGACAATCAGCCTCTCTGGCCCAGAAAGCAGATAATTTAAACTTATAATCTCTAGAGTTTAGAAGAATGAAATATGATCTCATTGAAACATACAAAATTCTTACAGGGCTAGACAGGGTAGATGCCGAGAAGCAGTTTCTCCTGGCTGGGGAGTCGAGAACCAGGGGTCACAGTCTCAGAATAAGGGGTCGGCCATTTAGGGCTGAGATTAGGAGAAATTTCTTCACTCAGAGGGTGGTGAATCTTTGGAATTCTCTACCCCAGAAGGGCTGTGGAGGCTCAGTTGTTGAGTATATTCAAGACAGAGATCGATAGATTTTTGAATATTAAGGGAATCAAGGGATATGGGGATAATGCAGAAAAGTGGAGATGAGGTAAAAGATCAGCCATGATCTTATTGAATGGCGGAGAAGGTTCGAAGGACCAAATGGCCAACTCCTGCTCCTATTTATTATATTCTTAACTGTTCAGTTTCATTCCTGCATGCAGTTAATTGTTGTTTGAGATCTTAAAAAAGTCAAATTTTGAATTTTTACATTTTTTTCTTCCTTTTTCAGGCTTAGTAGGAGCATGGGTCGAGATAGAGCTACAACATTGTAGCCCTGACTCTCTGACCTATGCTCCCCATGAGTACAGCTCCCCACTAGGAGCACAGGATCGTGGAAACACCCCTTGTATCTCCCTGATAATGTGTTGAGTGCACACTGACATAGAGTAGACAGACCATGCTGATCAAATCCATTAGTCTGCATGGTTGAATCGAATGTGCCATGGCTGGTAGCTAAGATAACTATCTCCATTTGTAAATCAAAAAACCCACCCATAACTTCATCAACCATGAAAGATCTGGTCAACCTTAACAAGAGGAGCATGACTCTCTGATCCAGAAAAGAAAGACTTGCATTTATATACCACCTTTCACAACCAGCGGACATCCCGAAGTGCTTCACAGCCAATGAAGTACCCTTGGAAGTGCAATCACTGGTGTAATGTAGGAAACACGGCAGCCAATTTTCACACAACAAGCTCCCATAAACATCAATGTGATAATGGCCAGGTAATCTATATTTTTATTGATGTTGATTGAGGGATAAATATTGGCCAGGGATAACTCCCCCTGCTCTTCTTCGAAATTGTGCTGTGGGATCTTTTACGTTCACCTGAGAGAGCAGACGGGGCCTCGGTTTAATGTCTCATCCGAAAGACGGCACCTCCGACAGTGCAGCGCTCCCTCAGCACTGCACTGGAGTGTCAGCCTAGAATTGTTGTGCTCAAGTCTCTGAAGTGGGGACTGTGAACCCACAACCTTCTGACTCAGAGGCGAGTGTGCCGCCCACTGAGCCACAGCTGACACTGGAACGTGATAATTTGGTTGGTTTGATTCCTAGGAGAAAAAGTTGGAATTATCCATTCTGCTTGGATTGTTGGCATTGGAAAGCACCGAAGACATTAGGCAACGATTTAAGCAGTCACCGTACAAAGTGCAGCAATCTACAAGCAGCAGCTGCCATTTTTTTTGTTTGAAAGGAACGATTCAATATAAGTGCGGGTCACATATCAGGATTACAGCGGAGTCGCAGTGAGCGGGAGAGGTTCGGTCTCACCAGCGAACCCTTAAAAAAAAAACAAGGCGGGGGGTGGGGAAACGGATTTCACGGTTTATGAACGGTTGTCCATTCCTCGCTGGAACCTGCCGAATAGTCCTGCCTGCCAAGGAGATGGACTGAGGCACGCGCACACATGGATTTTGGATCATTTCCAGTGGCACTGCTGTTGATCTCAATGCTTCTCGTAGCCAAGGATGAAAACCGCAGAAAAAAACTAGCCTGAGGCATCAACAGAAGCAGAAAAAAAAATGAACTCTTTTATCTCAGTAGCAGTATCTGCGCATTTGCACTGGAGCAACAACATCATTCAAGTTTCTCGAGGCACCGTCCAACTACCCTAGGGTTTTTAAGTTTCATTATTTGCTTTGTGTCTATTCAAAATCAGCAGTTAGATTAGATGATAACGAGCAAGAAGTTGCATCTTAATTGCAGTTTAAACACACCGGGGACTGCTTGGACATGAGAAGAAATCAAGTGTGTGGAAACCTAAACAGACGATTTTGGTGCATCATTTTTTTAATACATTTCATTTTATTTCCACGAGCTACTTGCATTTCTACGGGCTTTCCAACAGCAGCTTTGATTCGAACTATGAGAGATTCTTGAACTGGGCGTAATTTCGACTGGCAATATGGATTCAGCCGCCCATTATCTATCTCTCCCAATTTCCCTCTCCATTGATGGGAAATCAGGAGAGATGTAGAACGGATGACTGAATCAATGTTGCCTATTTTACACCAGTGCACAAAGTCAACATTACCTCCTGTGGGTTCATTCGATGTCTTTCTAATGGTTCTCAGCTAATGTAACGCCCCTATTCAAGAAAGGAGGGAGGCAAAAAGCAGGAAACCATAGGCCAGTTAGCCTAACATCTGTCATTGGGAAAACGCTGGAGTCCATTATTAAGGAAGTGGTAGCAGGACATTTAGAAAATCATAATACAATCAAGCAGAGTCAACATGGTTTTATGAAAAGGAAATCGTGTTTGACAAATTTACTGGAGTTCTTTGAGGATGTAACGAACAGGGTGGATAAAGTAGATATAGAGTATTTGGATTTCCAGAAGGCATTCGATAAGGTGCCACATAAAAGGTTACTGCACAAGATAAGAGCTCACGGGGTTGAGGGTAATATATTAGCATGGATAGAGGATTGGCAAACTAACAGAAAACAGAGAGTCGGGATAAATGGGACATTTTCCGGTTGGCAAACTGTAACTAGTGGGGTGCCGCAGGGATCGGTGCTGGGGCCTCAACTATTTACAATCTATATTAATGACTTGGATGAAGGGTCTGTGTGTACTGTAGCCAAATTTGCTGATGATACAAAGATAGGTGGGAAAGCAAGTTGTGAGGAGGACACAAAGGGGATGATTTTCATTCAGAAGTCGGGAAGGAGGCGGGACTACAACTTTCGGGGTTGTAGTCCTGCCTCCATTGAGATGCGGCCAATCCACGCGATTTTAACTTGATTGACCTTGTTGAGCCCGCCCAGCGGGCTCAGCAGGCCAATTAAGGGCCACCCGGCAACAGGTGACGTCACAGACTGAAATGTCATCTGTCAAGACGTTTTGACAGATGAAATATCAGCGTTTCACAGCTGTTTGAAGCTGTCAAACACTGACAGTCTTACTTCTAACCTGAGTCCTTCTACACAGACTCAGTTAGAAATCTCACTGGCACAGAAAGCTGTAGGCTGTCACTTTTGACAGTTCGCAGCCATTCTGCTTTCTGTGCCGGTGAGATGATGGACTCCCGCAACCTAAAGGAAGGAAGGCTGTAAACATAAGTACAGGTAATTTAAACTTCTTTACAAACTTTAGACACACCAAACACACTTACCTTTGCACTCATGCACCCATCACTCACCTGAACAACGACATCATGACCCCTCCAAATCCTTCAACCTGACGGCCAGACTCCTCTAACTTGCCGTGGTTTGGAGCCGTCGGGAATCCCACACTTCAAGCTTTAAAATAGGGATTAGGCTAAAAACTGCTTGTTAACTACCTGTTAACAGGCAGTTAATTGGCACTAATCCCTTCCCGCCTCGGGTAGGTGGGTCCCAGTGCGGGGCGGGTACCCGCCTCCTTTGAAACTTACATGGAGGCGGGTTGGGTGCGGGATTGTGTCGGGACCCCCGAATTCAGGACTTTAACCCCCCCGCACGCTTCCAATCCCGACTCCACGGGTCAATGAAAATCGACACCTAAGAGTCTGAAAGGGATATAGAGAGGTTAAGTGAGTGGGCAAAAATTTGGCAGATGGAGTATAATGTGGGAAAACGTGTGGTTATCCACTTTGGCAGGAAAAATAAAAAAGCAAATTATTATTTAAATGGAGAGAGATTACATAATACTGCAGTACAGATGGATCTGGGGGTCCTCGTACATGAAACACAAAAAGTTAGCATGCAGGTACATCAAGTAATTAGGAAGGCAAATGGAATGTTGGTCTTTATTGCAAGGGGGCTGGAGTATAAAAGTAGGGAAGTCCTGCTACAACTGTACAGGGCGCTGGTGAGACCACACCTGGAGTACTGCGTACAGTTTTGGTCTCCTTATTTAAGGAGGGATATACTTGCATTGGAGGCAGTTCAGAGAAGGTTCACGAGGTTATTCCTGAGATGAAGGGGTTGTCTTATGAAGAAAGGTTGAGCAGGTTGGGCCTATACTCATTGGAGTTTAGAAGAATGAGAGGTGATCTTATTGAAACATATAAGGGGAAAAATTGGGTTGCTTTGCACCTCCCGTTACCGCCCTAAGAGGGCAGTAATGGGACACAAAGCAATTAGCGCCCGGGCGTGGCGTCGCCCACGCCTCCCGCGAAATTCAGCAGGAGGTTAGCAGCGGCGCTAACAGGTAGCGCCCTGCGGCGTTGCGCCGCCGGCGATGACGTCATCGGCGTGCGCAGCGCCCCACTCGCGCCCCGGCCGCGATCTTCGGTAGCGCCCCCTGACTTACCGCCAGACGCTATGTCCGACGGGGTCATGGGGGCCTACCTGCGGACGGGGAGGTGCTATTTAAAGGCGAGGGGTGGGGCGGCCATTTTTGTTGCTGGCCGCCTGCCAGCACCTGCCTCCATTCCCGTCCCTGGCCTCCTGAACAGCCCCCCCACCCCGGGAGTGCCGGCTGCGCTCCAAGAGCCCGGCACTTCTCTTGAGTGCCGGGCTCTTTTGCCGGCACTCCTGATCCCCGGGGACCCAGCTTTAAGAAGGGGAGGAAGGCCTGCAATACCGCAGCGTGACATGGCGCGGTGACACGTAGCGGTGCGATATTGACTCGCAGCACTCCAAGAGGGATGTGGGGTGCTTCCAGTAGTGCCCCACTTCCCTCTTGGGGCGCAACCACTCAATTTCCGGTGCGGGGGTGCTAATTTTTGCGCCCCGGCGAAGTTAGCGCCCCAAATGGGGCACTACTCAATTTTTAGCCCATAAGATTCTGAGGGGGATTGAGAGGGTGGATGCTGAGAGGATGTTTCCCCCCGTGGAGGAATCTAGAACTCGGGGGCACAGTTTCAGGATAAGGGGTCGCCCATTTAAAATGGAGATGAGGAGGAATTTCTTCTCTCAGAGGGTCGTGAATCTGTGGAATTCTCTTCCCCAGAGAGCTGTGGAGGCGGAGTCAGTGAATATATTCAAGGTGGAGATATCTGAGCTACAGGGGAGTCGAGGGTTATGGGGAGCGGGCGTGAAAGTGGAGTTGAGGCCAAGATCAGATCAGCCACGATCCTATTGAACGGCGGAGCAGGCTCGAGGGCCGAATGACCGACTCCTGCTCCTATTTCTTATGTTCTTATGTTATCTAAAGCTTTCTTTATACCCCTAACGGCAATGGCTCAATTGGTAACTGCACTGCTCAGTGAGTTGTTTGTGTTGTATTAGCTGTTCTGGGATAGAGAGAGGGATGGCTCAGTCAGTATTCCTGCTCCCAGTCACTGTGCAGTGGGTCCTCGTCTGCTTGAACTGTGCACAGTTTTGTCCTCCATAATATCAAAAGGATATAGAGGGACTGGAGAAGGTGCAAAAAAGATTCACTAGGATAATACCAGAACTGAGAGGTTATACCTATCAGGAAAGATTGAATAGGCTGGGGCTCTTTTCTGTAGAAAAGAGAAGGCTGAGTGATGACCTGATAGCGGTCTTTAAGATTATGCAAAGGTTTGATAGGGTGGACGGAGAGAAGATGTTTCCACTTGCATGTGAGACCAGAACTAGGGGTCATTAATATAAGACAGTCACTAATAAATCCAATAGGGAATTCAGAAGAAACTTCTTTACCCAGAGAGTGGTGAGAATGTGGAACTCGCTACCACAGGGAGTAGTTGAGGCGAATAGTATAGATACATTTAAGGGGAAGCTAGATAAGCACATGAGGGAGAAAGGAATAGAAGGATATGCTGATAGGGTGAGATGAAGAGGAGGTGGGAGGAGGCTGTTGTGGAGCATAAACACTGGCACGGACCTGTTGGGCCGAATGGCCTGTTTCTGCGTTGTAACTACAAGCTCTGGAATTCCCTCCCTAAACCTCTCCGCCTCTCTACCTCTCTTTCCTCCTTTAAGACGCTCCTTAAAACCCACCTCTTTGACCAAGCTTTTGGTCACCTGCCCGAATTTCTCCTTACGTGGCTCGGTGTCAATTTTTTTTGTCTTACAATACTCCTGTGAAACACCTACGTTAAAGGCGCTGTGTAAATACACGTTGTTGTTGTAATTCTATGTGCTAGATGTCAGGTGGGGACAAGGTTGGGTTCAGCTGTGATCAAGAGGCAGCGCAGAACAGGGACTGAAGCTGGGATTTCTCGGCTGTATGCCTCGGTGCTGCACCAAGAGCTGGCTTTACCCACTTAGCCTTTGGGAGGATTAAAAATTGTTTTGTTCGCCAAGTGTCATCTTCTAATTATAATCCCTTTCAGAGATTGTTGGCGTTTTATTTTGAACTTACCAACCGTCGGTTCTGCACGCAAATCACAGCCTGGTTTTTTTTTTTGCGAACAGCAGCAGCAAGGGAAAGAGAAGCAAAGAGCATCCTCTTTACAAACAGCCCCTTGTTCAATCAATGCGGGAAAAAAAAAATCCAGGGCTTTTTTGGCAATGTTTTAATTCAACCCAAGAGAGGGGGAGGGAAGAAAATATCTCGAAAAGAGGATTTTTTTTACTCCACACTGCAAAAAGAAACCACACACAATGCTGCACATATCATAGGTTTACTTTGGAATTCTGTAAAAATATATTGTCTGAGGTTTGACTTCTTGTGATATCAGACTCCCAGGCCATTATCAGAGAATCTATTGTCAGATTGTGAATACAATGTTTTGAATTAACACTGTTCAATTGCAGTTAAAATATTTTTTTCAAAAACCAATTCTCTGATGTAGATGCTTCAAGGATAGAAAAACAGGTCGGCATCTGTTTAGTAGCAAATAGATCTCACTGCAAGAAAATGTAAAAATGTTATCAGATGAAGATAAAAGAATGAAAGACTTGCATTTCTATAGCGCCTTTCACGACCACCGGATGTCCCGAAGCGCTTTACAGCTAATGAAGTACTTTTTTGAAGTGTAGTCACTGTTGTAATGTAGGAAACGCGGCAGCCAATTTGCGCACAGCAAGCTCCCACAAACAGCAATGTGATAAGAACGTCAGAAATAGGAGCAGGAATAGGCCACTTGGCCCCTTGAGCCTGCTCCGCCATTCAATAAGATCATGGCTGATCTTGGGCTCAAAGCCACTTCCCCGCCCGCTCCCCATAACCCTTCACTCCCTTATCTTGCAAAAATCTGTCTATCTCCACCTTAAATGTATTTAATGACCCAGCCTCCATGGCTCTCTGGGGCAGAGAATTCCACAGATTTACGACCCTCTGAGAGAAGAAATTCCTCCTCATCTCAGTTCTAAAAGGACGACCCTTTATTCTGAAACTATGCCCCCGAGTTCTAGATTTCCCCATGAGGGGAAACATCCTCTTTGCATCTACCTTGTCGAGCCCCCTCGGTATCTTATATGTTTCAATAAGATCATCTCTCATTCTTCTAAATTCCAATGAGTATAGGCCCAGCCTGCTCAACCTTTCCTCATAAGTCAACCCCCTCATCTCTGGAATTAACCTCGTGAATCGTCTCTGAACTGCCTCCAATGCAAGTATATCCTTCCTTAAATAAGGAGACCAAAACTGTACGCAGTACTCCAGGTGTGGTCTCACCAATACTCTGTACAGTTGTAGCAGGACTTCCCTGCTTTTATACTCCAACCCCCTTGCAATAAAGGCCAACATTCCATTTGCCTTTTTGATTAATTGCTGTACCTGCATGCTAACTTTTTGTGTTTCATGCACAAGGGCCCCCAGGTCCCTCTGAACTGTAGCATTTTGTAATCTCTCTCCATTTAAATAATAGTTTGCTTTTTTATTTTTCCTGCCAAAGTGGATAACCTCACACTTTCCCACATTATACTCCATCTGCCAAATGTTTGCCCACTCACTTAGCCTGTCTATATTCCTTTGCAAATTCTTTGAGGTCTCTGCACAACTCGCTTTCCCACCCATCTTTGTATCATCTGCAAATTTGACTACATTATAGTCGGTCCCTTCATCCAAGTCATTAATGTAGATTGTAAATAGTTGAGACCCCAGCACCGATCCCTGTGGCACCCCACTAGTTACCGTTTGCCAACCAGAAAAAGACCCATTTATCCCGACTCTCTGCTTTCTGTTAGCTAGCCAATTCTCTACCCATGCTAGTATATTACCCCCAATTCCGTGAGCTCTTATCTTATGTGGCACCTTATTGAATGCCTTCTGGAAATCCAAATACACCACTTCCACTGGCTCACTTTTATCCACCCTGCTCGTTACATCCTCAAAGAACTCCAGCAAATTTGTTAAACATGATTTCCCTTTCATAAAACCATGCTGACTCTGCTTGACTGCATTATGATTTTCCAAATGCCCTGCTACTGCTTCCTTAATGAAGGACTCCAGCATTTTCCCAACGATAGATGTTAGGCTAACTGGTCTATAGTTTCCTGCTTTCTGTCTCCCTCCTTTCTTAAATAGGGGTGTTATACTTGCGGTTTTCCAATCCGCTGGAACCTCTCCAGAATCCAGGGAATTTTGTTATATTGCAACCAATGCATCCACTATCTCTGCAGCCACTTCTTTTAAGACCCTGGGATGCAGGCCATCTGGTCCAAGGGACTTGTCGTCTTTTAGTCCCATTATTTTACCAAATACTATTTCCTTAGTGATAGTGATTGTCTTTAGTCTCCCCCTTCCCTGTGACCCCTTGATTATCCATTATTGGGATGTTGCTAGTGTCTTCTACCATGAAGACAGGTACAAAATATTTGTTCAGAGTCTCTGCCATTTCCCCGTTCCCCATTATTAATTCCCCAGTCTCATCCTCTAAGGGACCAACGTTTACTTTAGCTACTCTCTTCCTTTTTATATACCTGTAGAAGCTCTTACAATCTGTTTTAATATTTCTTGCCAGTTTACTCTCATAATTCATCTTCTCTCCCTTTATTATTTTTTTAGTCATCCTTTGCTGGTTTAAAATTTTTATCCAATCCTCTGGTCTCCCAGCAATCTTGGCAACATTGTATGCCTTTGTTTTCAATTTAATACCATCCTTTACTTCCATAGTTAGCCACGGATGGTGCTCCCTTCTCCTAAAATCTTTCTTTCTCACTGTGACCAGATAATCTGTTTTTTTAGTGATGTTGGTTGAGGGATAAATATTGGTCAGGACACCGGGGATAACTCCCCTGCTCTTCTTCGAAATAGTGCCGTGGGATCTTTTACGTCCACCTGAGGGAGCAGACGGGGCCTCAGTTTAACGTCCCATCCGAAAGACGACACCTCTGACAGTGCAGCACTCCCTCGTTACTGCGCTGGAGTGTCAGTTAAGATTTTTGCGTGCTCAAGTCTCTGGAGCTAAATAAAGAGCACCTATAACTATTGGAGATAATATTTATTCAGTTTGATTAACCAATCTAATAAAACAGGGAAAAGGTAAAAAAAAAACAATGTTTTAAATAATCTCAAATTTGAAATAAAATGAGAAAATTTTGGACTTGCACAGCAGGTCACTCAGCTTCTGAAGTAGAAGCAGGGTTCTGATGATAGATTCTATATGAAATATTGAGAAGCTGCTGCATCCAGCGTTTCATCCAACAAGCATATCATATGTCATAATGCACAATTGAATATATTTTAAAAATTGGGTTGAAATTTAAAAACTTGCCACTGAATATTCGAGGAGAAACAGCGATTTAATTTGATGCAGATTGAAAGTAATGTTGTTAAGGCACAGCGGCCATTGGTGGCTGTGGTTGGCATGGAAACACCTGGAGTAGTCCATGATTTCAGTGCAGCCCAAAGGGGAGCTGAAAACAGCAAAGAGAAGTTAAGTTTACATCGCGTTCATACAGCAGGACAAATCCAATCCCCCGGCCAATTACTGCCAGATGAGCCTACTCCCAATCATCAGCAAGGTGATGGGATGAGAGGGTTGTCCTATGAGGAGAGATTGAGTAGATTGGGCCTATACTCTCAGGAGTTTAGAAGAATGAGAAGTGATCTCATTGAAACATATCAGATCCTGAGGGGGATTGACAAGGTAGATGCTGAGAGGCTGTTTCCCCTGACTGGAGTGTCTAGAACCAGGGGTCACAGTCTCAGGATAAGGGGTCGGCCATTTAAGACTGAGGTGAGGAGGAATTTCTTCACTCAGAGGGTTGTGAATCTTCAGAATTCTCTACCCCAGAGGGCTGTGGATGCTCAGTCATTGGGTATATTCAAGACAGAGATCGATAGATTTTTGGACACTGAAGGAACCACGGGTTATGGAGATCAGGCGGGGACGTGGAGTTGAGGTCGAAGATGAGCCATGATCTTATTGAATGGTGGAGAAGGCTCGAGGGGCCATATGGCCGACCCCTGCTCCTAATTCTTATCTTATTATGTAATGTTCTTATGGTGGACAGAGTTATCAACAGTGCTATCAAGCGACACCTATTTGTTATGTCCGTGTAATAATAAGAAAAGGATTGCAGAGAACGGTACAACAGGTGTTTACTCAACGTGGTTCAAACTGCAACTGAAACAACAGATTACTACTCAGCGTTATATACAGGTGTGGTCACTGCCGGTACTACAGGATACAGGAGCTGTAGAAAGTAGTTCCCCCCTTAAAGGTACATACATTACAATTCCTCCCCTTTTAGATTAACAGTACCATAACACTCATTTAACAATTAAATATCAAACTAATTACAATTAACACTTTTAACATGCAACATTAGCTGAAAATAGTCTATTTATAAATTCAGTCTTTGGGGAGGCTTCCTAATCCTTTCTGGATAGCGCCTTTCCCGAGTGTCTTGCTCTTGGTGCGGAGGCGATTCTGGCCCCCTGTCGTCGGTTGGTTCATCAGCTTCCGATGCTACTGTTTCTGGGGTAGATGCTACCTGTACATCGGGTTCATCACCAGGTACGTATGGGCGAGGCATGGGGTTGACTCGTTCCTGTGACTCTAGGATCTGGTCAGCATGACGTCTCACGATGCTCTCCCCAACGTCCATTGTGTACATTAGTGGCCCCTGCCGTGTGCATATCGTTCCTGGTTGCCATTTCTCTGTTCGGTAGTCGCGGGCCAAGACTGGTTGCCTTACATTGAAGCTCCTTGTCGGCTTCTCATTGATGTGCTGGAATTGCTTACTCTCAACATCTCTTCGTACATTTGGTCTGAGCAAATCCAGACGAGATCTCAACCTTTGGTTAAAGAACATCATGGCCGGGGCCTGGTTGGTGACTGCATGTGTCGCATTTCGGTAGGCTAACAGGAAATTGTCCACCTTATGCTGCAGTGGAATGTCGTCATCGCACATGGCCTTTACTGCTTTTTTAAAGGTTTGTACGAACCTCTCAGCCAATCCATTTGTGGCTGGATGATACGGGGCGGATGTGTAATGCCTTACCCCATTCCTTTTCATAAATCTTTGAAACTCTTCGGACACAAACTGTGGTCCATTATCAGAGCAAATCTGCTCTGGCAAGCCGTTCCTGGCAAAAATGGTCCGTAGGACTGCAATAGTTTTCTCCGTGGTGGTGGAGGACATTTTGATCACCTCAGGCCATTTCGAGTGCGCATCCATGGCTATTAAAAACATTGGCCTAGAAATTCAGTATAGCCACTTTTGGGGCGGTAAAGTCGGGCGGCCGCTAAATTTTGCGCCCGGCGCAAAGTTGCGCCCCCTTCGCCGATATTCAGTCGCAACGCCCCAAGAGGTTGCTGCTGCGCTAAAACAGGCGATGCACGACTATCTTTAGGCGCTAAGCCGGCGGTGCTGAGCGATACCCCCGAGGCCGGGCGCAGCGCAGGTGCGGCGAGTTCTTGATTGACGACAGACACTCTGGCGCTGGTCATCTCTTAAAGGGGGAGGGTGGATTTGTTTGCCTGCCACGCCCTGCACACTGCAGCCCTCAACCTAGGCCTGACCACTTCAGCTTCACCTGTACAACGCCCAGGACTATGGAGAAGGCCAGGGAGAGGGCGCAGCGCTTCAGCGACGGAGACCTGAGGGTGCTGGTTGGCGGAGTGGAGCGCAGGCGCCATGTTTTGTTCCCAGAAGGTGGCAAGAGGCCGCTGCCCAGCGCCTACCGGAAAGCCTGGAGGGAGGTGTCCAACAGGGTGTCTTCCAACAGCGTGGTTGCCAGGACTCCTGTGCAATGCCGGAAGAAGTTCAACGGCCTCACTCGGGTTGTCAGGGTGAGTACCCTTTCCAGTGTCCTCCTCATCCTTGCATGTGCACCTCACATTATGGGCAAAGGGACCTGAAAGCCCTAATGGCCAGCCCTCATCCAGCAGCTATGGGACTGACATGAAAATCAATTGCACATTCAGCACTTTACACACTGTCCAAGCTATTCGACCATGGGAGGCATTGCAGACAAGATCAGGGCTACACACTGTCCAAGCTATTCGACCATGGGAGGCAGTGAAGACAAGATCAGGGCTACACACTGTCCAAGCTATTCGACCATGGGAGGCAGTGCAGACAAGATCAGGGCTACACACTGTACTTAGAGGCCGCCCTTTCTCTTGCAGGCCAAGGTTGCGCACAACCGGCACAACCGAACTGACACCGGCGGAGGCCGTCCTGACCTCAAAGAGCTCTCCGACCTCGACCAGCATGTGGAGCGCATTATGGGAGGCCGGCTGATTGGCCCCGTCGCCAGTGGAGATGCCGACCCTGTTCTGGGCACCAATGGTAAGGGCATCACCTTTTGGACCTCTCTCATTCCACTTGCGCATCAGATCAGCATCCTTTGCCACTGTCCGACCAATGCGGTGAATGGCACCACTCATGCCTCCCTCGCTGCTGCCCTGTCCTCACTCTAAAGCTACTCTTGTGCCTTCCTGCTTTCAGATGGTGAATCGCCAGGTGAGGAGGCGGGCCCTCAAGCTGCCACTGTCAGCCCTTCGGAAGACGAGGAGGAGGAAGAGGAAGCCGGCCCATCAGTGCCACCCTCAGCCGCACCAGCCCATGGCGATGTAGGGGACACGTCTTCCCTGGAGGGGAGCCGGGGGGAAGGGTCGGAGGAGAGTGAAGCTCCGGGGTCCAGTGGCCTGCAGCAATGCAGGAGGGGCGGGGAAGCTCGGCGGACTTCTCCCCAGAGGGTGAGTGCGGCCTCCAGTCCTGCGACGGTCAGCGCAGAGGAGGTGCGCCTCCTAGAGGAAATGGCCGTCCAGGCTGAGCGCAGGCACACTGAGCTCATGGCTGCAGTGGCAAGGATGCCTGACTCCATAGAGTCACTGGCAAGGAGTGTGCAGGAATTCGGGGCAGCACAGGCCAGGAGTCTGCAACAATTCAGTGCAGCACAGGCCAGGAGTCTGGAACAATTCAATGCAGCACAGGCCAGGAGTCTGCAGGACATCGCGGCAGCACAGGCCAGGAGTCTGCAGGACTTCGCGGCAGCACAGACCAGGAGTCTGCAGGACTTCGCGGCAGCACAGTCGGCTTCTAGCCAAGTGCTCAGTCGTGCCGTCCATTCACTGGCTGGTGTCATGCGGACACAGACCAAGGCCACACGGGCACTAACTGCTGCCACCCTCGCTGGATCAGCCAGGCATCGCCAGGGCACTCGCCGCGCAGCAGCAGCCCAGCAGTCTGTCCTTCAGCTGTTTGCTGCGCATGCTGCAGTGCTGGCCCGTACGAGTGCCAATGTGTCAGGCGACCAGCGAGCACCTGCGATCTGCCAGGTTGCCACCATTCCTGCAGCTGACACTGCCACTCCGCCATTGCAGCTGCCATGAGCTGCTGGACAGACTGCTGCCGCCCAGCCAGAGTTGGAGCAGGCAGCAGCCGGCCACTCCAAGGCCAGAGCTGGTGCAGGCCGACCCCCAAGGGCATCTGCCGTCTCGCCATCTGCCCCTCAGCAGCCTTCCCCCAGCCTTGCTGCAGCCACTGGGCTCCCATTGAGGAGGAGCAGCAGGGCGGGCAGGGGCCAGGCAAGGATGCGCAAGGCATCACCCTCGCAGGGCCAAAAGTAGAGGTATGCACAAATGCCTGGTGCTTGTTGTAAGGCCGACACTGGTGCAGTTGTTTTTGTGTAAGGCCGAGACTGGTGTCTTTCTTTCTTTTTGTAAGGCCGAGACTGGTGTCTTTATTTCTTTATGTAAGGCCAAGACTGGTGTCTTTATTTCTTTTTGTAAGGCCGAGACTGGTAGTTTTGTGTTTTTGGAGGGGGCTTCTCCACATGAGCATGTAATGTGGGAAGGGCAGAGGTTTTCAATAAATTATTGTTGTTAAATTGCAGTGTGCATGGTTTTTTGGTTAAGTCCTGGTTGCCCTGCTCGGCTGAGGGCTTGTGGAGCGGCTACATTCATCTGCTGACATTGGCACAAGCCAGTCCCTGAGAGGGGGCCTAGAACCGACGTTCAATAAGCCGGCGACGGGCGGCCCTTGCACTTTGTGCCTCCCTCCTGTGCTGGTCCTCCTCCTCCTCCTCCTGCTCCTCCTCCTCAGGTGGTCCTCCAATCTGTGGTGGCAGTGGCTGAGTCCTGCGGATAGCCAGGTTGTGCAGCATGCAGCAAACGACCACGAAATGGGAGACTCGCTCCGGCGAATACTGTAGGGCTCCACCAGAACGATCCAGACAGCGGAACCGTTGCTTCAGGACGCCGATTGTTTGTTCGATGATGTTCCTGGTCGCTTGATGGCTCTCGTTGTATCTCTCTTCAGCAGGGGTGCTGGGCGCACGGAGTGGGGTCATCAGCCAGGTACACAAAGGATAGCCTTTGTCCCCGATAAGCCATCCGCGTGGGTGAGGCTGGGCCTGGAACATGTCTGCCACAGAAGTCTGTCGCAGGATGAAGGCATCGTGGCTGCTGCCTGGAAAGCGGGCATTGACAGCTAGGATGAGCTGCCTGTGGTCACACACCAGCTGTACGTTCAGCGAATGGTAGCCCTTCCGGTTGCGGTAATCCTCGGCATTCTCCAGAGGTGCCCGCAAAGCCACATGCGTGCAGTCAATGGCGCCCTGCACCATGGGGAAGCCCGCGAATGCTGCAAATCCCATTGCACGCTGTTGCTGCTTGTCAAGGGCCATGGAGAAGGAGATGAACTGACGTCTCCTTTGGAAAAGGGCATTGGTCACCTGACGGATGCAGCAATGCACGGCGAACTGGGAGATGTTGGCAATGTCCCCAGTAGCGGCTTGGAAGGAGCCGGTGGCATAGAAGTTGAGAGCCACCGTCACCTTCACTGCCACCGACAGAGACGTCCTGCTCCTCAGCTGTGGCTGCAGATCACCGCCAAGCAGCTGGCAGATCTCTGTGACCACGTCCCTTCTGAATCGCAGCCTCCGAATACACTGCTCCTCAGACATGTTGAGATAGGAGAACTGCTGGCGGTATACCCTGGGTGGGTAAGGCCTCCTTTGCCGACGCCTGTTGCCCCCTCTCCGTCTAGCCAGGGCTGCCACTCTCTCACGGCGTCTGTGAGCCCTTTGGATGTAATTGAGAAAGCCTGCGTTGACACCCATTGCAGCCCCCATAATATGCTGGCAAACAATGAGATGTCAATGAAGGCAAAGACTAGTGGAAATCTGTGGCCTGAAGCCAGAAGTACCTGTCCGGGTGTTGGGCCAAAGCAGAAAGCTATCTGCCTTGGTCTCTCTCCAAAGATCCGTTTCGCAAGAGGGAGTGCTGCGAAATGGCAGGCTTTTATATTGCAGGAGGAGTGCCCTTTAATTTGCGCCCCCCCGCGCCCCGCATCGGCTGAGCACCGTTCCACTTAACAGTCGCTAGGGGCGCCAGGCGCACAATGGGGCGTTGCCACTGAAGTTCCGGTTGGGGGCGCACAAAGGGCGTTACACGAGGAAATGACGTCATGATCTGCGCGCGCAGCTGAGCGCGCGCAAAGACTTTGCGCCGGCGCTAAATCTCGAGTGAAGTTGGGGCGAGGCGCAGTTCTCGCTGCGCCCGGGCGCTAGCCGCCTAGCGCCCGACATCTACTCCTCCTAAGGTGCTAACGGCTGGCGCAACCAACTGAATTTCTAGGCCATTGAGTCCATGAATGGACCAGCAAAATCAATATGCACCCGTTGCCATGGAGATGAGGGCCACTCCCATGGGTGTAGAGGGGCATGTGGTGGTGCATTTTGGACCTTCTGGCATCCTGAGCAGCTCTTTGTCAGGTC
This sequence comes from Somniosus microcephalus, assembly GCF_052327205.1. Taxonomy (NCBI): domain Eukaryota; kingdom Metazoa; phylum Chordata; class Chondrichthyes; order Squaliformes; family Somniosidae; genus Somniosus; species Somniosus microcephalus. The sequence continues at coordinate 314,761,377 of NC_140991.1, forward strand.
CTCGATTTGCTGATTGATCCCCGGCCACCACACATAAGCCCTAGCAAGGCTTTTCATTTTCACCGCTCCCAGATGACCTTCGTGAAGCTCATTGAGCACTCTCTCCCTTAACTTGGGTGGAATTACCACTCAGGATCCACACATCAAGGTCTCCTGGCATACTGACAGCTGTTCTCTTCTGGATGAGAATGCTGGCAACAGTGAGTCGCCATGTGCTGGCCATCCCTTCACCGTCAAATCATATACCCGAGACAGTGTCGGGTCATTTCGGGTCTCCTTCTCTATACCAGCGTTAGTTACTGGCAAGCATTCAATTATAGTCGAATGAAATATTTCGACAGGATCCACTGCTGGTGCTTCCTCCGCAGCAGGCAGTGGCAGGCGTGATAGCCCATCAGCGTATTCATGCTGTTTCGTGCCCTTATACTCGATTTCATATTGGTGCACCCCTAGAAAAAAGCACCATCTTTGTAGCCATTGCGCAGTCATCACCGGAACGCCCTTCTTTGGATTAAAGATGGAGACAAGTGGTTGGTGGTCAGTCAGCAAGGTGAACTTCTGCCCGTGCAGATAGTGATTGAACTTTTTCACTCCCCACACTAGGCTGAGGGCCTCCCTGTCAATCTGGGCGTAGTTACGCTCGGCTGAGGTTAGTGACCGAGACGCAAAGGCTACTGGCCTCTCCGAGCCATCCGGGAATTTGTGCGACAGCACCGCTCCAATGCCATAGGGTGATGCATCACACGCCAACCGAATTGGTAGTGCTGGGTTGAAATGAGCCAACACCTCTTTTGATGTGATCAATGCTTTGCTCTTCTGGAAAGCTCGTTTACATTCGTCACTCCACTTCCATGGTATCCCCATTTGCAATAGGGTGTTCAGTGGGTATAGTACGGTAGGCAAATTCGGCAAGAACTTATGGTAGTAGTTCACCAGCCCGAGGAACGACCTCAGTTGTGACACATTTTCCGGTGCTGGAGCCGTGACTACTGCCTCAATCTTTTCAGGGGACTTATGTAACCCCTCTTTATCAATAACGTGGCCACAATACGAGATCTGCTTCTGGAAAAACTCGCATTTGTGGCGATTAGCTCGGAGCCCATATTCCTTCAATCTAGTGAGCACCTGCTCCAGGTTGGCGAGGTGATCACTGTCATTTTCGCCCGTGACCAGGATGTCGTCCAAATAACACTGGGTCCCTGGAATCCCTTGCAGGACTTGTTCCATTGCCCTTTGCCAAATAGCCGGAGCTGATGCTACCCCTAACACCAGCCGGCTGTATTGGTAGAGACCTTTATGAGTGTTGATCGTGAGGTACTGTTTCGAGGCTTCTTCTACCTCCATTTGCAGGTACGCCTGGGCCAGATCAATCTTAGTGAAGCGTTTCCCTCCAGATAGCGAGGCGAAAATATCTTCAATCCGCGGAAGCAGATACTGTATAGTGTGAAGGATTGGGTTCACTGTCACCTTAAAGTCCCCACAGATGCGAACCTTCTTTGGTTCCCCAGGCGTATTACTCAACGACCTCTTCATTACAGGAACGATGGGTGTAGCCCACTCGCTCCAGTCCACTTTGGACAGTACTCCTGAACGTTCCAAACCTTCCAGCTCTGCTTCGACGGCTGGGCGGATCGCATAAGGTACCGGTCTGGCCTTAAAAAACTTTGGGCTTGCATTTTCCTCTATTTTGATCATCGCTGTTATGCCTTTTAGTGTTCCGAGTCCCTGCTGGAACACTTCTTGTGCGTCAGTTAGCATTTTTGACAGTCGTCCAGGTGTGACGTTGTCATCCTTTTTGGCAGTCAGTGCTTGTATGGAATGCCAATCTAGCTGTATCTTCCGGATCCATTCACGTCCTAGTAGTGGTGGTCCTCCATCTGGCAATACATATAGGTCCATTTTTGGTGTTTCCTTGCCGTTGTATATAACGTTCACCCTTATTTTTCCTTTGGGTTAGACTTTTTGCCCCGTGTACGTCTTCAAGACAATCTTTGTATCTCTCAAGGGTATATGTGAGAATAGCCGCTTGTAGCCCCTTCGGTTTATGACTGTTAGGGCTGATCTTGTGTCCAATTCCATTTTCACTTGGACTCCTGCTATCTTGAGCGTGACCCAGATAGTTTGGTGATCCTCCATTTTGATCACATTATGTAGTTTCAGACAACCCAGCTCCTTGCTTCCGGAGTCTGTATCACAGAATCACAGAATCACAGAAACCCCACAGTGCAGATAGAGGCCATTTCGGCCCATCGAGCCTGCACCAACACATATCCCACCCGATCCCCGTAACCCCTGCACCAACACATATCTCACTCTTCTGTTCGTCTGAACTACTCTCCGTCACCTTATGTACCTTCTTGTACTCCTCCTGTGGAGATTTCTTGCTGCTGGTTTTCTTTCCCGACCTGCAGACTCTTGCTATGTGTCCTACTTTTCCACACTGTCTGCACACTTTGTCCTTGAACCAGCAATCATTATGGTCGTGTGTTGTTCTGCCGCAGCGATAGCACTTCACTCTTCCGTATGACATTTCATTTGTGCGATATTCTTGTGGTCTCCGTTGTATCTCTACAGCACCCCGTGCTGCTGCTTCGTGTGATACTGCAATGCTGAAAGCCTTGTCCAGCGTAAGATCCTTTTCTGATAGAAGCCGTTTCTGGGTTCCTTCACTTTGAAGCCCACACACAAACTTGTCCCTTAAAGTATCTGCTAGTCCCGTTCCAAACTGGCAGTGTTTCGATAGCTTGCACAGTTCCGTTAAATAGTCAGCATTACTTTCACCTTTATGCTGGTTCCTTTTGTGAAACTTAAATCTTTCTGCTATCAGCAGCGGTGTGGGGCTTAAGTGGTCCTGTAGGATTGACACTATGTTTTCAAAATCCTTTTCTGCTGGCTTCTCTGGGGTTACTAGGTTTCATAGTAAGCCATATGTTTTTGCACCCATTGAATTCAACAATACCAGTGCTTTCTTGTCATCTGGCACTTCATTCGCCTTGCAGTATACTTCTATGCGTTCGACATATGTCGTCCAATCTTCGACTTCGTTGTCGAACGCTGTGATACTGCCACTCTTCGGCATTTTTGGGTGTGGTTAGACTGGCTTAAAATGGCGTCTCCCGCGCTTTCCTTTCTTCCCCGCTGCTGCTTAAAATGGCATCTCCCGCGCTTTCCTTTCTTCCCCGCTGCGGCTTAAAATGGCGTCTCCCACGCTGCTGCCAACGCCGCTCTCGGCGGTCCTCGTGGCAAATTCCGACGCCCTGTGGCTTCCGTGCGCTGCTGCCAATGCTGCTCTCTGCGGTCCTCGTGGCAATGGCAGCGCCTCGCGTTTTCCTGCGCGCCTCTCTCCCCCGTTGGCGCTGCTCGGCCCTTGAACACCGGCTGCACTCTGCTCTCTCTCGTCTCTCTCCCCGTTGACGCCGCTCGGTCCTGAACACCGGCTGCGCCCTGTGCGCTCTGCCCTCTTTCTCTCCCCCGTCGACGCTGCTCGGCCTTTTTCTGTGCCGCTCGGTCGGGCTCTAGCCCATCGTTGTCCGGGAAGGGTCTGCGCAGTACCTGTTGCCAGCCCGTTTCGCTGGACCACCGTGACTGGAAAGCCAAGCCTGGCTCTCGACAGCCTCCCCTGCGATGCTCAAATCTCCGCTGGATGACTGGCCGGTTGCCCGTGGTCGACGCCCGTGCTTCTGGACTCGACCTTCTTCCACTGTTCTCCAGGAGCGAATCCCTGGGAGGCGATGCAGAGTTGCAGGTAGGTTCGAACTTGCTCGTCGCCACTGTTACGTCCGTGTAATAATAAGAAAAGGACTGCAGAGAACAGTACAACAGGTGTTTACTCAACGTGGTTCAAACTGCAACTGAAACAACAGATTACTACTCAGCATTATATACAGGTGTGGTCACTGCCGGTACTACTGTATACATGAGCTGTAAAAAGTAGTTCCCCCCTTAAAGGTACATACATTACACTACTCACCAATAACTTGCTCATCGATGTTCATTTTAGGTTCCACCAGGACCATTCAGCTCCAGGCCTCCTTGCAGCCTTGGTTCAAACATGAACACAAGAGCTGAATTCCAGAGGTGGGGTGAAAGTGCCTGCTGTTGGCATCGAGGCAGTGTTCTACCAAGTGTCCCTAGGAGCCCTAGTGAAACTGAAGTCGAAGGGTATGAGGGGAAAACTCTCCAGTAGCTGGAGTCATACCTGACACAACGGAAGATGGTTCTGGTTGTTGGAGGCCAACTATCTCAGCCCCAGGACGTCGTTGCTCAGGCCAGCATCCTATGCCCAGCTGTCCTCAGTTGCTTCATCAATTATCTTCCCTCCATTATAAGGTCAGAAGTGGGGCAGAGCGCTGATAATTGCACAGTGTTCAGATAATGAAGCAGTCCATAGCCACATGCAGCAAGACCTGGACAACATCCAGCTTGGGCTGAGAAGTGGCAAATAACATTCGCACCACACAAGTGCCAGGCAATGACCATCTCCAACAATAGAGCGCCTAACCACCTTCCCTTAACTTTCAAAGGCATCACCATCACTGAGTCCCCTACCATCAACATCCCCGGGGTCACCATTGACCAAATCCTCAACTGGTTACTACAGCAGCTCAGAGGCTGGGTAGTCTGCGGTGAGTGGCTCACCTCCTGACTCCCCAGAGCCTCTCCATCAACTGCAAGGCGCAAGTCAGGAGTGTGATGGAATACTCCATTTGCCTGGATGGGTGCAGCTCCAACAACATTCAAAAAGCTCGACACAATCCAGTCAAAATCAGTCTGCTTTAACAGTAACTCACTCAATTGTCTAAATGTCTACCCTTTTCACCACCGGCGCACCGTGGCTGTAGTGTATAATATCGACAAGATGCACTGCAGCAACTCCCCAAGGCTCCTTCGGCAACACCTCCCAAACCCACGACCTCTACCGCCTAGAAGGACAAGGGCAGCAGGCGCGTGGGAACACCACCACCTCCAAGTCCCCTCCAAGTCACACACCACCTGACTTGGAAATATATCGGGCCGTTCCTTCATCGTCACTGGGTCAAAATCCTGGAATTCCCTCCCTAACAGCACTGTGGGAGCACCTTCACCACACGGACTGCAACAGTTCAAGAAGGCGGCTCATCACCGCCTTCTCAAGGGCAATTAGGGATGGGCAATAAATGCTGACCTTGCCAGTGACACCCACATCCCAGGAATGAATTTTAAAAGTAGTTCAGGTAAAATGATACCTCGTGAGCCTTATTCGGTGAGCTGGGATAGTACGCACCATTATATAAGGTTTACTGTTTAAAGCTAACTTGAATTTGAAATGTTAACCCTAGCTTTGGGTCCTATAAGAAAGAAAGACTTGCATTTATATAGCACTTTTCGACCACCGGACATCCTAAAGCTCTTTACTTCTTGAAGTGTAGTCACTGTTGCAATGTAGGAAACGTGGCAGCCAATTTGCGCACAGCAAGCTCCCACAAACAGCAATGTGATAATGACCAGATAATCTGTTTTAATGATGTTGATTGAGGGATAAATATTGGCCCAGGACACTGGGGATAACTCCCCTGCTCTTCTATTGAAATAGTGGCACTGGGATCTTTTATATCCACCTGAGAGAGCAGACGGGGCCTCAATGAACTCTCATCCGAAAGATGCACCTCCAACAGTGCAGCACTCCCTCAGTATTGCACTGAGTGCCAGCTTAGATTTATTGTGCTCAAAGTCTCTGGAGTGGGACTTGAACCCACGACCTTTAGGATTCAGAGGCGAGAGTGTCGCCCACTGAACGACGGCTGACACTATGATAAAATTAAATCCAACTATTAGTAATGGGTTGGTGTCTCTCCAAATATTAATCAGCTCTCCAAGCTCCTCACCAGGTAATTGAATCAACTGGTTCATATACAATAAAACTGGAAAATTAAACTGAATATGAGGTTAGATACGGTGTATTAAAACACTTCACTCAAAAGGACAGTTTTGAGTGCGCCCGTCACGTTCTTTCGAGACATTACAAGTACACTACAATCAGTTTTTAATTGAAGTTCAGATTGCCTTTCATTTCTGCATTGGCCACCTCATGCAGAGCCTGATTTATACAGTTTAAATCAGCATAGAATGCCTCCTGCCGCTTTTGAATGCATGTCATACCCTACCCAAAAAAAAAGGCCTAATTGTATGTGTGAGACCTTTTGTTCGTTTTAATTAAATTTTGCATATTTCAACTCAGACCTTTTCACGGGTTTTAAAGGCAGGTGCTTTCTAACCATGCCTGAACCAGGTGCAGGAACAATAGAATGCACGCTTCCAGAAAGAGCTCTGCTGTAACTAGTGGGCCCATGCGCCGTGCTTGACTTTTTGCCAATGTGTCTTGTTTGAAGAGCTGATCCTCGGATGACTTCAGATATTCAGCCGCAAAAAAAGAACCACCGGAACAACTGAAAAGTGTTTCAGCGGAGTGGGGGATGCAAAAATTCTTATTTGAAGACAGCCTTACAAACAGAAATCAATAAAATAAACAATCACAGCTGCACGCTGTAGCCCTTTCATAAATTCATTGTAATGGTTAACCTTTTGTAAAGCATTTGGTTTACAAGAACTGTGAGCCATTTGTGAGCAAAATATTTCTTGGTAACAAGTGAATTCAATTTTGCTCTTTTCAGTGTGAGGTAAAGCCTTTTTATCGCCTCCCTGTTTGCCTTGAATCCTGATGGCTTCTCATTGGGAAAGGGCGTACAAATGTACCAGCGGCGGTAACTGGGAATGGATATTTGGATCAAGCTGCCCAAGCGTGGGAGTCGTGGCTCAGTGGGCGGCACCCTTGCCTCGGAGTCAGAAGGTTGTGGGTTCAAGTCCCACTCCAGGGACTTGAGCACAAAAATCCAGGCTGACACTCCCAGTGCGGTGCTGAGGGAGTGCTGACCTGTCTGAGGTGCCATAGAAACATAGAAGATAGGAGCAGGAGTAGGCCATTCGGCCCTTCGAGCCTGCTCTGCCATTCAATGCAATCACGGCTGATCATCCAAACTCAGTACCCGGTCCCTGCCTTCTCCCCATATCCCTTGATCACTTTAGCCTTAAGAAATATATCCAACTCCTTCTTGAATATATTTAATGAATTGGCCTCTACTGCCTTCTGTGGTAGAGAATTCCACAGGTTCACCACTCTCTGGGTGAAGAAATTCCTCCTCATTTCTCTCCTAAATGGCTTACCCTTTATCCTTCGACTGTGACCCCTGGTTCTGGACTCCCCGACCATCGGGAACATCTTTCCTGCATCTAGTCTGTCCAGCCCTGTTAGAATTTTATAAGTTTCAATAAGATCCCCTCTCATTCTTCTAAACTCCAGCGAGTATAAGCCCAATCGACCCAATCTCTCCTCATACGTCATTCCTGCCATCTCAGGTATCAGCCTGGTGAATCTTCGCTGAACTCCTTCCATTACAAGAACATCCTTCCTCAGATAAGTCGACCAAAACTGCACACAATACTCAAGGTGTGGTCTCACCAACGTCCTGTACAACTGCAGCAAGACATCCTTGTTCCTGTACTCAAACCCTCTTGCTACGAAGACCAACATACTATTTGCCTTTTTAACTGCCTGCTGCACCTGCATGCTTACCTTCAGCGACTGGTGCACAAGGACACCCAGGTCTCGTTGCACTTCCCCTTCTCCCAATCTATTGCCATTCAGATAATAATCTGCCTTCCTGTTTTTGCCACCAAAGTGGATAACCTCACATTTATCCACATTATATTGCATCTGCCATGTTTTTGCCCAATCTCCCAACCTATCCAAATCATCCTGGAGTTTCTCGGCATCCTCCTCACAGCACACACGCCCACCCAGATGAGACGTTAAACCGAGGCCCTGTCTGCCCTCTCAGGTGGACGTTAAAGATCCCACGGCACTATTTCGAAGACGTAGCAGCGGAGTTCTCCCTGGTGTCCTGGCCAATGTTATCCCTCAATCAATATCACTAAAAAGCAGATTATCTGGTCCTCATTGCATTGCTGTTTGTGGGAGCTTGCTGTGCTTCCTACATCACAACAGCGACTGCGTTTACATTCTAAAGCACGTTGTGAAAGGTGCTATATAAATGCAAGTCTTTTGCTAATGGTGGATGAGCAATGACTCAAAGGTCTGACAACATAGCAATTAATTTATATTGGCCCTCAAATCTTGCTGGAGCGGGACACCTCGCGAGGGTCTTAAAGGAGGAGAGAGAAGCGGAGCGGTTTAGGGAGGGAATTCCAGAGCATGTGGTCTAGGCGGCTGAAGGCTGGTGGAGTGAAGGGATGTGGGATGCACAAAAGGCCAGCGTCGGAGGCTTTGTGGAGGAGGGTTGTCGGGCTGGAGGGAGGTTACAGAGATAGGGAGGGGCGAGGCCAAGGAGGGATTTGAACGCATGGCCTGAAAGGATTTCATGTGTGCTCGCTGACCTACATTGGCTCCCGGTTAAGCAGCACCTCGATTTCAAAATTCTCATCCTTGTTTTCAAATCCCTCCATGGCCTCGCCTCTCCCTATCTCTGTAACCTCCTTCCACCCCACAACTCCCCGAGATATCTGCGCTCCTCTTGAGGATCGCTGATTATAATCGCTCAACCTTTGGTGGCCGTGTCTTCTGTTGCCTGGTCCCTAAGCTCTGGAATTCCCTCCCTAAACCTCTCCGCCTCGTTACCTCTCTCCCCTCCTTTAAGACGCTCCTTAAAACCTACCTCTTTGACCAAGCTTTTGGTCACCTGCCCTAATTTATCCTTATGTGGCTCGGTGTCAAATGTTTTTGTCTTAAAATACTCCTGTGCAGCGCCTTGGGACGTTTTACTACGTTAAAGGCGCTATATAAATACAAGTTGTTATTGTTGTTCATGGCATAAAAGCTCAATGCTGTGGGATCTGCCTCGGGGGAGGTGGAAAGTGTCTGCTGCAGGCTTTGGTCAGCTTCAGCAGACTGTGGACTGCTACCACCAGGGTAGCTTGAAGACATTTTCTAATCTTTTTTAAATCTTAAATCCCAGGCGTGTAATCAGTTACACTCCTTTGGGGGTATTTAAATGTTGAATCCCCCAAACACCATAGGAGCACTGTTGACCAGGAACACACCAGCAATCCTATTCTGGTCTCCATATTATAAAAAGGAACTGGAGAAGGTGCAAAAAAGATTTACAAGGATGATACCAGAAATGCGAGGCTGGAGTTTAGAAGAATGAAAGGGGATCTCATTGAAACTTATAAAATTCTAACAGGACTAGACAGACTAGATGCAGGAAGGATGTTCCCGATGGCGGGGGAGTCCAGAACCAGGGGTCACAGTCTAAGGATAAGGGGTAAGCCATTTAGGACTGAGATGAGGAGGAATTTCTTCACCCAGAGAGTGGTGAACCTGTGGAATTCTCTACCACAGAAGGCAGTAGAGGCCAATTCATTAAATATATTCAAGAAGGAGTTAGATATATTTCTTAAGGCTAAAGGGATCAAGGGATATGGGGAGAAAGCAGGGACAGGGTACTGAATTTGGATGATCAGCCATGATCTCATTGAATGGCGGAGCAGGCTCGAGGGGCCGAATGGCCTACTCCTGCTCCTATCTTCTATGTTTCTATGTTTCTATGTATACATATCAGAAAAGGATGAACAGGCTGGGTCTCTTCTCTCTTGAGAAGAGAAGTCTTGGGGGGGGGGGGGGTGACCGAATAGAGAGGTCTATAAAATTATGAAAGGTTTTGATAGAGTGGATACCGAGAGAATGTTTCTACTTGTGGGGAAGAGCATAACTAGAGGCCATCAATATAAGATAGTCACCAAGAAATCCAATAGGGAATTCAGAAGAAACGTCTTTACCCAGAGAGTGGTGAGAATGTGCAACTCGCTACCACAGGGAGTGGTTGAAGCGAATAGTATCGATGCATTTAAGGGGCGGTTAGATAAGCACATGAGGGAGAAGGGAATAGAGGTTTACACTGATAGATTTAGATGAGGAAAGACGGGAGGCGGCTCGAGTGGAGCATAAACACCGGCACGGACTGGTTGGGCCGAATGGGATGTTTCTGTGCCGTATATCCTGTGTAACGTCATTGTGGCATTAGTGATGGAAAATGCTCCTTCTGATGCTTTCCCACTTTTAACACATCATCTGGATACATCCGGACGGTTTTTTTTGGGTGGATGGATTCAACAGCCGCCATTCCTTCCGGCGGAAAACTCCAGAAGCATCAGCAGGCTGCAGGGAGCGGGTGGCACGGCTCCCCGCCTTAGTTGACCCGCTGGAGTTACGGAGAAAAATCTGTCGTAAAGCTGTTTCTTGCCCCATCGAAGGACACGGAGGGGACGGCAGTGTGATGATGGAGAAGCTGCATACTGCGAGAGGTCTAGTGGCTGTTGCAAGACTTGTTTAATATCAAGGTCCCTTTAGATTCATAAGAACATTAAGAACATAAGAAATAGGAGCAGGAGTCGGCCATTCAGCCCCTCGATCCTGCTCCGCCATTCAATAAGATCATGGCTGATCTGATCTTGGTTTCAACTCCACTTCCCTGCCCGCTCCCCATAACCCTTGACTCCCTTATCATTCAAAAATCTGTCTATCTCCACCTTAAATATATTCAATGACCCAGCCTCCACAGCTCTCTGGGGTAGAGAATTCCACAGATTTACGACCCTCTGAGAGAAGAAATTCCTCCTCATCTCAGTTTTAAATGGTTGACCCCTTATTCTGAAACTATGTCCCCTAGTTCTAGATTTCCCCACGAGGGGAAACATCCTCTCTGCATCTACCCTGTCGAGTCCCCTCAGTATCTTATGTTTCAATAAGATCACCTCATTCTTCTAAACTCCAATGAGTATAGGCCCAACCTGCTCAACCTTTCCTCATAAGACAACCCCTTCATCCCAGGAATCAACCTCGTGAACCTTCTCTGAACTGCCTCCAATGCAAGTATATCCTTCCTTAAATAAGGAGACCAAAACTGTACGCAGTACTCCAGGTGTGGTCTCACCAATACCCTGTACAGTTGTAGCAGGACTTCCCTGCTCTTATACTCCAACTCCTTTGCAATAAAGGCCAACATTCCATTTGCCTTCCTAATTACTTGCTGTACCTGCATGCTAACTTTTTGCGTTTCATGTAGAAGGACCCCCAGATCCCTGTGCACTGAAGCATTTTGTAATCTCTATCCATTTAAATAATAATTTGATTTTTTATTTTTCCTACCAAAGCGGATAACCTCGCATTTTCCCACATTATAGTCCATCTGCCAGATTTTAGCCCACTCACTTAGCCTGTCTAAAACCCTTTGCAGGTTCTTTGTGTCCTCTTCACAACTTGCTTTCCCACCTATCCTTGTATCATCAGCAATAAAAGTTGCTGGTAGGGTTTAAGGCCCTATCAATATTGGCAGAATTTGTGCAACGCACCGCCCCTTGACATTCAACGGCATTACCATCACCGAATCCCCTACCATCAACATCCTGGGGGTCACCATTGACCAGAAACTTAACTGGACCAGCCACATAATTACTGTGGCAACAAGAGCAGGTCAGCGGCTTGGTATTCTGCGGCGAGTGTCTCACCTCCTGACTCCCCAAAGCCTTTCCACCATCTACAAGGCACAAGTCAGGAGTGTGATGGAATACTCGCCACTTGCCTGGATGAGTGCAGCTCCAACAACACTCAAGAAGCTCGACACCAGCCAAGACAAAGCAGCCCGCTTGATTGGCACCCCATCCACCACCTTAAACATTCACTCCCTCCACCACCGGCGTACTGTGGCTGCAGTGTGTACCATCTACAAGATGCACTGCAGCAACTCGCCAAGGCTTCTTCGGCAGCACCTCCCAAACCCACGACCTCTTCCACCTAGAATGACAAGGGCAGCGGGCGCATGGGAACACCACCACCTCCAAGTTCCCCTCCAAGTCACACACCATCCTGACTTAGAAATATATCACCGATCCTTCATCGTCACTGGGTCAAAATCCTGGAACTCCCTCCCTAACCGCACTGTGGGAGTACCTTCACCACACGGACTGCAGCAGTTCAAGAAGGCGGCTCACCACCACCTTCTCAAGGGCAATTAGGGATGGGCAATAAATGCTGGCCTTGCCAGCGACGCCCAAATCCCAGGAACGAATATATAAAATATATATTATTTTTTGAGCACTTCAATCAAATGTAAACATTTAGTGATGAATATTCAAAAAACGGAAATGCACACGGTTTTCCACGCCTATTATACAAATCAAATTTCTCTGGACAATTACTGTTTATGATGCAAAGCTGCATCGTGTGACAGAAATCCAAATGGGTTTGCACTCCCTCATGTCATTTCCAAGTGCTGACATTTCAAGGTTGATGTTTTGCACTGGCACTGTGGCTGATGGATCTATGGAGCCCAATTTGAATACTTAAACAGTAATTAGTGAGACACTTCAGAATATGCTTTCCCAACCTTCTCGTTTATATGTAAACTTGGACGCAAGAGCTTGACTGAGGGAGAGATTTCTGCTTGAGATAGGCAATGGGAGAACAAATAAAAGGCAAAGGGGGAGAAATTCAGTATCGCCCCGTTTGGGGCGCCATTATTGGCCGTGCGCAAAGTTTAGCGCCTGGCGCTAATTATCGCCTCTGACGGCAAACTTGGCTTTTATCGCCCCTGGAGGTGATTGGAGCGCTAAATCAGGCGCTTCACACTTGTCTTAAGGTGCAAAGGCCAAGGAGCGAGGCGCTACCTCAGAGCGCTGGCGAAGCAAGGAAGGGCAAATCAAAATGAACCTGCAAAGTGCGGCTCAGTACCCAAAACTCCTTCACACAGCGTTGAATCTCTCCAGAAGTCTCTCTCTCTCTCTCTCAGAATGCGTGGTGCACAAATGTCACCAACAAAAAAAGGCAGGAAGCGGCCGCCTTTAAATAGCGCTCCCCTAGTCCCTTCCTGACTGCAAAACGCTCCCCTCAACCTGTCGTTGCTAGCGGCAGGCGGTAAGCAGGGGGCGCCACTCAATATCCGGTCCGGGGCGCTACCGGGGCGTTGTGCACTCGACTGACGTCACGATCTGCTGGCGCAGGAGATCGTGGCGGTAGTGTTTAGCGCCGCCGCAAAATGTCTAGTTAATTTTGTGGGCGGTGCAAACATCGCCGTGCCCAGGCGCTAGTTGCTTTGTGCCCCATTAGCGCCCTCTTAAGGCGCTGATGGGAGGCGCAAGCAACTGAATTTTTCCCCCAAAGAGTTTGCTCTTTAGGTACGGATGTTAGAAGACACTGAAAAATTACGGGAGGATTCATTTGCCAAAGAGGCAGCGTCAGAAAACTTTGCCGGACACTTTACTCTGTTCTGGCATCGAGGACCGGGAGGGCACGGTGATGTCACAATACCAGAGTATTGCCAAGAATGACACAACTGTGCATTGAAAAAAATTGCACTCCAATGGGTAAGCGGCTTGACGGAGGGTGAACGGTAGCACCAAGGTTACGTTACTGAACTAGTACTCCAAGAAGCCTGGATTGATGATCTGTGCTAGACATCAGCTCAAATCCCACCACGGCAGCTGGGGACTTTAATAATTCAATTAATTAAATAAATCTGGAATAAAAACCAAGTAATGGTGACCATGAAACTACTGAATTGTGTAAAAACCCCTAGTGGAAGGAAATCTGTCACCCTTACCTGGTCTGGCCTCTATATGACTTGAGACCCACAGCAATGCAGTTGCCTCACAAGCCACTCAGTTGTATTCAAGAAGATAGCTTCTTGAGGGCAATTTAGGGATGGGAAATGGCTTTGCTGGTGATGCCCACAAAACATGAATGGAAAAAAACCAACTTGCTACATTTCAGAGCTGGTCGACCAGTTAGTTTCTCACTTTCCACAGCAGTAGAGCAAAAGGGAAAGAAAGAGCTGCATTTCCATACAGCCAATGAAGTACTTTTGAAGTGTGGTCCCTGTTGTAATGTAGGAAACATGACAGCCAATTTGTGCACAGCAAGCTCCCACAAACAGCAATATGATAATGACCAGATAATCTGTTTTTTTTAGTGATGTTGATTGAGGGATAAATATTGGCCAGGACACCGGGGATAACTCCCCTACTCTTCTTCGAAATAGTGCCGTGGGATCTTTTACATCCACCTGAGAAAGCAGACGGGTCTCGGTTTAACGTTTCATCAGAAAGACGGCACCTCCGACAGTGCAGCACTCCCTCAGTACTGCCCTGGGAGTGTCAGCCTAGCTTTAATGGTGCTCAAGTCTCTGGTGTGAGACTGTGAACCCACAACCTTCTGACTCAGAGGCGAGAGTGCCGCCCACTGAGCCACGGGGCGACACTCTAAGGGGTCAAAAAGGTGCGAGAGGCCTTGACTGCGCCACATCAAGTATGAAACGTGGCTTCTGCACCACTGATAGTGGTGGTGGTTAAGTCATGAAAATGAATGACTGAAATAAACCAGAAGCTGTCTGTTATTGTATGTGGAATGCTTATCTTTTGAAGAACATTATAAGCAATGATATGTGGCTCAAAAAAGGCAGAAGTGCGTCCTCCCCCACACTAGGCCCCATGCGCGGGATCTCACCAGCAGAGGGAGCTGCAGCTGCATGTTCCTCAACAACTCACCAGGGTATGGGAAGGAATTCTTGTAACCTTGCACTCAAACCTGTAATATTCTATCAATACTTACCTTTGCTAATTGCCCTCCCATTTGATTTTGTTGTGTCAATCATTGCTACGGCTTTGGCCGCTCGGTGGCACTGTGTAGTGAGTTTCTGACGCCGCTCTCCAAACTCCATTGCCGTCTTGTGCTTATGCGTATAAAATATATATATTCATCATCTAACCACGCTTCAGTGTCAGCATGTGGCTCGGTGGGCGGCACCCTTGCTCTCGAGAGTCAGATGGTTGTGGGTTCAAGTCCCACTCCGGGGACTTGAGCGCAAAAAAAATCTAGGCTGACGCTCTTTCCCCGGTCTGGCCTCCATGTGACTCCAGACCCACAGCAATGCGGTTGACTCTTGACTGCCTCACAAGCCACTCAGTTGTATTCAAGAAGACGGCTTCTTGAGGGCAATCAGGGATGGGCAATGGCCTTGCTGGCGATGCCCACAATACGTGAATGGAAAAACAAAACAACTTGCTACAAATTCCAGCATTTCAGAGCTGGTCGACCGGTTAGTTCTTCACTTTCCACAGCAGTAGAGCAAAAGAAAGACCTGAATTTCTATAGCACCTTTCAACCATCTCAGGATGTCCCAAAGTGCTTTACAGCCAATGAGCTACTTTTTGAAGTGTAGTCACTGTTGTAATGTAGGAAACGCGGCAGCCAAATTTGCACACAGCAAGCTCCCACAAACAGCAATGTGATAATGACCAGATAATCTGTTTTTAGTGATGTTGATTGAGGGATAAATATTGGCCCCAGGACACCGGGGATAGCTCCCCCTGCTCTTCTTCAAAATAGTAGCCATGGGACCTTTTACGTCCACCTGAGAAAGCAGATGGGGCCTCGGTTTAACGTCTCATCCGAAAGACGGCACCTCTGACAGTGCAGCACTCCCTCAGCACTGGCACATTCACGACCACCGGACATCCCAAAGCGCGAAAAGCTAGGCTGACGCTCCCAGTGCAGTGCTGAGGGAGTGCTGCACTGTCGGAAGTGCTGTCTTTCGGATGAGACGTTAAACCGAGGCCCCGTCTGCTCTCTCAGGTGGATGTAAAAGATCCCACGGTGCAATTGTGAAGGACAGCAGGGGACTTCTCCCCGGGACTGTTATCTCCTGTGGCATCAATTACATAAATGCCCTCGTGCGTCCTGGAGTTTGAGGGAGAGAGCGGGGGGACATCAGATCGGCCAGAGGGACCTTCCGAAGCTGCGCCCTATTGTTTGCAATGGAGCCACTCCAGGCTGTATGAGGTGGTCCCGTTACTGATATCATTGGACTAGCAGTGAGCGTTCTCCCCGGTGTCCTCACCAATATTTATCCCCCAATCAACATCACTAAAACAGATCATCTGGCCCTTATCACGTTGCTGTTTGTGGGAGCTTGCTGTGCACAAGTTGGCTGCCCCATCTACATTACAACAGTGACTACACTTCAAAAATACTTAATTGGCCATAAAGCACTTTGGGACGTCTGGTGGTCATCAAAGGCGCTACATAAACTCAAGTCTTTCTTTTTTTTACTCAGAGAAACATCACGAGACACTTCACAAAGGTGCAATCAAACAAGAAATAGATGTCCGGCTAAAGAACAATGTATTCGAAGGGGTGATAGGTGGGTTTTAAGTAGGGTCTTAAAGGAGGAGAGTGATGTGGACCGGCAAAGATGTTTCACGAGGAAATTCTAGAGTTTAGGGCCTAGACAACTGAAGGGATAACTGGCATTGGTGGTATGTGTAATACAGCCACCTGGTGGACTACTGATGTATATAATAATAAAGCCACGTGCAGTACAGTTCTTACCAGAAGCCATGTTGTGCTGTTGTATATATATGCTTGTGTCTCAAGATATCACAGAACAGGCGATGAGGATGCGAATGCGGATTCCCTAGCTGATATTTTTGTTGGAGGATAATCCTGCCAACCGATGGAAGGACTGTTAGAGGTTCTTCATTTTGCAGAAAAACTTTAAAATCCCGGGCGGTAAATTTCGAGCGCACGTGGCTGAACTGTCAACGTTGCCAGAGTCCAGAGGGCCACGCCTATGGGAATAATAGGGCACTTGGGTGAGTTCCATCGTGACCGAGAGACTTTCGGAGCGTATGTGGAGCGGCTAGAAATGTTTTTCACCGCGAATAGTATTGTCAAAGTCCCCGATAATGTAAATCGTAACCGGGCGGTTTTAGAAAGGAAACGGGCTATTTTTTTTGACTGAAGCCGGCCCCGAGGTGGATGAAGTCCTGAAAAATGTGCTTGTTCCCGACAAGCCGAAGAACACGCCACTGAAGGAGATCCTAACCAAGTTAGAACAGCGCTACAGTCCTGAGCCCCTGCAAACTGCTGAAAGTTATTGTTTTGGAACACGTGATCAATTAAACGACGAGGGTATCAGTGAGTACATTGTAGCTTTAAAAAAACTGTCCATTCACTGTCATTTCGGAAACTTTCAGGACCGAGCTTTGAGTGACCGCTTTGTTTGTGGGTTGAAAAATGAACGTATCAGAAGTAAATTGTTGACAACCCCTAACTTGACTTTTGACTTAGCTTGTCAGACAGCTGTCGATGGATATGGCCGACCGATACTCCCGAGAGTTCCGCGCCATTTCCAGTCGTCAGACAACCGAGGTGAATTGGCTGCAGGCTAAAAGTAAAAGGCAGTTGGGCCCCAAGGCCTCAGCAACTGACCAAGGTAACAGTGCATTGAAGTCGTGCTATCGGTGCCTGGGACAACACATCACTCAAAGCTGTCCATATGTGAAGGCAGAGTGTTTCTACTGCAAGAAAACTGGGCATCTTGCGAAGGCGTGCCGACAGAAGAGTAAACCGACTGGCAATGCTAGAAGTAGAAATCGGCAGACACTACATACCGTTGAAGAGAAGCAGCAGGACGAGGAGTTTCTCGAGATTCATGTCATCAGGAGCACGAAGGTATCTAACAATGATTTGTGAGGTATCGTCATCCAAGTAGATGTCGCAGGAACCAGGATACCCGTGGAAATCGACACTGGTGCATCCGTGAGCGTAGTACCGGAATCACTATATCGCGACAAGTTGGGTGATTATCGACGAGAGAAATTGAAGGTAGAGCTGCGAGGCTACTCAGGAGAGTAAATCCCTGTAGTAGGAAGTGTCACCATACCAGTGAAATACAAGGATCAGTGTCAGAGCTTGCCTTTCATAGTAGTGACAGGAGACAAGCCTGCTTTGATAGGTAGGAATTGGTTGGGATCACTGAAGCTGGATTGGAGTGAGATTTTTCGTATGGAAGTGAAATTTGCATCAAAAGATGATGTCATCAAGCAGTATCCGAAGGTGTTCAGCGAAACGGGCAGTCCGATCCAAGACTTCAAGGCGAGTGTCAGAGTGCAGAAGGACACAAGACCAGTTTACTGCAAGCCACGTCCCGTACCATACACACTCAAGGAGAAAGTTGAGCAAGAACTCAAAAGACTAGAAACTGAGAACATTATCTCTAAGGTGGATCTGAGTAATTGGGCTACACCCATTGTTGTTGTACCTAAGTCAGATGGTAAGGTAAGGTTGTGTGGTGATTATAAGGTAATCGTAAACCAGGTTCTAGAGTGTAATCTACCCAATACGTTACCAAATGTGGAAGATTTGTTCACAACACTGACAGATGGCCAGATCTTTTTGAAGTTAGATCTAACAAACGCCTACCTACAACTTGAGTTAGATGAAGAGTGCAAGTCTTGCTTGACTATAAATACTCACCGAGGCCTATATCAGTTCAATAGGCTACCATTTGGAGTGTCTTCTACCCCAGACATATTCCAGGGGGTGAGGAACCAAATTTTGCAAGGGATTGAAGGGGTAGTGTGTTATTTGGATGACATACTCATTTCAGCACCAAAAAATCCATGATGAGGTGTTGAATGAAGTGCTCAAACGGCTAGAGAAACACGGAGTGCGAGTGACAGCTCACAAGTGTGAGTTGTTTCAAAACTCAGTGGAGTATTTAGGGCACAGAGTAGACAAAGATGGTTTACATCCAACCAGGGGAAAGCTGGATGCAATCAGAAATGCACCCACTCCCAAGAATGTCTCTGAACTTCGATCATTTTTGGATCTTTTCAATTGTTACGGAAAGTTCCTCCCAAATTTGGCTACATTGTGACATCCACTGATTGAGTTGTTGAGAAAACAGGTCCCTTGGAAATGGTCAAAAGAATGTGACACAGCATTCAAAGAGTGTAAAAGCCAGTTAGTAGAGAGTACCATGTTGGTTCACTATGATGTATCTAAGGAGATCAAGCTAGTGTGTGACGTCTCTCCGTACAGAGTTGGGGCAGTGATCTCTCATGTACTAGATAGTGGGGAGGAGAGACCAATTACTTTTGCTTCACACACTCTCAGTGCCAGTGAGCGGAATTATGCGCAAATCGAAAGGGAAGCTTTGTCATTGATTTTTGGGGTCAAGAAGTTTCACAAATACTTGTTTGGTCGTAAGTTTACCATAGTTACTGACCATAAACCCCTGACAGCAATCCTCCATCCAAAGTCCCCAGTTCCAACCTTAGCTGCAGCCCGAATGCAGAGATGGGCTTTGATTTTGTCAGCGTATACGTATGACATTGAGTACAGACGATCAGCTGATCACAGCAATGCTGATGCTATGTCCAGGTTGCCATCTCCATCACAAGTTACACCCAATAAGGAAGAAGTGTTCTATTTCTCATACATTGATGAGCTGCCAGTCACAGCTGAAGAGATTGGTAGGCCAACCAAACATGACCCAATTATGTCAAAGGTATATAATTACATAGCAAATGGATGGTCAAACCAGGTATAAGAGAAAGATATCCATCCATACTTCATTCGTAGGAATGAATTGATAATGGATAAAGATTGTATCATGTGGGGAGCAAGAGTGGTTATCCCAAATAGGTTCAGGTCTAAATTGTTAGGAGATCTTCATGACCAACACCTGGGAATGTGCTTGACCAAGAGCTTTGCACGCAGTTACTTATGGTGGCCAGGTTGAGATAAAGAGATAGAGTACATAGTCAGTCAGTGTACAACATGTCAATCGGTGAGCAAGAAACCACCATCAGTACCATTACAGCCATGGAAATGGCCTCCCAGAGTGTGGCAAAGGTTACATGCAGATTTTGCTCAGCTAGAAGGACAGCAATTGTTCATAGTGATAGAGAGTCACTCGAAGTGGGTAGAGGTGTTTCCGATGCGGATAATAACAAGCAAAACACTAGACAATTTGCGAAGATTGCTTTCTTCATACAGCCTCCCAGGAAAAATTGTATCTGATAATGAGCCGCAATTTTGTTCAGAAGAGTTCACACAGTTCATGAGCAGAAACGATGTGAAACATACAAAAGTTCCACCGCACCACCCTGCTTCAAATGGTGCAGCAGAGCGCACAGTACAAATTGTCAAATGTGCCCTCATCGAGCAAATGTTGGATCCAAATCCAAAGAAACGTCAGTTGTCGTTGGACCACAAACTGGTAAATTTTCTGATTACCTATCGGAATACTCCTGATACCAGTACTGGTAGAAAACCAGCAGAGCTGTTTCTCAAACAACAGCCTCGAACCAGGTTCTCATTGTTAAAGCCAAACTTGGCACAGTCTGTGAAGAGAAACAATCAAGGCAGAAAGAGAGTCACGATAAAGGTAGAGTTAGAGAGAGAAGCGTGAAGTTGAACCAGAAGGTTAGAGTGAAGAACCATCACCATAAGTGGTTAAAGTGGTTACCAGGAAGAGTAGTGAAGATATGTGGCCCTCGCACATATTTGGTCAAGATGTTTGATCATGGAAAGGTTAGGTTTGTTCACATTGATCATATCTTACCGACAGATGTGGAAGGAGTTGAAAGCTGGGATGATTCAATTTATTCTGATGAGTCAGATAGTCTTGTTACAAGTAGAGTACCAGTAGCAAATCCTACATCAGACGGACCAGGAACAAGTCCAAGACAAAGTCAGAATTTAAGTCTGAGCCCGAGTCAGGCAGACAAACAGTCTGAAAGTGTAGAGAGTCCAAATGTAGATCAAGGTCAGCCCTTGGAGAAAAAATTCTCCGCAGGCTCAGCCTAGAATGAGTCAAAATCCTACAACAAGATCTGAAAGTTCTGTTCAAGAAAGAAGGTATCCTCTTCGAAACAGAAAACCAGTGGTTAAGTTTAATCTGAAAATATGGAAAATAAGTTCATATCTTTTGTTTGTGTTACAGAATTCTAGAGTAGAATTTGGAAACATAAAATGGGTTCCATTTGAGAAATGTATACCAAGAGTTGTGTATACCATGCAAGCCATGTACAATGATTATTTACTATGATTAACTTCTTCAATAAGGAGGGAGAGCTGTAATAGAGCCACCTGGTGGACTACTGATGTATATAATAATAAAGCCACGTGCAGTACAGTTCTTACCGGAAGCTATATTGTGCTGTTGTATGTGATGAAATATATTCCATTCATCACTGCCTGTTTTCTGTGTCTTGTAACTGCCTGCTTCCTGTGTCTTTTCCCTTCCCCCAGTCCTCATGTATTATGTATTGGAATGTGCTGGAACTGGTTGTGTGCAGGGCTCCGCCCATACCTGGCTCCTTTGTAATCTAACTTCAGTCGGGTTCAGCCTCCTGAAGGTAGACATCTCTCTATTTTACGTGTTATGTTCTGAGTTAATAAAAGCCTTACTTTTGTTCTGCTAACTTCGAGTCTCGGAATAATTGAGGCACATCAATTTTATTAACTCAATTTTCAACACTATGGATCAACTCCTGAAACCCGAACGTTTGGATTTGGATCAACATGCTCCGGACGCATCAGCACGCTTCGGACACTGGTTTGACTGTATGGAATTCTTCCTGGACAATTCCGCAGCCGTCAAAGACGCTACGGACACTGCGAAGATGAGACTCGGAATGCTACGGAATTGGGTAAGCCACCGGGTTTACCCCCTCATCCAAGACGCCGATACGTACCTGGCCGCCTGCAACACCTTAAAGGCACATTACCAGCAGCCTACGAATGAGGTGTATGCTAGGCATCTACTCGCTACTCGCGCACAGCGACCTGGGGAATCGGTGGAGGAGTTCCTAAGCATCCTGAAAAAGCTTGGCAAGGACTGTAAGTGCCGAGATGTAAAAGCCGCAGTGTACACCGACGAGCTTGTTCGCGATGCCTTTATCACAGGCCTCAGCTCCACTCACATCCGGCAAAGACTGCTGGAAAAAACGGAGTTGGACCTGAAACAGGCTGCGGACACCGCGCGGTCCCTGGAGATGGCCCAGAGAAACTCGGACGCCTACTCTTCAGCCCGCGCCGCCCACACCGCCACGTGTGCGCCGAGGGCGCCGCCATCTTGGAAGGCATCTTCCCCGCCCGGCAGCCCGACACCGGCGGGGCCCAGCTCTCCCCCCAGAAGCCCTACGACAGCCGCGACGCGTCAAGGACCCAACTGCTACTTCTGCGGGCAGCCAAAGCACACCAGAAACCTGTGCCCGGCGAAAGGCACCACCTGCTTTAAGTGCGGTAAGAAGGGGCACTTCGGGAAGGTGTGCAGAGGGAACCCCGCCGGAAAACCAACCGCCGGAAAACCCGCCACCGCCGCGTGTGCGCCGTTGGAGCGGCCATCTTGGACGCCATCTTGCCCGACCTCGTGGGGTCCGCCATCTTATGAGCAGACAGCGTGGACGCCATCTTGTCTCGATCAGGGCCCTACAGTGGCATCGGTCACAGTGGACCAGACCAGGCCGCATCCGTTATCCAAATCAATGGTGGACATCGAGGTAAACGGGTGCCGGGTTAAATGCTTAATTGACAGTGGAAGCACGGAGAGTTTTATCCACCCTGAACTGGCACAACAACTCTCCCTAAAGGTGGTCCCTGCTCAGGGTACCATCTCTATGGCCGATAAAACCCAGACATCGACCATTATGGGTTACTGCACGGTACAATTGTGCGTTAACGGAACTGTGTATGATAATTTTAAAGTATTAATCATGAAGAATCTATGTGCGAGCGTGATCTTGGGTTTGGATTTCCAGTGCAACCACCAAAGCATCACGCTCAAGTACGGTGGGTCCCAGCCGCCCCTCACAGTGTGCGGTCTGGCTACCCTGAAGGTAAAGCCGCCTTCGCTATTCGCGAACCTTACCCCTAACTGCCGGCCAATAGCGACCAAAAGCAGGAGGTACAGCTGGGAGGACAGGCGGTTTATCGCGACCGAGGTAGACAGGCTCCTGAAAGAGCGCATTATTGAACACAGCAACAGCCCGTGGCGCGCCCAAGTGGTAGTGGTAAGGGGTAGCGAGAAGAAACGGATGGTGATCGACTATAGTCAAACGATCAACAGGTACACCCTACTAGACGCCTACCCGCTACCCCGCATATCAGAAATGGTGAACCAAATCGCCCAATACCGGGTGTTCTCCACCATCGACCTCAAGTCAGCGTACCACCAGCTCCCTATCAGACCAGAGGACCGCCCATACACCGCCTTCGAGGCGAACGGACGCCTCTACCAATTCCTCAGAGTCCCCTTTGGGGTGACGAACGGGGTCTCGGTCTTTCAGAGGGAGATGGATCGCATGGTTGATGACCACCACCTGCAGGCAACCTTCCCCTACCTCGACAACGTCACCATCTGCGGTCACAACCAGCAGGATCACGACTCGAACCTCGAGAGGTTCCTGAAAACCGCACAAAAACTCAACCTCACCTATAACGAGGACAAGTGCGTTTTCAACACCACGCGCCTCTGCATACTGGGCAGCGTGGTGGAGAATGGGGAAATCGGACCAGACCCCGACCGATTGCGCCCCCTACGGGAGCTGCCCCTGCCCAACACTCCCAAAGCCCTGAAAAGGTGCCTGGGGTTATTTTCTTACTATTCCCAATGGGTCCCCAACTACTCCGACAAAGCCCGCCCCCTCTTGAAAGCATCCTCTTTTCCGCTCTCTGCTGAGGCCCACGCCGCCTTCTAAAGCATTAAGCAGGATATTGAGCGGGCCACGCTACAGGCAGTGGACGAGAACACTCCATTTCAAGTGGAAAGTGATGCGTCCGACTTCGCCTTGGCGGCCACCCTCAACCAGGCGGGGCGGCCCGTAGCTTTCTTCTCGAGGACCCTCCAAGGCCCCGAGATCAGACACTCCTCCGTGGAAAAGGAGGCCCAAGCCATCGTGGAGGCAGTGCGCCACTGGCGCCACTACCTAGCCGGCAAACGCTTCACCCTACTTACCGACCAGCGATCGGTAGCGTTTATGTTCAACAATAAACAGAGGGGGAAGATTAAAAATGATAAGATTCTTAGGTGGCGGATCGAGCTCTCCACTTTCGAGTACGACATCATTTACCGGCCAGGGGCCCTTAACGAATCCCCTGACGCCCTCTCACGAGGGATGTGTGCCAGCGCCACCGAGGATCGGCTACAGACCCTCCACAACGACCTCTGCCACCCAGGGGTCACGCGGCTGTTCCACTTCATAAAGTCCCGTAACTTACCCTACTCGATTGAGGAAGTTCGGTCTCTGACCAGGAACTGCCGCACTTGCGCTGAGTGCAAGCCTCGGTTCTACCGCCCAGATAGAGCCCACTTAATCAAAGCTACACGGCCCTTCGAGCGGCTCAGCTTAGATTTCAAGGGCCCCCTCCCGTCCGTCGACCGCAATGTTTACTTCCTGAACATTGTGGACGAATACTCCCGTTTCCCATTCACCTTCCCCTGCCCAGACATGACCAGCGCCACGGTCATTAAATGCCTCAACAGCCTGTTCTGCCTGTTCGGTATGCCGAGCTATATCCACACGGATAGGGGGGCGTCCTTCATGAGTGAAGAGCTACGCCAGTACATGCTGTCCAAGGGGATCGCCACGAGCCGTACCACCAGCTACAACCCCCGGGGTAACGGCCAGGTGGAGCGAGAGAACGGGACAGTGTGGAAAGCAGTCACTCTAGCTCTAAGGACCAAGGGCCTCCCTATCTCCCGCTGGCAGGAAGTCCTCTCGGATGTGCTCCATTCGATACGGTCGCTATTGTGTACGGCCACTAATGCCACGCCTCATGAACGAATGTTTGTCTTTCCTCGGAAATCCACCTCAGGCGTATCCATGCCGTCATGGCTCTCCACCCCAGGTCCGGTACTCGTGCGAAGGCATGTGAGGGGCCACAAGACGGACCCTCTCGTGGAGCCAGTACACCTACTCCACGCCAACCCCCAATACGCATATGTCCGGCACGCCGACGGAAGGGAGGACACCGTGTCCATAAAAGACGTCGCCCCAGCCGGCATCGACAACAACCACGGCAATAGCAGCGACGACGATCACAGCAACCCTTACCCACCCACTATTCTTTCATCACCCCCGGAAGAACATCGACCAACGGCACCCCCACCAACTACCCCTTCAACAACCCCGGTGGCACCCCCGGCAGAGACCCAGGAGGCTACCGGGGACACCCAGCCGACACCCGCGGCACCACAACAGCCACGTCGGTCGCAGAGGACTATCAAACCCCCGAACAGACTAAATCTATAGAAGGGGCGAATGTGATGAAATATATTCCATTCATCACTGCCTGTTTTCTGTGTCTTGTAACTGCCTGCTTCCTGTGTCTTTTCCCTTCCCCCAGTCCTCATGTATTATGTATTGGAATGTGCTGGAACTGGTTGTGTGCAGGGCTCCGCCCATACCTGGCTCCTTTGTAATCTAACTTCAGTCGGGTTCAGCCTCCTGAAGGTAGACATCTCTCTATTTTACGTGTTATGTTCTGAGTTAATAAAAGCCTTACTTTTGTTCTGCTAACTTCGAGTCTCGGAATAATTGAGGCACATCATTGTATATATTTGCTGTGTCTCAAGATATCACAGTGTGAAGGGAGGGGGGAAATGCATAAGAGGCCAGAGTCAGAGGAAGGCAGAGTCGTAGGTGGTTGTGGTGCTGGAGGAGATTACAGAGATAGGGAGGGGCGAGGCCATGGAGGTATTTAAACAGGAGGATGATCATTTTAAATTGGAGACATTGAGGGACCAGGAACCAATATAGGTCAGCGAGGACAGAGGTGGTGGGTGAGCAGAACTTGGTGTGAGATTAAGATGCAGGCATCAGAGGTTTGGAGGAGCTGAAGTTTACGGGCAGAGGCTGGCTAGGAGATCATTGGAATTGTCAAATCTAGAGGTGACAAAATGGATGGGTTTGGGTCGAGTGGGAGGTTAAAAATCTGAATCCCTACCCCAACCCGCCTCCAACCCGCCCACTTCCGGTTTTAATGGAGGTGGGAATGGGGGGGGGGCGAGCAGCCAACCCGCTCCCAGGAGGCGAGCTGGCACTTTATATATGGTAATATGGAAGCCTCGGATTTAACCCGCTGTGGCCGGCCGGGGGTCCCGGGCCTCGGGAATCCCGGCAGCTGCAGTGAGGTGAGGACAGCCTCGAGGAACATTCCCTCTGGGCCGGGAGGAGCAGGCATGCTTTCCCCCCCCCCCCGCCCCACAGCCCCCCAAGCCCCCCTTCCATCAGACCTCCCCCCACATACAAAACCCCCAGGGTCGCGGATCAGACCCCCTGTTATAAATCTCATCATTCATCAAGAAACTACTCATGAAATAACACTGGATGGCCAGCTGGTGGCGCCGTCCAAGGAGTATAAATGCTCGGGTGTCAGCCCCAGCTTTCCAGGGACATTTTGTAAGACAAGGAACTAGTGAAGTACAACTAGACCTCCATGTTCTGAAACAAGTTGATTAAAGCCTTGCTTTATGCTCAAACCAAGTGCGTAGTGAATTTTATTATGTCACCCCATCGCCCCCCAGGATTGAACTCTCCCCGTGGGTCAGGGATCGGACCCCCCTGGGATCGGACTCTCCCCACGGGTCGGGGATCGGATGCCCCCCCCACCGCCAGGGTCGGACTGCCCTCCCTGGTTCAGGGATTGGAACCCCCCAGGATCGGACCCTCCCCCTCGGGATCATGGATCGGACCACTCCCTCGCCCCACCGCCCCATCCCCGGGGTCGTGGCTCGCACCTACCTGCGGTTGCGGCCTCTCCTCCAGTGTTCCCACCCGACTGGAAGCCAGCCTGTCAATCAGGCTGAGTTCTGGGCGGGGAACCTATCAGTGACGTCACACGCACGCGGTGGAGATAAAACCTCCGGGTATCCCGCGCGCTACCGGGCCAACCCCACCTCCCCCACTCCCAGCGCGTCAGAACATTAAAATTCCCCCTTTATGTGCTTGTAAATAAGGACAAAACAGGTTTGGATCAGTACCTGTGGTTAGCCCCATTTTCAGGGGATGATGGACAAGTTCCATAAAGTCCTCAAATCAGAGCTGACCTTTGATAAATGTTTTCACGGTTTTAAATTGCTTTTCAGTCAGAGAAACAAAAGTTTTCAATAACTCTGTCACCACCCCATAGCCAATATGTGGGCCCTAAACAACAAAAATCGTTGCAGCTTAAAATCCCGTTTAGCTTATTTTCAATATGGCTACCAGATGTGTGTGATTGAAAGGGCACAGATATCACAAATTCCCCCCAAATATCTCCTGTACAGTAGAAAAAAGAAAAGACTCACATTTCTGCAGCGCCTTACACGACCACCAAATGCCCCAAAGTGCTTTACAGCCAAGGAAATACTTTTGAAGTGTAGTCACTGTTGTAATGTGGGAAACACGGCAGCCAATTTACACACAGCAAGCTCCCACAAACAGCAATGTGATAATGACCAGATAATCTGTTTGAGTGATAAACATTGGCCCCAGAACACTCTCCCCTATTTTTCCTTCAAAATAGTGCCACGGGATCTTTTACATCCACCTGAGAGAGCAGACGGGGCTTCGGTTTAACGTCTCACCCGAAAGACGGCACTTCCGACAGTGCGGCACTCCCTCAGCACCGCACTGGGAGTGTCAGCCTAGCTTTATGTGCTTAAGTCTCTTGGAGTGGGACTGTGAACCCTCGACCTTCTGAATCCAAGGCAAGTGTGCTACCCACTGAGCCACAGCTGGCACTCATAGAACAAAGCTTGAACACCACATAAGTTTCTCCTAACTATGTCGTAACTCCTCCGTGGAGAACAATCTGATATTTGAAATTTTCCCTGAGATCTGTATAGCCAGGACTAAGAGGTTAAAACGTGAATGGTAATTTCAGAAAAAGCGAGCAAGTAATTTTTAGCCAGTACTTGGGTAAAGGAGAATGTCACTTTGTAAAGCAATTGCTTTCATTATGATGGATCGCTCTACCAGAAAGATTAAAACCATCTGCTCCCTGGGAGGAAAAATGGGCTCTCAGGTGATATAACTAACCTGCCCTTTTTTTTAATATAGAAACAGAAAATGCTGGAAACACTCAGCTGGCCAGGCAGCATCTGCAGAGAGAGAAACAGAGTTAACGTTTCAGGTCAATGATCCTTCGGCAGATCAGGCGACCTCCCAGTTCTGCCGAAGAGTCACTGACCTGAAACATTAACTCTGTTTCTCTCTCCTCGATGCTGCCTGACCTGCTGAGCATTTCCAGCATTTACTGTTTTTATTTCAGATTTCCAGCATCCGCAGTATTTTGCTTTTGTATTAATGCCGTTCTTTTTTATTTGTTCCTGGGATGTGGGCGTCGCTGGCAAGGCCAGCATTTATTGCCCATCCCTAGCTCCCCTTGAGAAGGTGGTGGTGAGCCGCCTTCTTGAACCGCTGCAGTCCGTGTGGTGAAGGTGCTCCCACAGTGCTGTTAGGGAGGGAGTTCCAGGATTTTGACCCAGTGACGATGAAGGAACGGCCGATATATTTCCAAGTCAGGGTGGTGTGTGACTTGGAGGGGAACTTGGAGGTGGTGGTGTTCCCATCTTGTCACTAAGATGTCCTCCCTATTGCTAGGGGTTAATGGCAAGCTCAAATGTAAGTTAAATATTGTTTCTTATCCATGCTACCACAAGTGAAATGGTTCCACATGGTTATAAAATGGCTTCACCAACATTTGCCAGGATAGATGCTGAGAGGCTGTTTCCCCTGGCTGGAGAATCTAGAACTAGGGGTCACAATCTCAGGTAAGGGGTCGGACATTTAGGACTGAGATGAAGAGAAATTTCGTCACTCAGAGGGTTGTGAATCTTTGGAATTCTCTACCCCAGAGGACTGTGGATGCTGAATCATTGAGTATATTTAACAACAACAACAACTTGTATTTATATAGCGCCTTTAAAGTAGTAAAACATCCCAAGGCGCTGGACAGGAGTATTATAAGACAAAAAATTTGACACCGAGCCACATAAGGAGAAATTAGGGCTGGTGACCAAAAGCTTGGTCAAAGAGGTCGGTTTTAAGGAGTGTCTTAAAGGGGTAAAGAGAGGTAGCGAGGTGGAGAGGTTTAGGGAGGGAATTCCAGAGCTTAGGGCGCAGGCAACAAAAGGCACGGCCGCCAATGGTGGAGCGATTAAAATCAGGGATGCTCAGGAGGGCAGAATTAGAGCTTGGGGGGTTGTGGGGCTGGAGGAGATTCTAGAGATAGAGAGAGGTGAGGCCATGGAGGGATTTGAAAACAAGGATGAGAATTTTGAAATGGAGGCGTTGCTCAACCGGGAGCCAATGTGGGTCAGCGCGCACAGAGGGTGATGAGTGAATGGGACTTCGTTGAGATCGATAGATTTTTGGACTCTTGGGGAATCAAGGGATCTGGAGATCAGACCGGAAAGTGGAGTTGAGGTTGAAGATCAGCCATGATCTTATTGAATGGCGGAGCAGGCTCGACGGGGCCGAATGGCCTATTCCTGCTCCTATCCCTTATCTTCTTATTAAGAGGCCTCAGTAACAGAACATTCCCAAATCTCAGAGCACAGTCAAAACTCAGAAACTTCCAACCAAATGAATAGTACGAGAGCGTGTCCAGTTCTGTGCGTTCTTCACCACCCCCACCCACCCTCACTGCCCAAAAAATGCTCAATTCCACCCAAGAAATTACAGGCAGAATTTCACCACCTCCCACCTGCCCTAATTTCTCCTTATGTGGCTCGGTGTCAAATTTTTTGTCTTATAATACTCCTGTGCAGCGCCTTGGAACGTTTTACTAGTTTAAAGGCGCTATATAAGCACGGTGGCATAGTGGTTAGCACTGTTGCTTCACAGCGCCAGGGACCCGGGTTCGAATCGGGCCTCGGGCGACTGTCTGTGTGGAGTTTGCACATTCTCCCCGTGTTTGCGTGGGTTTCCTCCGGGTGCTCCGGTTTCCTCCCACAGTCCAAAGATGTGCGGGTTAGGATGATTGGCTATGATAAATTGACCCTTAGTGTTAGGGGGATTAAATACGTGGGGTTACGGGGATCGGGTGGGATATGTGTCGGTGCAGGCTCGATGGGCCGAAATGGCCTCTATCTGCACTGTGGGGTTTCTGTGATATAAATAAATACAATATATAAATACAATTGGGCCCAAAAATGCTCAATTCCACCCAAGAAATTACAGGCAGAATTTCACCACCTCCCACCTAATAACACACACACACACACAAAAAAGCAATCTTTCCAAACGTTGCGACTGCTCCGAATTCACGCCTAGATGTGTGCCCTCCCTGCCACCTTGTCCCCTGTCCCAGTCTTCAGGTGTCAACGTGTCTGGATTTTGTTTTACCCGTGCCCTGGCACATGTCGGCACGGGTGACTGTATCCAATCTATTTCTACGGCTGCATTGTCAGCAGCCACGGTTGGTCTTGTTCCTGGGCTTCCCTCCGTTTTCACCGTGACAAGAGAAGTCCAGGACAAGCTCCTGTTCAATTGGTTCTGGCAATTATTGGTTTGCTTCAACTGCAAAGAAAGCCATAGTTTCTGCTGTGCAAGGCCACCCAACTATACTGTGTGGGGGTCGGAGTTGGGGGGGGGGTGGATTTAGGGGGGTGGGGAACAGAGCGACAAAGGGACACAACCTTTTCTGATGATTGAGTCAGGCTTGAGGAGGCAGATGAGCCTGGGTGACAGAAACTCGTTGAGAAAAGCAGCATTTGAGGAAATTAAGAAAAGGCCACAAAAATGAAGCGAGTTGCTCAATCAAGGCGAGTAAAAAAAATTAAAAATTAATTAAAGCTTTTGACGAAGTGTCACTGTCTGATTATATTGCGTTTGGAACCCATTCTCTGTGTTTTGACTTACCCCACACACTCAATTGCTGCTTTTTGTGCTGCTGAAATTAACTTTAATAAAGAGGACCCGCCGTTGTGGAAACAGGGAACTGGCCCAATCTCACTGTACAAAGAGGGAACAGTTTTGACAAGCCTGCTGCAAAAATCAATATTTAAAATCGTAAAAGCCATTTCTTTCCCCAAATGATCGTCTTTTTTCAGAATAATGTTTCATCCGCGGTGACGAGTTATACACAATAACAGCCCCTCTTGTTTTATTGAATACTAACGAAACACAGGGTAAAAAAAACAAAGCGCTTTAGTAACTCTGGTCATTCCTCAGCGGTGGAACAAATAATGAAAAGGGGCTTTTAGACCAGATGGTTTGGGGGGTGGGGACTGGAAATGGGGCGCTTGTGGCAAATGTTTGAAAACGTGACAGGTTGCAGGGCTGAGTTTGATTTTTTTTATCTGTTTTTTGAGTCCTATAGACGTAAGAACCAAAGTAGCAATGCTCCCTTCATTTGACTTGCAAATATTTAAAACATGAAACGGGTCCCTTTGTTCTGTCTGTCCTCCCCATGTTGCTTGTTCGGCCTCACCATGTGTTTGTTGGCTGCCTGTCTTGTGACTGGGAGCTGCACTCCGTGTGTTCCTGAATGTAATTTGTATCCTAACTCCTCACTGAAACCCCCTCCCTCCCCTCCCCTCCACTCCACTCTCCCACCAACTTTGAAAAATATGGTTTGCTCTGATTGGTTCTACTTCAGGGAACTCTTGTCAAAGAAAGTTGATTTGATTGTCAAAAGGCTGCAAGTTGTCTGCGTTCAGGGGGTGTGTGGAGCAGCATATTGCCCAGGGGGTGGGGTGACTGCCACCCAGACCCCTGACACACAGGACATGCGAGGGGCAAAGGGGGGCCAACTTAGCGCTAAAATCCGGGTTTCCTTACTTAAGCCAAAACGAACATACTAAAGATCTCCATCAGCTAACATTCCATGAGGTAAGAACAATGCTGCTTTTTTTTAATATATACAAATAGTAACGATAGAAGCTACACTGATTGTCGAGGGCGAGGTTTGATAGGTGCATTCTTGCCTTTCCTGGCTTTTGGCTTTTAGCGAAGGCTTCAATGGAATAAGTTTCCCTGTGGGAAGTACGGTAATGGATTTGGTTCTCACTTGTTTCATTCCAGTTCTCCGTGAGTTGACGACCGTGTTTTCTGCATCTGGGGTACATGCAGAAATTGCAAGGGGGACAGATGTAGTATTGGGAGTGGGAAATTGCAGCTATGAGCTGCTCGGTAACTGCTCAGACTATCACAGCATCCTCACAGATTGAAGGGAAAGGTGGAAAGGCAGAAATAAAAAGCAGAAGTCGAACGGAGATAGAGAGAGAGAGAGAGACAGAAAGATGGAGCTCTGGGAAAGTGGAGAAACTTTGAGATGAATTGAGATGAAGAGCAGGGATTAATCTTATTATCTGACGAAGGGTTTCGACCTGAAACGTTAACTCCGTTTCTCGGATGCTGTCCTGGCCTGCTGAGTTTTTCCAGCGTTTTCTGTCGTTGTTTTTAATCTTATTAGTGTTTTTCGTAGCCAGAGGATTCGAGTACAGGAACAAGGATGTCTTGCTGCAGTTGTACAGGGCCTTGGTGAGACCACACCTTGAGTATTGTGTGCAGTTTTGGTCGCCTTATCTGAGGAAGGATGTTCTTGCCATGGAGGGAGTGCAGCGAAGATTCACCAGGCTGATACCTGGGATGGCAGGAATGACGTATGAGGAGAGATTGGGTCGATTGGGCTTATACTCGTTGGAGTTTAGAAGAATGAGAGGGGATCTCATTGAAACTTATAAAATTCTAACAGGACGGGACAGTCTAGATGCAGGAAGGATGTTTCCGATGATCGGGGAGTCCAGAACCAGGAGTCACAGTCTAAGGATAAGGGGTGAGCCATTTAGGACTGAGATGAGGAGGAATTTCTTCACCCAGAGAGTGGTGAACCTGTGGAATTCTCTACCACAAAAGGCAGTTGAGGCCAATTCATTAATTATATTCAAGAAGGAGTTAGATATATTTCTTAAGGCTAAAGGGGATCAAGGGATATGGGGAGAAAGTAGGGACAGGGTACTGAATTTGGATGATCAGCCGTGATCTCATTGAATGGTGGAGCAGGCTCGAGGGGCCGAATGGCCTACTCCTGCTCCTATCTTCTATGTTTCTATGTTTCTATGTTTCAATCTTTTTTGTATTACATCTAATTAAAGGCATCTTCATCCACCCACTTCTATTTTTTTCTCTCCCTCCTTTAGATTCTCCCCTGACCCACCACATAGCCTCAAGAAGTTGCACAAAAGCGACCCTCCTTAAACACTCATTTATTCTCCCTCCCTGAGGGAAGGAATTCTTTCCTCCACTTTCCTTGCTTTTGACAGCCTGTGGGGTAAGTGCAAACCCGTATCTTTGGTACACCGAGATGCTGTGCCCTGGCTGCTCACTGGTCATGTTCTTATAGCTGGAGGACAGTGCTGCGTAGCCTGGAGAACCAGAGGAGGCAGCAACGTCACCACCTTTGGCAGCTGCAAGGGACGTTCAGCAGGACATTTTCACCTCATTTCCCCTGTGGGCCATTCCCATTACGGGTCTCGCCCACCTCCTCCCTTCCTCTGCAATAAATCACAGTGCGCAAATCACATCATCAACCATGGACCGCTGGCAGTGCGTTGCCCTTTGCCTCCTCCGTGACAATGGATGCAAAGTATTCATTCAACAATACTGGCGGGTGGGCGTTCTCCCGATTGATGGCATAACTTCAGCGGAATCCCCGAAAAAAAAACAGCGTAAAGGCTGTTTGTATCATTTCTCCAAGGTTTCAGCAGCTTGCCCTCTGAACTTACGGCAGACAACAACAACAACTTGTATTTATATAACGCCTTTAACGTACTAAAATGTCCCAAGGCACTACACAGGAGCGATTATCAAACAAAATTTGACACCGAGCCAAATAAGGAGATATTAGGATAGGTGACCAAAAGCTTGGTCAAAGAGGTAGGTTTTAAGGAGGAGAGAGAGGTGGAGAGGTGGAGAGGTTTAGGGAGGGAATTCCAGAGCTTAGGGCCCAGGCAGCTGAAGGCACGGCCACCAATGGTGGAGCGATTAACATCAGGGATGCTCAAGAGGCCAGAATTAGAGGAGCGCAGATATCTCAGGGGGGTTTGTGGGGCTGGAGGAGGTTACAGAGATAGGAAGCGAGGAGGCCACGGAGGGATTTGAAAACAAGGATGAGAATTTTGAAATTGAGGCGCTGCTTAACTGGGAGCCAATGTAGGTCAGCGAGCACAGGGGGTGATGGGCGAACGGGACTTGGTGCGAGTTAGGACACGGGCAGCCGAGTTTTGGATGACCTCAAGTTTACGGAGGGTAGAATGTGGGAGGCCAGCCAGGAGTGCGTTGGAATAGTCAAGTCTAGAGGTAACAAAGGCATGGATGAGGGTTTCAGCAGCGGATGAGCTGAGGCAAGGGCGGAGATGGGCGATGTTACGGAGGTGAAAATAGGTGGTCTTGTTGTTTCCTTGAACCTATTCTCACTAAATCACCTAAGTTCACCTCCTGCGCACCCCCCCCTCCACCATGCTAGCTGACACAGTAAATGGTTCCCTCCCCTCAGGTACTATTCCTCCCTCCCTTTCCTAACCACCATCATTGCCGCTTCCTCGGGAAACCACCTACGATCTTGTGTCCGCCCCATCTCCAACCTCCCTTTCCTCTTCAGAGTCCTTGACAGTGTTAGCACCACCTAGATCAGTGTCCATCTCACCAGCTATCCCATGTTCGAGTCTCTCCAATCAGGTATCCACCCCGCCACAGCATTGAAGCAGCCCCAATCAAAGTCACAAGGGACAAAGACTTCCGCCGCGACTTCACCTGCCTCAGTCCATTTGCTGATTAACCCTGCACCAATGTCTTTGTCACCTTCGGACCTGACTATACCAATGCTCTCCTGACCAGACTTCCGTTCTTTATCCTCCATCAGCTTCAGCTCATCCAAAACTCTGCTGTCCGCATCCTATCAAGCGCCCAGTCCTGTTCAGCCTTCACCCTTGCTCTCACTGAGCTACATTAGTCCCCAGTCCCACAGCATTTTCAATTTAAAATTCTCAAACCGTGCGTTAAAATGGCTTCATGGCCTCGCCCCCTCCCAATGTCCATAACCTCCACCAGCCCTACGAACCCCCACCCCACCCCAAGTCCATTCCTCCAACTCTAGTCACTATTTCTAATATCTCCTTCTTTGGCTTGGCATCCATTTTATCTGATTACGCCTCTGTGAAAAAAACCTTGGGTCATTTTTCGACGTTAAAGGCGCTCTATAAATGCAAGTTGTTGTCATTGATGGTGGGCCAGGTCCCAAGTCATTATTTTGTGTCTTTGTTTTAGTCACAAATGTGTTATAAATACCTCATAGAATCAGAGCAATTTACGGCACAGAAGGAGGCCATTCGGCCCATCGTGTCCGCGCCGGCCGAAAAAGAGCTATACAGCCTAATCCCACTTCCCAGCTCTTGGTCTGTAGCCCTGTAGGTTCCGGCACTTCAATAATAATAATTCAACTTTATTGTCATTGTACAATGCACAAGTACATGAACAACAAAATGTGATCTTGCAAGCTCCCATGAGTCCAGTACAAATAACATTAATAGCACCGTCCTGGGAGAAGCAAAGCCACTGCGTCTGTGCACGCCGCCATTCCATTTCCACCATTCCTCCTGTCTGACAATCTTCAGCCCAACACCCAGGCCTGCTCACCAACCGCCCCTTCTCAGGGCTCCTTCCGTGACCTTCTCACCAACTGCCCCTCCTCGGGGCTCCTTCTGTGACCTTCTCACCAACTGCCCCTCCTCGGGGCTCCTTCTGTGACCTTCTGCACCTGGTCTTCCCTGATGGTCACCCCTACCAAGTACTAACCAGGCCTGGCTCTGCTTAGCTTCACAAGCCTTGCCAGTGACCCTGTCCCTAGTCCCAGGAACAGGGCCTCCAAGTGCATATCCAAGTACTTTTTAAATGTGATGAGGGTTTCTGCCTCTACCACCCTTTCAGGCAGTGAGTTCCAGACCCCCACCACCCTCTGGGTGAAAAAAGTTCTCCTCAACTCCCCTCTAATCCTTCTACCAATTACTTTAAATCTCTGCCCCCTGGTTATTGACCTCTCTGCTAAGGGAAATAGGTCCTTCCTATCCACTCTATCTAGGCCCCTCATAATTTTATACACCTCAATAAGGTCTCCCCTCAGCCTCCTCTGTTCCAAAGAAAACAACCCCAGCCTATCCAATCTTTCCTCATAGCTAAAATTCTCCAGCCCAGGCAACATCCTGGTAAATCTCCTCTGTACCCTCTCTAGTGCAATCACATCTTTCCTGTAATGTGGTGACCAGAACTGTATGCATTACTTTAGCTGTGGCCTGACTATTGTATTATACAGTTCAAGCCTAACCTCGAACTGTGTAGTATTATGTGGCACGGTGCTTGGGATTGGCACACCACATTGAAAAGTACAAAATCAAACGGTGCATGGACTCTGAGCGTTACATCGCTCATGGTAAGAGCCACAGTGTGAGGGACAATCTTCAACTCAACCCCCACCCCACTCATTTCCCAATCTGAGCCAAGTGAAAGCCGGGGGAGGGAAGTCAAGTCCCAGCAACTCCTGGCACTCAGGCACAAGAGGCATTGGTGGCAACGCGGGGCTGAGACACCAGGGCTCTCTCTCAGCGGCAAAATTGTCAGACCAATAGTCGGGGGGGGGGAGAAATCACTTACCAGAAGAAAATGCCTGAAAAAGGAAATCCATTAGGCGCATTATCACAGATTCTGTCCTCTCCACAAACAGAAAAGGGAAGCAGCGAATGAGAGAACGGGAGGCAGGGAATGTGTATAGCTTGAAGCAAAACTTGAACTTTTGCTATCACATAAGGCAAATGAAAATTTACCTGCCAGCTATATCATAGAATCCTAGAATGGTTACAGCACGGAAGGAGGCCATTCGGCCCGTCGAGCCCGTGCCGGCTCTCTGCGAGAGCACTTCAGCCAGTCCCACTCCCCCGCCCTTTCCCCATAGCCCTGCAAATTATTTTCCTTCAGGTACTTATCCAATTCCCTTTTGAAAGCTGTGATTGAATCTGCCTCCACCACCCTTTCAGGCAGTGCATTCCAGACCCTAACCACTCGCTGCGTAAAAAGTTTTTTCTTACGTCGCCTTTGTTTTTTTTGCCAATCACCTTAAATCTGTGTCCTCTGGTTCTCGACCCTTCCACCAATGGGAACAGTTTCTCTCTATCTACTCTGCCCAGACCCCTCATGATTTTGAACACCTCTATCAAATCTCCTCTCAAACTTCTCTGCTCCAAGGAGAACAACCCCAGCTTCTCCAGTCTATCCACGTAACTGAAGTCCCTCATCCCTGGAATCATTCTCGTAAATCTTTCCTGCACCCTCTCTAAGGCCTTCACATCCTTCCTAACGTGTGTTGCCCAGAATTGGACACAATACTCCAGTTGGGGCCGAACCAGTGTTTTATAAAGGTTCATCATCATTTCCCCACTTTTGCACGATATGTTTGGTGGGAACTTTGATGCAAACACCCTCATGAGACGCAAAACATTGGCTTTATGTAAGTCCTTCCCATGCAACAATGGAGTGTGGAGGGAATGGATTGGCGACTATTCAGAGGATCCTACTGGATCTGAAAGAGAAAATCGTCACCGGCGACAGCAAGTTATTTCAGGACTGAGAAAGTTTCATGACTCTTAACTGAGTTATACCGACCTTTATTTCTCCCTGTGTTCCTGAAGATGGCGGTACTCGTTGGGTAGCAGATGCCCAAATGGTCACTCTTCAGGTCAGCAAAAAGAATCGCGGCCGAATTGGATCACGTGCACTCAGTGTTCACTTGTGCACCTTCCCTGCGGCACTGATATTGGGCCAGTTGTAGCACTCCTACCATCGTTTCAACTGAGATCAGCTGGCCATTACAAGGATGATATTTTGTGTGAGGGAAGGAATATCCATAATTCACCAACACAATTGAAAGATTGTCTGTTCTACACTAACTCCAGGAACAGCACCTCATCTTTCGATTAGGCATTTTGCAGCCTTCTGGAATCAACATCGAGTTCAACAATTTCAGATCATAACCACTGCCCCCATTTTTGTCGGATGGCAGCTTTTGCTGATGATTCTGTTGTTGCCATTTACACCTCCTCTAGACCCATCCTTTGTTTCTTAACTTGTCCCATTACCATCTCCTGTTGACTCGCACCATCATCCTGTTTGTCATTTAATCTCTCCTACCTTCCACCCTATCACAGACCGTCCCTTCTGTTCTTTCCTCCCCTCCCCCCTTTCCCTGCCCCTGCACTTCCTTAAAACCTGTCACATCTCCAGCTTTTTCCAGTTCTGACGAAGGGTCATTGACCTGAGACGTTAACTCTATTTCTCTCTCCACAGATGCTGCCTGACCCGTTGAGTATTTCCAGCATTCTCTGTTTTAATTCTAGAATTCTGCCTGCATCTGCTATCCTTAAGGCAATGATATGTTAGATTTATTTTTCACGATGGGCAGATATTCCTAAAGTAGAATGAGAATCATTTCATACTAATAATTATTGAATTTTTTCATTGCATAGGAATAACATTTTGCAAATAAAACATATATAATGAGGAGAAATAATATAAACTAAATGGGACAATTGTAAAAGGGGAGCAGGAGCAGAGAGACCTGGAGATGTTCATAGACAAGCCTTTGAAGGTGGCAGGACATGTTGAGAAAGCTGTCAAAAAGGCATATGGGATCCTTGGTTTTGTAAATCGAGGTTTAGAATACAAAAGCAAAGAAGTTATGCTAAACTTTTATAAAACACTGGTGAGGCCGCAGCTGGAGTATTGTGTTCAATTGTGGGCACCGCACTTTAGGAAGGATGTCAAGGCCTTGGAGAGAGTGCGGAGGAGATTTACTAGATTGGTTCCAGGGATGAGGGACTTCAGTTATGTGGAGAGGCTGGAGAAGCTGGGATTGTTCTCCTTGGAGCAGAGAAGGTTAAGGAGCGATTTGATAGTGGTGTTCAAAATCATGGACGGTTTTGATTGAGTTGCTGTGGGATTTCTCTCTGCCCCAAAGCAAACAGAGACGAGCGTGTACTGGTTCCAAGCGATCTTTATTCAAGCACGTGCAGGGAGAGGCCCTCTCCGTCTGAGCTGAGACGGGAGTCTAATTTTTACATTCGAGCAGTTGGCTTATATACAATCTTACATCTTGTTTCCTTCACATCTTCGGGACTTGGCCAATTAATTGTCCAAGTCACGTCCACTTAATCACATCTCCACAAAACCTATCTTGTTTATCTCATTTGCCCTGTTTCCATATCTGCCATTGTTCTATCCAATTTATGTACGCTTAACCTCATCTTCGCAAATCACATCTTGGCAGCCCATTGTTCACTCTATGGCCTCCTTGATTCCTTTACTCCCCCAATCATCGTGTAATATGCTTTTTCCAACTGTCTTTGTTCTGCCAGACTTCTTCATTGCATCAGCCAGCGAGTCAGTTAAGCTGCTAATCTAACTTTTAACCCCTTCAGAGTAAATAAGGAGAAACTGTTTCCAGTGGCAGGAGGGTCAGTAACCAGAGGACTCAGATTGAAGGTAATTGGTGAAAGAACCAGAGGCGACACGAGGAAGGATGTTTTATGCAGAGTTGGAATGCGCTGCCTGAAAGGGCGGTGGAAGCAGATTCAATAATAACTTTCAAAAGGAAATGGGATAAATACTTGTAAAGGAAATAATTGCAGGGCTATGGGGGAAAGAGCAGGAAGGAGTGGGACTAATTGGAGAGCTCTTTCAAAGAGCCGGCACAGGCACGATGGGCCGAATGGCCTCCTCCTGTGCTGTAACATTCTGTAATTCTATAATGCTGTAAATACTTGTTCCTTATTTTCTGACGTTCCTATGCAACAGTAAGGTAGCTATTGTGAACTTCTATTAGAGTCGGTATGTGGCTATTAGATTTCACAACTAGTGCACCACATGTAATGAAACAGTATTAAAGAACAATGAGGAGGCAATTATGGGACATGATCTGGTATCAAAACATTGGTCTGCAGAAGCATTTTATCCTTGTTTGAATATGCACCCAGGACTTAACCATCTCGGAGAGAGTACTGTTAATACAAATGTTTTATTTTATTAATTTTGCTCAAACATATTACGGCCCTGGAATTGCGGTCTGCGGCGTAGCTGAGGAGTACGCCGCCGACCTCCGACCGAAATCCACACTTACCTGGTGCGAGGCCCCAACCGAAAACTTGCTCTGAAATGCTGCGGAGTTGTGCGCTGCGCAGTGGCCCATGGAGCCCAGGGGGCGCGCCGCTGTGCGTGAGCCTACCTGGGGTCACGTGGGGGCGGCGCTCCTATCACTAGCCAATCAGGAAAAGGAAATCTCCGATGCCCGACATCAATCAGCTTGTAAATTAAACAGTGTGAATATTTATTTGACAAGTGCAGTACTGGGCTTTAAAAAGCACAGGGAATACTTTGGAGTGAGTACAGTTATTTACTGGAAGACTCTGCAAGATTAAAAAAAACAGATTTAACATCTCATCCCTTAAACCGAGACTTTACAGCTGCCTGGTCAGTTGATACACAGCGTTTTTATGTGTTCATTTTAAATTATTTATACAATTTTCTCCCCCCGCCCCGCCTACGCTGTGCAAACAGGTTCCTGCGCCTGTTTGCACCAGCCGTAAAATTTTCCAGCGTAATTGATGCGCAGTTGGTGGGCAATTAGCCCGACGTCTCGCCAGCAATGAGGATTTGACAGTCGCAGCAGATGATCTGTCCAGCCGGAATTTGATAGATCGCAAGTTCGGGATTTATGTGCACACGCAAGCTCAGACAGAAATCCCGAACCCACGGTTAATTTCAAAGGCGGTATGATGGCATACTCTGAGAGTTTGCCGTCATACCGACCGCAAATTCTGCCCCATTGAATTAATCTAGAACTAATCAGAGGGGTATGGTAGTATAGTGGTTATGTCAATGGAACTGGTAATCCTAGTGGTCTGCTCTAATAATCTAGCTTCATAGCTGTGAGTTCAAATCCCACCACAGCAGCTGGGGGGATTTAAATTCACTTAATTAAATAAACCTGGAATTAAAAAGCTAGTGTCAGTAATGGTGACCATGAATCTACCGGATTGTTGTAAAAACCCATCTGGTTCACTAATGTCCTTTAGGGAAGGAAATCTACCACCCTTACCCGGTCTGGCCTATACGTGACTCCAGACTCATAGCAATGTGGTTGACCCTTAACTGCCCTCTGAAATGGCCGAGCGAGACACTCAGTTGTCCCAAATGTTATGACAAAGTCAGCACTGTGGGAGCACCTTCACCACAGGGACTAAGGCGGTTCACCACCACCTTCTCTAAGGGCAATTAGGGATGGGCAATAAATGCTGGCCTTGCCAGCGACGCTCACATCCCGTGAATGAATAAATTAAAAGGTAAAAGAATTGATCTAGAATAAGGTCAATTATATGTTTTAAGCACAACGATATTGTTGTAAAGGCTGATATGATGAAAGGTCATTTATCCTAATATGGTGTCCCATTTTTGCCGTCACCGCTTCAGGAAAGGCCAAACCTTTGACCGACAGAGCCTCGTGTGGTTGCAGTGCATTGGAATTCTCTACCACAGAAGGCAGTAGAGGCCAATTCATTAAATATATTCAAGAAGGAGTTGGATATATTTCTTAAGGCTAAAGGGATCAAGGGATATGGGGAGAAGGCAGGGACAGGGTACTGAATTTGGACGATCAGCCATGATCTCATTGAATGGCGGAGCAGGCTCGAGGGGCCGAATGGCCGACTCCTCCTATTTTCTATGTTTCTATTGGGTGATGGCTCTGCCATGGTGGTCACTGAGCTCGCTGTGGGGGCAGAACGCATTTTGCCAGCATTGTGAGGGCACTAAAGCTGCACTCGCAGCCACTGACTGGAAACGATTAGAACGCCGCCGAGAATAATCTGACAGTAAGCAGCGTAGGTAACGTAACTGCTAACAAGACGAATGCCGTAAAAGTGCTGGTGAGAAGGAATTCAGCGGTGTGTGCTGGGGAGGGGAAGCAGTGATACGCACTGCATTCAGGGGCAGGAGAGAAAAGGTTTACACATTGGTTTGTTTAATTGCTTTGTGAATCACTGATGAAATATTTTTTTAAAAACTTAAAGTGCTGTTAACAATGCAAATGCTAACTGAGCACTGTATTACAGTCATTTCATATTGAATTGAAATAGTGTTTGAGTAGTTAACACAAAGCCATTATGTACAAAGGTCACATTTGCATGAATACTTTTTTTTTAATTGACGCCTCACCTAAAGAAGTAGCAAACTTTCACACTGCACAACGCAAAATACAAATGGATCTTTGAGTTGTGTAAAACAACAGAATAGTTCACGTGTGAGTTCATCACTTGTGATTTGTGAAGGTGCGTGCAATTTTTTGAATGTCAGTATTTTATCTCTTTATTCTGTGCTCTTATTATTCATATAAAGTATTCCAAAGATACCCAAGTTATGAACTGTGCACAATCTGTAGCCCCTTCACTACTGAAAACCCGTTGTGACTTTCGAAATGACATATTTGTAAATTGAGCGCCTGCAGCATTGATGTGTGATCCAGAACTGGTGCAATCTAAGAGGCTATAGAACACATTGTAAACATAAATAATTCTTCTGAAACAAAAATATTTAATTTTGATTTTACTTTGGACCGTAAAGAGTTTTAACCAGGCTCTGAGCTCATGGTAAACCATTTTGTCCTTCATATTTTGTCAATCCTTAATAATGTCTCCTTTTGAAAAGACCGCCTCTCTCTGACACTACAGGAACCGACTGTGTTCATCATGGGTCCTTACTCTGCCATCGTACATTGAAACAAAGACTTGAAACAAAGAATGACTTGCACGTTTCAAGACCATCAAACGTCCCAAAGCGCTTTACAGCCAATGAAGTACTTTTTGAAGTGTAGTCACTGTTGTAATGTGGGAAACGCGGCAGCCAATTTGCGCACAGCAATGTCCCACAAACAGCAATGTGATAATGACCAGATAACCTGTTTCTTAGTGATGTTGATTGAGGGATAAATATTGGCCATTCTATGACTTTATGATTCTATAAGTTGTTGTAGTTGCTGTTATTGTTGGAACCCAAAACAAGATTCATTCTATCCCTTCTCGAAGGCAAGAAGAATCCTACGCTGGCACAAGATAGAACTAGCAGTAAACACAATCTAAGGAAGGTTTTGCTGTTCAACACTCTTTTGGGAATGTCGGGAGTTGTAAGAACATTGGCAAGAGTATTGATCAAAGGCAGAAGATGAATTTTTAAACTTCTTCCCCAGAGCTGGTCCTCAAGAAAATCGCCGGGGTTTACCACCCAGTTTATGCCTAGGAGTTAATGCTGCCTGAATTGGGCTCGCAAAAGCAGTCTTACAGCAATCAATTTGGATTATGCTAGCTTTTACACTGCCAGCCTCCTATCAGCATCCGCACAAGCTCTTGAGTGAATAAATTAACCCTTTCTTAACCCCTGACTGGAGAAGCTGGGCTTGTTCTCCTTGGAACAGAGAAGGCTAAGAGGAGATTTGATAGAGGCGTTTCAAAATCGTGAAGGGTTGAAATAGAACAAATAAAGAGAAACTGTTCCCGTTGGCGGAAGGGTCGATAACCAGAGGGCACAGATTTAAGGCGATTGGCAAAAGAACCAGAGGCGACGTGGAGGAAAAACTGTTTTACGCAGCGAGTGGTTAGGATTTGGAATGCACTGCCTGATAGGGCGGTGGAGACAGATTCAATAGTAGCCTTCAAAAGGGAATTGGATAAATACTTGAAGGAGAAAAAAATTGCAGGGATGTGGGGAAAGAGCGGGGGAGTGGGACTGACTGAATTGCTCTTCGAAAGAGATTCGATGGGCCGAATGGCCTCCTCCTGTGCTGTACTATTCTATGATTCTATGAACTCCACCTTCCCGCACTATCCCCATATCAGCTTGATTCCCTTAATATCCAACAATCTAGCGATCTCTGTCTTGAATATACTCGACCAGTAAGAAACACAATCAACACCCTTTTATTTTACAAGATTTGTGCTTGGAAAGAAAGGCAAGGTGGCGCCCCCTTGTGTTGAAAGAGCACGGGTGGACTTTCAGCAGCAGCTGGCATTAGCAGCCTCACTCGACATGATGTGAGCACTGCTTAAAAAAACACCCCCGCGGTTAAAAATTAGTGTTGCAGATGCGCTCAGCACATTCACATGGCATTCCTCTGTTCATTATTCTAATGCAGCCATTAACCTGTTTGTGGTAAATGGGTCAACACCTGCACCATCGTGGATAAAGCAATCAGAACACATCCGGCAGTTCACTCCTAATAGTAGCAGCAGTCATTTCTAGTCTTATAATGGTAAAAAAAAGCTTATCTCTGATATTGTACTCTTTTATTTATTGTACTCTTTTATTTGAGGTCAGTAACCAGGTTACGAATTAGGAGCATTCGGCCCCTCGAGCCTGCTCCACCATTCAATAAGATCACGGCTGATCTTCGACCTCAACTCCACTTTCCCGCCCGATCCCCATATCCCTTGATTCCCCTAGAGTCCAAAAATCTATCGATCTCAGCCTTGAATATACTCAACGATTCAGCATCCACAGCCCTCTGGGGTAGAGAATTCCAAAGATTCACAACCCTCTGAGTGAAGAAATTCCTCCTCATCTCAGTCTTA
Organism: Somniosus microcephalus; assembly: GCF_052327205.1. Lineage (NCBI taxonomy): Eukaryota > Metazoa > Chordata > Chondrichthyes > Squaliformes > Somniosidae > Somniosus > Somniosus microcephalus. Next base: position 314,805,923 of record NC_140991.1, read on the forward strand.
AATGGCCGACCCCTTATCCTGAGACTGTGACCCCTAGTTCTAGACTCTCCAGCCAGGGGAAACAATCTCTCATCATCTACCCTGTCAATCCCCCTAAAGTAATTGGTAGAAGGATTAGAGGGGAGTTGAGGAGAACTTTTTTCACCCAGAGGGTGGTGGGGGTCTGGAACTCACTGCCTGAAAGGGTGGTAGAGGCAGAAACCCTCATCGCATTTAAAAAGTACTTGGATATACACTTGAAGTGCCGAAACCTACAGGGCTACGGACCAAGAGCTGGAAAGTGGGATTCGGCTGGAGAGCTCTTTTTCGGCCGGCATGGACACGATGGGCAGAATGGCCTCCTTCTGTGCTGTGAATTGCTCTGATTCTATGATGCTATAATCACTTTGTTGAAATACTGGAGACTTCTGGCACAGGTGGAACCATACACCTGCACAATTCAGCACCTGCAGGAGGGATGGGGAGAAACTTGATGAGAGAAAAATGCTTTATTAAAAAAAACAGGTCTGATGCTGAGCATAAAATGATTCCTCACTTACCTGCTTCTGAACACTCAGCACTCTCAGGATGGTCATAGTTCAGACAACAACAACAACAACTTGTATTTATATATAGTGTGGAGATGCCGGTGTTGGACTGGGGTGGACAAATATAAGAAATCACACAACACCAGGTTATAGTCCAACAGCTTTATTTGAAATCACAAGCTTTCGGAGTGCTGCTCCTTCGTCAGGTGAAGTGGAGAGATGCATAAAGACACAGCTTATATAGTCAGAGAATAATGTCAGATGTTTACAGGTAATCTTTCTAACTGCCATTTATCACACCTCGACAGAGAGATAATCTGTGATTATCTCTCTGCCGAGGTGTGAATCTGTGATTATCTCTCTGCCGAGGTGTGATAAATGGCAGTTAGAAAGATTACCTGTAAACATCTGACATTATTCTCTGACTATATAAGCTGTGTTTTTATGCATCTCTCCACTTCACCTGACGAAGGAGCAGCGCTCCGAAAGCTTGCGATTTCAAATAAAACTGTTGGACTATAACCTGGTGTTGTGTGATTTCTTGTATTTATATAGCGCCTTTAACATAGTAAAACGTCCCAAGGCGCTGCACAGGAGTATTTTAAGATAAAAAATTTGACACTGAGCCACATAAGGAGATATTAGGGCAGGTGACCAAAAGCTTGGTCAAAGAGGTAGGTTTTAAGGAGCGTCTTAAAGGAGGAGGGAGAGGCAGAGAGGTTTAGGGAGGGAATTCCAGAGCTTAGGGCCCAGGCAACAGAAGGCACGGCCACCAATGGTGGAGCAATTATAATCAGGGATCCTCAAGAGGGCAGAATTAGAGGAGCGCAGATATCTCGGGGGGTTGTGGGGCTGAAGGAGATTACAGAGATAGGGAGGGGCGAGGCCATGGAGGGATTTGAAAACAAGGATGAGAATTTTGAAATCGAGATGCTGCTTAACCGGGAGCCAATGTAGGTCAGCGAGCACAGGGGGTGATGGGTGAACGGGACTTGGTGCGAGTTAGGACACGGGCAGCAGAGTAGCTGTCCGAGCTACGTGTTTCTATCAAGTGTCTTCTGTTGTGTAGGCTTAGATTGAATTGCCGGACTACTAAGTGACCTGGAGGACAAAGTGTTATTTGGTTATTTCTTATCTCCCATTTAAAGAAATCCTTTTTTTTTAAATTGAGGAACCTCGCTAAGAGGCCAAGGCCATAATGGAAGTTGAAAAATAAGATGACGTAAATCACAAAGTAGTGCTTAGATGATGCCATGATTGTGTCTTAAATGCCCGTGAATAGTAGCCTATTGTAATCAGATTATCCCTTGCCCCACTCCAGGGACTTGAGCACAAATATCTAGGCTGACACTCCCAGTGCAGTGCTGAGAGAGTGCCGCACTGTCAGAGGTGCCGTCTTTCGGGTCAGACGCTAAACCGAGGCCCAGTCTGCCCTCTCGGGTGGGCGTAAAAGATCCCGTGGCACTATTTCGAAGAAGAGCAGGGGAGTTAGAATCATAGGAATCTACAGCACAGAAGGAGGCCATTCGGCCCATCGTGTCCATGCCAGCCTAATCCCACTTTCCAGCTCTTGGCCCGTAGCCCTGTAGGTTCCGGTACTTCAAGTGCGTATCCAAGTACTTTTTAAATGTGATGAGGGTTTCTGCCTCGACCACCCTTTCAGGCAGTGAGTTCCAGACCCCCACCACCCTCTGGGTGAAAAAAGTTCTCCTCAACTCCCCTCTAATCCTTCTACCAATTACTTTAAATCTCTGCCCCCTGGTTATTGACCTCTCTGCTAAGGGAAATAGGTCCTTCCTATCCACTCTATCTAGGCCCCTCATAATTTTATACACCTCAATAAGGTCTCCCCTCAGCCTCCTCTGTTCCAAAGAAAACAAACTCAACCTATCCAGTCTTTCCTCATAGCTAAGATTCTCTACTCCCGGCAACATCCTCATAAATCTCCTCTGTACCCTCTCTAGTGCAATCACATCTTTCCTGTAATGTGGTGACCAGAACTGCACGCAGTACTCTAGCTGTGGCCTAACTAGTGTTTGATACAGTTTAAGTATAACCTCCCTGCTCTTATATTCTATGCCTCAGCTAATAAAGACAAGCATTCCGTAGGCCTTCTTAACCACCTTATCTACCTGTCCTGCTACCTTCAGGGATCTGTGGACCTGCACTCCAAGGTCCCTCTGTTCCTCTACACTTCTCAGTGTCCTACCATTTAATGTGTATTCCCTTGCCTTGTTAGCTCTCCCCAAATGCATTACCTCACACATCTCCAGATTGAATTCCATTTGCCACTGTTCTGCCCACCTGACCAGTCCATTGATATCTCCCCAGCTTTCCCGGGTGTGCTGGGGCCAATATTTATCCCTCAATCAGCATCACTAAAAAAAAAACAGACTGGTCATTCTCACATTGCTGTTTGTGGGAGCTTGCTGTGCGCAATTGTCCTGCTGCGTTTCCTACATTACAACAGTGACTACACTTCAAAAAGTACTTCATTGGCTGTAAAGCGCTTTGGGACGTCCCGAGGTCGTGAAAGGCGCTGTAGAAATGGAAGTCTTTCTTTCTTTGACGAAGTAGCCATGGTTTAACCCACGTTCATCAGTAAAGAGAGATATAAAGCTCTTTCTAGTATATAAATCAAGGGTGATGTTTCTGGGTGGGTGTTTTTTTTTTGCCTTAGTTTCTTATATGACTCATCATGTGGGTCCCTGATCTTACATAGTCAGCAGTAACCAATTGACCCGACTGTCAGCTGCTTGTACAGAAGCTATTCAGACCCGTCGCCGTGTAGATAGAGGACGTTTTGTGCATGCTGAATGAATAATAAGGTTCATTGAACACAACGACACAAAAAAAAGGAAAAAAATCGTGCCTGAACTAGCCGAGATCTCAGGCTAATATGAATTGATCTTAACAAAAGGCCTTTAACCGCAGAGAAAGCGTTCTCCTGGAGATCAGCCTTGCTGTCAGGTTAGAGAGGGGCTGAAGGAAAATGTATGTTAATTTATCACACGACGTGACCACCGGCATCCTGAGCGCCTCAATTATTCAGTGATCATGATATATTGTCACATACTTCCATGGAACAATTAGTGAAATCTCCCTGTATTTTCGTACTTTAAAGCCCTCATGAAAAAGAATTTGTTGAACCTTCCCTTGTTTGTTTACACACGCTGTGCAATCGCCAAATCGAATTGAAATGCATCGCGTCACTTGTGTATAATGTCGCCTGAACAGAAATTTTTCTTCTCCCTCCCAACAGAAAGGTTTGCCAAACATCTTTTACAGGAACACATTTTTGCCTCTCTAGAACGTATCTCTGATTTTATCAGGCTCCTACTTTCGCATGGGTTAAATTATCTGCAGAATTTATTATGTGTATCGGCTCGAGTACCGTAATTTGCTATCAGGTCCCTGTTTTAAATGACTACTCTTTATTCCACGAAATCCACTTTAAATCACAAGCTATACTCGTGAAAGTGTCTCGGGTTCATTAACCTTCTCCCAAGTATCAGTGTAGATTACCCAAAGGCAACACTAAATTCCCTCCCCAAACCTCTCCGCCACTCTACCTCTCTCATCCTTTAAGATGCTCCTTAAAACTTACCTTTTTCACCGGTCCTAATATGTTCTTACCAGAGCAAAATACTGCGGTTCTGGAAATCTGAAATAAAAACAGAAAATGCTGGAAGTACTCAACGGGTCAGGCAGCATCTGTGGAGAGAGAAAAACAGAGTTAACGTCCTGGCAAAAGGTCATCGACCTGAAACGTTAGTTCTGTCTCTCTCTCCGCAGATGCTGCCTGACTTGCTGAATATTTCCAGCATTTTCTGTTTTTATTTCCAATATCTCCTTATGCAGCTCGGTGTTAAACTTGGTTTGCTAACGTTACTGTGAAGTGCCTTGGGACGTTTTACTACGTTGAAGGCCTATATCATAGAATCATAAAAATCATAGAATGGTTACAGCACGGAAGAAGGCCATTCGGCCCGTCGAGCCCGTGCCGGCTCTCTGCAAGAGCACCTCAGCTAGTCCCACTCCCCCGCCCTTTCCCCGTAGCCCTGCAATTTTTTTTCCTTCAGGTACTTATCCAATTCCCTTTTGAAAGCCGCGATTGAATCTGCCTCCACCACCCTTTCAGGCAGTGCATTCCAGATTCTGACCACTCGCTGTGTAAAAAAGTTTTTCCTCATGTCGCCTTTGGTTCTTCTGCCAATCATCTTAAATCTGTGTCCTCTGGTTCTCGACCCTTCCGCCACTGGGAACAGTTTCTCTCTATCTACTCTGTCCAGACCCCTCATGATTTTGAACACCTCGATCAAATCACCTCTCAATCTTCTCTGCTCTAAGGAGAACAACTCCAGCTTCTCCAGTCTATCCATGTAACTGAAGTCCCTCATCCCTGGAATCATTCCCGTAAATCCTTTCTGCACCCTCTCTAAGGCCTTCACATCCTTCCTAAAGTGGGGTGCTCAGAATTGGACGCAATACTCCAGCTGGGGCCGAACCAGTGTTTTATACAGGTTCATGATAGCTTCCACGCTTTTGTACTCTATTTATGAAGCCCAGGATCCCGTAAACATTTTTAACCACTTTCTCAACCTGCCCTGCCACCTTCAACGGTGTTTGTTGTTGTAATTGAAGGCTGCCCAGGAATGTGTTTTTCAAATAATGCCCTGTTAAAAAACATTCAAATTCTTCAAAGCAATGTACCTAAACACAATCTGGCCTAAAGCTTGTGTTGTGGACGGCTTGATTTTGGGGGCTGCACTCAGCAGGGCAGCGGCAGGGACCCATTCCACCAGCTCCCCATTCCACTTTTGAGCTCCCTCAATTTTCCACCATGGTTTGCGGCCAATGGCAGAAGCGGCTGCATTAATACGACCGCCCTCTCTATACCCTGTCCCATCTTCCTTTCCACTGAAAAACAATCTACTTCAGTGGAAATGAAGTGTCAGCCCGTGGCTCAGTGGGCAGCACCCTCGCCTCGGCGTCAGAAGGTTGTGGGTTCAAGTCCCACTCCAGAGACTTGAGCACAACAATCTAGGCTGACACTCCCAGTGCAGTGCTGAGGGAGTGCTGCAACTGTCAGAGGTGCCGTCTTTTGGATGAGACGTTAAACCGAGGCCCCGTCCGCCCTCTCAGGTGGACGTAAAAGATCCCAGGGCACTATTTTGACAGAAGAGCGGGGGAGTTATCTCCGGTGTCCTGGGGCCAATATTTACCCCTCAATCAACATCACAAAAACAGATTATCTGGCCATTATCACATTGCTGTTTGTGGGAGCTTGCTGTGCGCAAATTGGCTGCCGCATTTCCTACATTACAACAGTGACTACACTTCAAAAAGTACTTCATTGGCTGTAAAGTGCTTTGGGACGTCCGGTGGTCGTGAAAGGCGCTGTAGAAATGCACGTCTTTCTCGATAATCGAGAGAGATGTATAACAGGCGGCTGATCCGATGTTGTCCACTTATCGCCCAAAGTGAAAATTAACCCCTAAAGTGCTCCATCACTTAGACCGCCTATTTCCACCTCCGTAACATCGCACCGTCTCCGCCCTTGCCTCAGCTCATCTGCTGAAACCCTCATCCATGCCTTTGTTATCTCTAGACTTGACTATTCCAATGCACTCCCCGGTTGGCCTCCCACGTCCTATTCTCCATAAGCTTGAGCCAATCCAAAACTCGGCTGCCCGTGTCCTAACCCGCACCAAGCCCCGTTCACCCATCACCCCCTGTGCTTGCTGACCTACATTGGCTCCCAGTTAGGCAACGCCTCAATTTTAAAATTCTCATCCTTGTTTTCAAATCCCTCCATGGCCTCGCCCCTCCCCATCTCTGAAATCTCCTCCAGCCCCACAAATCCCTGAGATATCTGCGCTCCTCTAATTCTGGCCTCTTGAGCATTCCTGATTATAATTGCTCCACCATTGGTGGCCGTGCCTCCAGCTGCCTGGGCCCTGAGCTCTGGAATCCCCTCCCTAAACCTCTCCGTCCCACTTTCCTCATTTAAGATGCTTCTTAAAACCTACCGCTTTGACCAAGTCTGCCCTAATATCTCCTTACATGGCTCGGTATACGCTCCTGTGAAGCACCTTGGGACGTTTTACTACATTAAGGCGCTTTATAAATACAAGTTGTTGTTGCTTTAGACAATACCTGCATTAGATGCAATGCTTTTATAGATAGAGAGATATTTATCCATAAGATCAATTCACGCGGCTTGTCAGACTCAAATAATATGCAAAGGGATATAGATAGACTAAGTGAGCGGGCAGTGAGGTGGCGGATGGAGTATAATGTGGGGAAATGTGAGGTTATTCACTTTGGTAGGAAGAATAGAAAAACAGAATATTTTTTAAATGGTGAGAAACTTTCAAATGTTGGTATTCAGAGAGATTTGGGTGTCCTCGTGCAAGAAACACAGAACGCTAGCATGCAGGTACAGCAAGAAATAAGGAAGGCAAATGGCATGTTGGCCTTTATTGCGAGGGGGTTGGAGTATAAGAGTGAGGAAGTCTTGCTACAATTGTACAGGGCCTTGGTGAGACCACACCTGGAGTACTGGGCACAGTTTGGGTCTCCCTATCTAAGAAAGGATATACTTGCCTTGGAGGCGGTGCAACAAAGGTTCACTAGATTGATTCCTGGGATGAGAGGGTTGTCCTATGAGGAGAGATTGAGTAGATTGGGCCGATACTCTCTGGAGTTTAGAAGAATGAGAGGTGATCTCATTGAAACATATAAGATCCTGAGAGGGATTGACAGGGTAGATGCTGAGAGGTTGTTTCCCCTGGCTTGAGAGTCTAGAACTAGGGGGCATAGTCTCAGGATAAGGGGTCGGCCTTTTAAGACCGAGATGAGGAGAAAGTTCTTCACTCAGAGGGTGGTGAATCTTTGGAATTCTCTACCCCAGAGGGCTGTGCAAGCTCAGTCGTTGAGTATATTCAAGGCTGAGATCAATAGATTTTTGGACTCTAGGGGAATCGAGGGATTTGGGGATCGGGTGGGAAAGTGGAGTTGAGGTCGAAGATCAGCCATGATCTTATTGAATGGTGGAGCAGGTTCGAGAGGCCGGGTGGCGGAGCAGGCTCGAGGGGCCGTGTGGTGGAGCAGGCTCGAGGGGCCGTGTGGTGGAGCAGGCTCGAGGGGCCGGGTGGTGGAGCAGGCTCGAGGGGCCGTGTGGTGGAGCAGGCTCGAGGGGCCGGGTGGTGGAGCAGGCTCGAGGGGCCGGGTGGCGGAGCAGGCTCGAGGGGCCGTGTGGTGGAGCAGGCTCGAGGGGCCGTGTGGTGGAGCAGGCTCGAGGGGCCGTGTGGTGGAGCAGGCTCGAGGGGCCGGGTGGCGGAGCAGGCTCGAGGGGCCGTGTGGTGGAGCAGGCTCGAGGGGCCGTGTGGTGGAGCAGGCTCGAGGGGCCGTGTGGCGGAGCAGGCTCGAGGGGCCGTGTGGTGGAGCAGGCTCGAGGGGCCGTGTGGCGGAGCAGGCTCGAGGGGCCGAATGGCCGACTCCTGCTCCTATTTCTTATGCTCTTATGTCCTTAGATCACTTGAGACATCAAAGTACATAATGCAGCGAATAACCATTAGTGAAACTGCTGAGTTACTCATTCAAGATCAATTTTAGAACTTTAAGTTGTTTCCTCGATGTGCCATTGCCTCGAAGTTTTAGATGCAAAAGAATCAAATCTATCTAAGACGGTAATTGTATGTTCAGATTCTCAGAACCATTTGGTTCCGCCGCTAGCCGGGTTTTTCTACTTTTTTTGCGGTCAGCAGCCTGTGAATTTCCGCTCGTTAAAAAGTGATTGGCCGGAAAAAACATGAATGAGCAGAAAATCCTGGCCAGGCAAAGGTAGAAGCAGAAAACCCGAGCCCATGAGCGCATTTTAAATGGTATTTAAATAATATGCAATTTTTATTTCGTTACACGTCAGTGAAAGGGATTTAGTCTAACTACTGCATTCAAAGATGTTTTTCTGAAGTGGGGCGGTTTAACCATTGCTTCCATACACTGAGCCATCAGAAGTGGCATGCAACGCTCTGAGATTATTCTGAGGAAGTGTTTAAAGTCTTGCGTCATCAGAACCCATTTAAAAAAAAGCAAATACACGCAAAGAATTATGAAAAGTATTAACATAAGAACACAAGAATTAGGAGCAGGAGTCGGCCATTCGGCCCCTCGAGTCTGCTCCACCATTCAATAAGATCATGGCTGATCATCGACCTCAACTCCACTTTCCCGCTCAATCGCCATATCCCTCGATTCCCCTAGAGTCCAAATATCTATCGATCTCTGTCTTGAATATACTCAACGACTGAGCCTCCACAGCCCTCTGGGGTAGAGAATTCCAAAGATTCACCGCCCTCTGAGTGAAGAAATTTCTCCTCATCTCAGTCCTAAATGGCCGACCCCTTATACTGAGACTGTGACCCCTGGTTCTAGACTCCCCAGCCAGGGGGAAACAACCTCTCAGCATCTACCCTGTCAAGCCCTTTAAGAATTTTATACGTTTCAATGAGATCACCTCTCATTCTTCTAAACTCTAGAGAATACAGGCCTAGCCTACTCAATCTCTCTGGACATCGGTGACACCACTGGAACACTGGCTGGAAGGCATTACTGGCCCCAACAGCATGCGGGAACAGGAAGAACATTAGCAGAGATACAGTCATTAACCTCGCGATGCTTCAATATCATTAACTGTGTATGTTAATTAAGCTCCATCCAACCTCTGGTCTATTCCTGCTGGTTAAACAAAAATATTAACACAATCATAAATCTTTGTAACTGCTTGTTTCTGTAAAAGGGTTCCTGATAGTGAGGCTTCCTCTTGTAGGTTCCAGTATAAGCACCCACAGAATAAATGGAGCACTTTACCAAAAGTGAGTTCCAGGCATTCCTTTTGTTAATGTAAAAGACCGTCACTACTCACCCATGCCTGAACGGTTTTTAATTGTGGGTATGCCACCCATGTAAAAGATTGTCACATCAAAATGAAATGCTTTCTTTCTCAGCATAAGAATCACGTAGAAAGACAAACAAACAGATGAGTGGACGACAAATAGACTGCCTGAAGAATGCAAAACATAGGAATTATGATGAACCTGTATAAAACACTGCTTCGGCCCCAACTGGAGTATTGTATCCAATTCTGGGCACCGCACTTTGGGAAGGATGTGAAGGTCTTAGAGAGGGTGCAGAAAGATTTACAAGAATGGTCCCAGAGATGAGGGACTTCATAGAAACATAGAAGATAGGAGTAGGCCATTCGGCCCCTCGAGCCTGCTCCGCCATTCAATGAGATCATGGCTGATCATCCAAATTCAGTACCCTGTCCCTGCTTTCTCCCCATATCCCTTGATCCCCTTAGCCTTAAGAAATATATCTAACTCCTTCTTGAATATATTTAATGAATTGGCCTCAACTGTCTTCTGTGGTAGAGAATTCCACAGGTTCACCACTCTCTGGATGAAGAAATTCCTCCTCATCTCAGTCCTAAATGGCTTACCCCTTATCCTTAGACTGTGACCCCTGGTTCTGGACTCCCCCGCCATCGGGAACAGCCTTCCTGCATCTAGTCTGTCTAGTCCTGTTAGAATTTTATAAGTTTCAATGAGTTTTATAAGTTTCAATGAGTTACGTGGATAGACTGGAGAAGCTGGGGTTGTTCTCCTTGGAGCAGAGAAGGTTGAGAGGAGATTTAATAGAGGTGTTCAAAATCATGAGGGGTCTGGACAGAGTAGATAGAGAGAAACTGTTCCCATTGGCGGAAGGGTCGAGAACCAGAGGACACAGATTCAAGGTGATTGGCAAAAGAACTAAAGGCGACATGAGGAAAAACTTTTTTACGCATCGAGTGGTTAGGATCTGGAATGCACTGCCTGAAAATGTGATGGAGGCAGATTCAATCGTGGCTTTCAAAAGGGAATTGGATAAGTACCTGAAGGAAAAAAAATTGCAGGGCTACTGGGAAAGGGCAGCGGGAGTGGGACTCGCTGAGGTGCTCTCACAGAGAGCCGGCATGGGCTCGACGAGCTGAATAGCCTCCTTCTGTGCTGTAACCATTCTATGATTCCATAGTCCATCGAGATGTTATTCTTAGAACTATCTAGCCAAAACAGTCAAAAAATAAGTACCAGTATTAGTAAATCTCATGGTGAGCACAAAAACCTAGGCTGACACTCCAGGGCAGTGCTGAGGGAGTGCTGCACTGTCGGAGGTGCCGTCTTTCAGATGAGACGTTAAACCGAGACCCCGTCTGCCCTCTCAGGTGGACATAAAAGATCCCAGGGCACTATTTCGAAGAAGAGCAGGGGGAGTTATCCCTGGTGTCCTGTGGGCCAATATTTATCCCTCAATCAACATCACTGACAACAGATTATCTGATCATTATCACATTGCCATTTGTGGGAGCTTGCTGTGTGCAAATTGGCTGCCACGTTTCCTACCTTACAAGAGTGACAACACTTCAAAAAGTACTTCATTGGCTGTAAAGCACTTTGGGATGTCCGGTGGCCGTGAAAGGCGCTATAGAAATGCAAGTCTTTCTTTCTTTTAATGCACATAAACGAACGTATGCAGAAAGCACTTCCTGTTAGAAGCAAGATGTTAGTAAGTCGCACTGGCGTGCCTAACTTAACCATTTTTCATTATAAATAAGGCTGGCTGCAAGTAAGCTTTGTGTTCATATCAGCCTATTGCATGACTGAAGACTCCACTGTACGTGTGATGTACGGTTTGGTGATGCATTCGGAAGTGCGTTTGCTGTTCTTTATGCTCCCAGCACACTATTGAAAGCTCTCGTGTGTTTTCTTCGCAGGTCTAGCACTGATGAAGTTTTGCAGGATTCCGTTGGATAACAGGCTTTCAACTTTGCTGCCAATACAGTGAATGACACTGATCCGAGGAAACCCTAATGCTTGTTAAATATATTACTTGACCAAAGACTGTCACGCCAATTTACCCCCCCCGCCAAAAAAAGTTTGCAAAGCCTCAGCCCCGTGCCTTCTAATCTTCACCTACATCTTCTGCAACAATTGGCCGTGTGGATTTACAATACAATGGCTGCAATGGGGACATGCCTATTTCTGTGTCTGGTTGACCTGGTGCAAGTATTCGGTGCCCAGCCAGTAACCGCAGCGGAGCACGGCCAGCGCAATATGGTGCTGCATCGCCGGGTGAAGAGAGGCTGGGTCTGGAACCAGTTTTTTGTGTTGGAAGAATACACGGGAACAGAACCGCTGTATGTCGGCAAGGTAAGAACAGGGGGAATAAAGGTTCAGATTCAAAACACAGAAACATTTCTGGGAAGTTATTTGTGTCCTATTCCGTGAAGACAGAACCAAAGTATTTCTTTAATTGCTCTGCCATTTCCTTGTTCCCCATTATAAATTCCCCCGTTTCTGACTCCGAGTCAGGAAGGTTTCATGCCCGAAAGGTGGAAAATCTTTTAAATCAGCCCTGCAGCCCTCACAACATCACCCCCAACCCCCGCACAGAACCCGCCTCCAGTCTAAAATTCAGACCTGCCTTTCAGACTAGTCACATTGCTGAGCTTCAGCTCCCCATGTCCTCAAGAGTGTTTGCACGTTCCCCAATATCTTGGTAAAATATTATAGCGATAATGAACACAGAATCCTTTTTAGATAATTTCAGCTACTGGTTCTATCCATAGCTCCACGGGATCATCCTTGTCTACTGAAGGTGACAGAGTAACATAACACCAGGTCTTGTTTAGCGCGTTAACAGAACAAGCAAATAGTAATAATAAGTAATATAAGTAATAATAATATTTGGTAATAGTAAAACATATTATTACAGTATCTGTTATACTTTGCCAGCTCCTTTTTTTTATTCGTTCCTGGGATGTGGGCGTCGCTGGCAAGGCCAGCATTTATTGCCCATCCCTAACTGCCCCTTGAGAAGGTGGTGGAGAGCCGCCTTCTTGAACCGCTGCAGTCCGTGTGGTGAAGGTGCTCCCACAGTGCTGTTAGGGAGGGAGTTCCAGGATTTTGACCCAGCGACGATGAAGGATCGGCCGATATATTTCCAAGTCAGGATGGTGTGTGACTTGGAGGGGAACTTGGAGGTGGTGGTGTTCCCCTGCGCCCGCTGCCCTCGTCCTTCTAGGTGGAAGAGGTCGCGGGTTTGGGAGGTGCTGCTGAAGAAGCCTTGGCAAGTTGCTGCAGTGCATCTTGTAGATGGTACACACTGCAGCCATGGTGCGCCGGTGGTGGAGGGAGTGAATGTTTAAAGTGGTGGATGGGGTGCCAATCAAGCGGGCTGCTTTGTCCTGGATGGTGTCGAGCTTCTTGAGTGTTGTTGGAACTGCACTCATCCAGGCAAGTGGAGAGTGTTCCATCACATTCCTGACTTGTGCCTTGTAGATGGTGGGAAGGCTTTGGGGAGTCAGGAGGTGAGACACTCGCCGCAGAATACCTAGCCTCTGACCTGCTCTTGTTGCCACAGTATTTATGTGGCTGGTCCAGTTAAGTTTCTGTTTAATGGTAACCCCCAGGATGTTGATGGTGGAGGATTCGGCGATGGTAATGCCGTTGAATGTCAAGGGGAGGCGGTTAGACTCTCGCTTGTTGGAGATAGTCATTGCCTGGCACTTGTGTGGCACGAATGTTACCTGCCACTTATCAGCCCAAGCCTGAATGTTAGCCAGGTCTTGTTGCATGTGGGCATGGACTGCTTCATTATCTGAGGAGTTGCGAATGGTGCTGAACACTGTGCAATCACCAGCGAACATCCCCACTTCTGACCTTATGATGGAGGGAAGGTCATTGATGAAGCAGCTGAATAGTGGAAAGCACTAGTTTGCAATTCTTGCACTAAAACTATGTTCTATTTACTTTTTAATGTAGTGATTCCCTTTTTTTTCCCCTGACCCACTATAGAATTAGCGAGGTAACTTCCATTAAGAGGTTCCAATCAAACCACCTCCCTTCGAAGGCTCTGGTTCCATCTCATTCATTTGAACAAAACAGACTGATACATCCATTCAAAACTGTAAATGGAGCTTCATGAATTTAATTACCTGTCTGATAGATTCAAACAAAGCTGTTAATTAGGTACATACCTGGAAAAATCATCACAGCATGTTTGTATTTGAATTGAGTGGCTTAGCTCCCCCATCAAGCAAACTGCTGAGAGACCAACATTGCAATAATGTATCGAGTCAATTTGGAACATGATCAGAATCTCTAGAATCAGCAACACCGGGGTTTTTGGGGTGAACAATAAGCCCCTGAACTATACCCAGTGCTATTAGAGCAAATTTGAGTGTAGAGGTCTCTGACATTCATATGCGTGAAATTTACTTTGCCGTGCCGACTTAGGCACAGACACCAGAAAAGGCGTGGGGAAACTCACGTGCAGTGCTACTCAGGAGCAAAATGGGAATAAAAGATTCGCGTCCGTTTTTCCTCTGTATTGCACCCATGTTTGGGTGCTCCTTGGGTGCCGGGCAGAGGAAATTTAGCAGTAATATTTTTTAAGACTCAAAAAGGATACATTTTCAACTTTGTCACCTGGGCGGAAATGAGCGGAACAAAAATCCGGCGGGTCCCACACCAGGCAGGTAATCCCCACCAACAGGTTACTGCCCTGTCGTCAAAGTTGAAAATGACTGCCACACAAGACCAAGTATTCTATAGAATCATCGAAAGATACAGCACAGAAAGAGGCCATTTGGCCCATCGTATCTGTGCCGACTCGTTGGTAGATCTACCCAATTAGTTCCTGTAATTTATTTTCCCCTTCAAGTATTTATCCAATTTCCCTTTTGAAAGTAACTGTTGAATCAGTTTCCGCCGCCCTTTCATGCCAGCGCTCTTTGGGTACGATTGCTAGAAGACATTGAAAAATTCAGGAAGATTCATGCAATCCTAGAATTATACAGCACTAAAGGAGGCTATTCAGCCCATCGTGCCTGTGCCAGCTCTCTGGTAGAGCTCTCCAATTACCCCTGCTCCACTGCTCTTGCCCCATAGCCCTGTAAATTTTTTCCCTTCAAGTATTTATCCAATTCTCTTTTGAAAGTTCCTGTTGAATCTGCTTCCACCGCCCTTTCAGGCAGCGCATTCCAGATCACAACAACTCGCTGCGTAAAAAAGTGTTTCCTCCTGTCGCCTCCGGTTCTTTTGCCAATCACCTTAAATCTGTGTCCTCTGGTTACCGACCTTTCTGCCACTGGAAACAGTTTCTCCTTATTTACTCTTATCAAAACCCTTCATGAATGTGAACGCCTCTATCAAATCTCCTCTTAACCTTCTCTGCTCTGAGGCAAGCAGCATGGGGATCAAATAGTCAGACATGTAAAATTGTAAAGGAACTCCGTGGCCCATCCGCCCCTAACATCTCCACTGAAAGAGAAAGTAAGGTAGCAGGAGGCAGCGACGTGGAATATTGGAAGAGATTAAAGTGGAGGTGGAAAAGCCAACGATAATAAAACCAGCTTCTCGTTCTGTAATTACAGCTTCATTCCGACATGGACAAAGGAGAAGGTTCGGTCAGATACATCCTCTCTGGCGATGGAGCCGGCACCGTTTTCACTATTGACGACAACACTGGAGACATTCACGCTGTACAGAGACTAGACCGGGAGGAGAAGACGCACTACACCCTGCGAGCACAGGCCTTGGACAGATGGACGGGGAGACCAATGGAACCCGAGTCTGAATTCGTCATCAAGATCCAGGACATCAATGACAACGAGCCAAAGTTTCTCGACGGACCTTATGCAGCCAGTGTTCCTGAAATGTCCCCTATGGGTAAGAAGCAATCTTGCGATAGCATGTTCAAAGAAACTGGTCATTCTCGAACATTCCTGCACACTATTACTACTACATCCCATATCACACAGCTCACACAGTCATGGGCATGGCAAGTATAAGAGTGATGGCTGGTACAGGGTAGGCTACTCCTGTTCACTAAACTATAGCTGCTCGTGTAACCCTGATTACAAGCTTTTAACGCCAAAAAAAAACCCACTGCTGGACATTTTGGAAAAATTTAATAAATAGAAATATATTGTGGTGATTTTTAACAAATCGGCAACAACAACAACGTGTATTTATATAGCGCCTTTAACGTACAGGAAACTCTTGTTTAAATGGCACCTAAATATCCGGAATTCTCTATTAACCGGCAAAATGCATACTCCGAAAACAACACCTCAATAACCGGAAATGTTGCCGAGTCCGAGTCTCCCGCGGTGGCCAAGTTAGTCAGTGGGGGTAGTTCTCCAAACTGCCACTACTCGGCTTCTTGGCGCTGTCGGAAGTCTGAACACCTCAATAACAGGAGTCTGACTCTCCCGCGCTGCCGGGAGTCGGAACACCTCAATACCCCTGTAACAGGAGTCTGACTCTCCCGCGCTGCCGGTAGTCCGAACACCTCAATACCCCTGTAACAGGAGTCTGACTCTCCCGCGCTGTAGGTGAGTAACCCAATTACTGTATACTGCACATTTCTAAATTTTTAAATTTTTGTTTGTTAAAAATAGCCTCAGTAGATAACCCTCTCTGTCATCCGGAATTTTTAATCAACCGGCAACACGCTGGTCCCGTCGGTGCCGGATACCAAAGAGTTTCCTGTAGTAAAACGTCCCAAGGCGCTTCACAGGAGTATTTTAAGACAAAAATTTGACACCGAGCCTCATAAGGATAAAATTAGGGCAGGTGACCAAAAGCTTGGTCAAAGAGGTAGGTTTGAAGGAGCGTCTTAAAGGAGGAGAGAGAGGTAGAGAGGCGGAGAGGTTTAGGGAGGGAATTCCCGAGCTTGGGGCCCAGGCAACAGAAGGCACGGCCACCAATGGTGGAGCGATTATAATCAGGGATCCTCAAGAGGGCAGAATTAGAGGAGCGCAGATGTCTTGGGGGCGGCGGGGGGGCTGTTGTGGGGCTGGAGGAGATTTAATTTCAGGGTCAAATATGACACCAAGGTTGCGAACAGTGTAGTTCAGCCTCAGACAGATGTGAGGGAGAGGGATGGAGACCTCGGCAATTACATCTACATGTCAGATTTTTAAGGTATTGCACAATCTACAAAATGATTCCATATAAATATTAAATATATCAACAAAGCAGCATTTAGAAAATTATATGGATTGATATCTGTGGGTTTCTTTTCGAAACTGCCTTCATGTTGACATGGTAAAGGTGCTTAAAGGACAAAGGACATCTTTGAAGCAAAGTAATCACCCCTCTTATAGTGGATAATAACAAACTTAACAGGTATTTCCTCGTTATTAAAGGTTGCTTTTTTAAGAAATAAAGACAGTCTTGCATTTCTATAGCGCCTTTCACGGCCACCAGACGTCCCAAAGCACTTTACAGCCAATGAAGTACTCTTTGAAGTGTAGTCACTGTTGTAATGTGGGAATCGCGGCAGCCAATGTGATGACGACAAGATAATCTGTTTTAGTGATGTTGATTGAGGGATAAATATTGGTGAGGACACCGGGGAGAACGCTCTCTGCTAGTCCAATGATATCAATAACGGGACCGCCCCATACATCCTGGAGTGGCTCCTTTGCAAACAATAGGGCGCAGCTTCGGAAGGTCCCTCTGATGTCCCCCCCACCTCCCCCCCGCTCTCTCCCTCAAACTCCAGGACGCACGGGGGCATTTATGTAATTGATGCCCCAGGAGCAGTCAAGCAGAAACCCTAGTCAAGTGTCTCCATGTCAGCAATAAAAATTGATATATATAATTTTACGATGGGCCGTATTCTGCGCCCCCTACGGGTGTGTACGAGGGGCGCGCGCGCCCATAGGGGCCGCGCAAGTTCCGGGTTTAGGCGCGCGAAGCACGTGAGCTAAAACCCAGCACTTGCGATGACAGATCCCCCGCATCCCCGGGAGACGGGCCTCCGCGGGGGGGAGAGTTGCGCTATTTGTCCAACTTCCGCCCGCTGAATGCCCGTGAAATTCTTACGCCGGTAAAAGCAGGAGTAAGGCCCGCTTTTACCAGCACAAGAGTTTTAAAAAATAGAAAAATAAAATTTTATCACTCATTTATACATTAAAAAACCCTGTGCAATAAGGTAAGTTTATTTTTAGCCCCGTTAAAACATATAGGCCTAGAAATTCAGCGGGTCTTGTGCCCACTTAGCGCCTAAAGAGGTCTTCTGCGCCGGCGGGGTTGGTAGCGCGGAAATTGAGTGCAGCGTTAATGGCGGCGGTAGCCGGTAGCGCTGCGCCGGCACCGATGACGTCATCGGTGTGCGCAGCGCCCCGGTTCCGCCCCGATGCCGGCCCGACGCCCATATTCAGTTGCAGCCGCCTCTTCCGCAGCGGCCGCAAACAACGTTCGTGAAACACGGCCTTCATGCAGCGTTAGTGGGGCGCATAAAGGTGGAGGTGCGGCCGGCCGCTTTTTCGGCGGCCGCCTGCCCGCACCTCCCTCCCCGGCCTCCTACACCAACCCCCCCCGCGGCATTGGTGGCTGATTCCCGCGAGCCCGGCACTTCTCCGTGGTGCCGGGCTCATTTGCCGGCAGAATCCAGCGGCGATCTCACGGCTGCAGGCAGCTCCTCCTTAAGAGAAGGAGGAGGCCTGCAGTACCCCAGCCTGCCACACCGCATCGGGTGGCGCAGCGGCAGCTGGAGCGCTGAAATTCACTTTCAGCGCCCCAAGCGGAGGCGAGCACACCCTGGAACAGCGCCCGGTTCCGACTCGGGGCGCTAAAAGTGAATTTCTGGCGGGCGCAACGGGCTCCGGGCGCTGCGCAAACTTTTGGGCGCAACTGAGCTGGCGGGGCCATACCTAATTTCTAGGCCATAATTTTTTTTCAAAAATTAATTTATTGTTTAAAATATTTAATTAAATGGCATTTTAATTAATTTTAAATATGTAATTTAAAAAATGTTTATTTCATGTGTTTCTGTATTTTTTAAGTGATCCCCATTCATACTTATGGGGATTCCGTATGTACAGAACTCCCATAAGTATGAATGAGGATTCCCTTCTTTTATTGGTCGGGCCGGCCCACGTGATCCCAGGGGAGCTTGCGAACCGCCTGCGCCCCCTGGGATACATGAGCCTCTGCCCGCGGGTCACCGGAGAGGCCCAGGGGTGCGAGTCTCCATACCTCCTGAACCACCAGGTAAATGCGTAGATTTTTTTTACGGGTCAGAGGCGTCCACCCGCGGGAAGCCTCCGATCGCAAATTTTGGGCCATTATTTTTTTAATCTACAATAAACTACCGGCACAACTGTTCATAAAAGACCAAAGGTACTGCCCAAGACTTCCCTTCCCCTTTAAGAGAAATACAATGGCCCGTAATTTGAGGCCAGCAGTGATGTGACAGCTCTCGCCGCTGACCTCAAAGAAAGCTGCCCACAGATATCTCGCGATCTCCGTGGCGAGAACTTTAGCTTCCCCGACGTGTAATTGATTGTAGCGCTGTCAATAGGGGACCTCCAGCGTACAGCAGCAGTAATGGCATCAAGCAAACTAATCAGCCAATCACATTGAATAATTCTCACAGACAGCAAACCAGGAAATAAAAAGCACTGATTATCAATTCACTTTGACATTTGCACAAATATAAAATTCGTTTTTCAGGGCCAGAGCAGTTGTTTAGCCCTCAATAGGTTGTTACAACCTCAGTTACACTTACTCCATCAAGGCTTAACTTTTATGGGGCGTTCAACAGCGATATTAGCAAGGAAAAGCTTACGTTTTCGTCAATGCCACAGATTACACTGATTGCCAGCTGTGCGGGAGCGGGGGTGGGGGGGGCAGTCTACAGCGCAGCCAGTGTCGGAGCAGTGAACGATTGACTGCAACTTCAGGATTTCTGCGCATGCGCTAAATCCTGAGGTTACGGTCAGTTTCAGAGGGGGGGTAATCATGGTGAACACTGAGGGCTCGATTTTGTCAATGGGGAGCTTTTGGAGGCGGGACTCCCACTTGTTGGGTTTTAGTCCCGCCTCCATCGACTTGTGGCCAACCCACGCTATTTTCCCTTGATTGACCTTGTTAAGCCCGCCCAGCGGGCTCAGCAGGCCAATTAAGGGAAAGCCAGTTACAGGTGATGCCAGCGAGTGCTGCTTCATCTGTCAAGAGCTTTTGACAGATGAAATGTCATCGTTTGACAGCTCTGTGAAGCTGTCAAACACTGACAATCTGTCTTCTAAGTTGTGTCTTTATTCAAGACTCAATTAGAAAGCCTTCCTGACCAGAAAGCAGAATGCTGCAGCTTTTGACAGTTCAGCGGCTATTCTGCTTTCTGTGCCGGTGAGCTGAGGGACTCCCGAGACCTGAAAGGAGGAAGCCTGCAGGAAGAAGTAAAGGTAAGTAAAACTTATTAAAACACTTTACACACACCTCACACACTTACCTCTGCACACATGCACCCATTACTCGCCTGCACACCGGACATCTCTGCCTCTCCGACCCCCGCAGACCGACGGTCCACCTCGCTGACCCTGGTGAGGTTCGGAGCTGTCGGGAAGCCCACACTTCAGGACTCAAAATAGGGATTAGCCAAAAAACTGCCTGTTAACTACCTGTTAACAGGCAGTTAATTGGCACTAATCCCCTTCCCGCCTCGAGGAGGCGGGACCCGGCGCGGATCGGCTACCCGCCTCCTGGCAAGATGGCATGGAGGCGGGTTGGGGGCGGGCTGGGAGCGGGTTGGGCACCCGCCCCCAAATTCTGCCATTTTCCCGGCAATCCCGCCTCCAAACCCGCCTCCCCAGGGCTGGCAAAATCCAGCCCTGAGAGTTCAACCGTCATTTCCCCACCGCAAAATCCGGGCCAATAGCTTACGATCTGTAGTGACGAGCAAAGCCGTACAAATTTTCATCCTTGTGCACTTACTATTGTCTATCTTTGCTAGCCCCCCCGACTTTCTGCACACTTGCTAGTAACACTGTGTCTACTGCAATAGTGTGCTTTGTGTAAGATTCCCTGTTCTGCAGTGAGTGACTGAAGCGACCTTCGCTCTGTTTACAAACTGAGCTCAGTCCACCTACAAGAACCTAATGCCATTGGTGCTGTTGTAAGGGCCTTCTCTTTAGCTGTGCTTACTGTAGCGTGCCCTGTTTATCAATTAAAGCACTTCAGTCCGTCTGTGAATGGAACCAGGAGGTGGTCACCAGCCTAAGCCAAACGCAGTGGGATTTCTTTCATTTATATTCTGACCAGTACTCTGGGGTAATGCAGTTAAGAGCTGATGGTATAACGTCTAGAACAGATATTTTTAGAGTTTATTTTGCCATCCGGTTAAAATCTTTGAGTTGCTGAACTTTGATTGACAAAGCAAGCTCACACTCAGAAAATTACAATACGACATTACCAACAATATGCATAAATCTGAGGTATATTAAATTGCATTTCTATAGCGCCTTTCATGACCTCAAGACATCCCAAAGTGCTTTACAGCCAATGAAGTGCTGTTTTCAAGTGTAGTCACTGTTGTAATGTGGGAAACAAGGCAGCCAATTTGTGGACAGCAAGCTCCCACAAACAGCAATGTGATGATGACCGGATAATCTGTTTTTAGTGATGTTAGAACATAAGAACATAAGAACATAAGAAATAGGAGCAGGAGTAGGCCAATCGGCCCCTCGAGCCTGCTCCGCCATTCAATAAGATCATGGCTGATCTGATCCTAACCGCCAATCTACTATCACAGAACCATCTCCTGAATCTAACAGAATTAGACACACAAAATAGGAGCAGGATCAGGCTACACGGCCCCTGGGCCCGCTCCGCTACCCACAGGGCCATGACCGATCCGAACCTAGACTCATGTCCAAATTCCTGCCCGCTCCCCGTAACCCTTAATTCCCTTTACTTCTAGGAAACTGTCTATTTCTGTTTTAAATTTATGTAATGATGTAGCTTCTACAGCTTTTTGGGGCAGCATATTCCATGGACCTACCACCCTCTGAGTGAAGTAGTTCCTCCTCATCTCAGTTTTTAAAGAGCAGCCCCTTATTCTAAGACTATGCCCCCTAGTTCTAGTTTCACCCATCATCGGGAACATCCTCCCCGCATCCACCCGATCCAACCCCTTCACAATCTTATATGTTTCAATAAGATCGCCTCTCATTCTTCTGAACTCCAATGAGTAGAGTCCCAATCTACTCAACCTCCCCTCATATGTCCATCCCCTCATCCCCGGGATTAACCGAGTGAACCTTCTTTGTACTGACTCGAGAGCAAGTATGTCTTTTCTTAAGTATGGACACCAAAACTGTATGCAGTATTCCAGGTGCGGTCTCACCAATACCTTGTACAACTGAAGCAATACCTCCCTATTTTTATATTCTATCCCCCTAGCAATAAAAGCCAACATTCCATTGGCCTTCTTAATCACTTGCTGCACCTGCATACTAACCTTTTGAGTTTTGTGCACCAGGACCCCCAGTTCCCTTTGTACTTCAGTACTTTCCAGTTTCTTGCCATTAAGATAATAACTTGCTCTACGATTTTTCCTGCCAAAGTGCATAACCTCACACTTTCCAGTATTGTATTATGTTGGTTGAGGGATAAATATTGTCCCCAGGACACCGGGGAGAACTCCCCTGCTCTTCTTCGAAATAGTGCCATGGGATCTTTTACATCCACCTGAGAGAGCAGACGGGGCCTCGGTTTAACGCCTCATCCGAAAGACGGCACCTCCGACAGTGCAGCACTCCCTCAGCACTGCACTGGGAGCGTCAGCCTAGATTGTTGTGCTCAAGACCCTGGAGCGGGAACATGAACCCACAACCTTCTGACTCAGAGGCGAGAATGCCGCCCACTGAGCCTACGCAAAAAAACACATTTTCTATATATAAGCAAAATACTGCGGATGCTGGATATCTGAAATAAAATAAGTTTTTCTATATATCTGCGAGAGCTTTATATTAGTGTGAAGAAGTAAATTGTCAGAAATATATATAATCGATTGGATGAACAGCGAGGAAACATCCCAAATATCCTGTCAGGAATAATTGTGCCTTAAAGGAAATGTAGCCAATTCCTCATCAAAGTCTTCTTCTTCTCTTCTAAGGCAGTCCCTCGGAACCGAGGATGACTTGCTTCCACATTAAAAATGAGTTCTCAGGTGACTGCTGAGTCCAATGCGGGACCTACAGTCTCTGTCATAGGTGGGGCAGACGGTGGTTGAAGGGGCGGGTGGGTGGGGTGCTTGGGTTGACGTGCGCTCCTTGCGCTGCCTGCGCTTGGATTCTGCTTGCTCCCGGCGAAGAGACTCGAGGTGTTTGGCGCCTTCCCGGATGCTTCTCCTCCACTTTGTGCGGTCTTGGGCCAGGGATTCCCAGGTGTCGATGGGGATGTTACACTTTTTCAATGAGGCTTTGAAGGTGTCCTTGAAGCATTTCCTCTGCCCACCTGGGGCTCTCTTGCCGTGCCGGAGCTCCGAGTAGAGCGCTTGTTTTGGGAGTCTCGTATCGGGCATGCGGACAATGTGACCCGTCCATCGGAGCTGATCGAGCGTGGTCAAAGCTTCGATGCTGGGGATGTTGGCCTGAGCGAGAACACTGACGTTGGTCAGTAAACAATGCATGCAGGGCGGAACTAGGCCAATATCCATTAATAATCACTATCCAAAAAAGAGCCACCAAATTTTGGAATCACCTACAAATGAGCAATCCCCAATGCTATCACTACGACGCCCTGAAATGCCAAGAGCTGACCATAAAGAAGAATACCCTCAGTCAACTAGTCCTGGGACTCAGTGAAGTAACTACTAACAATACTAACAATAACCAGCCCCAGGACAGTGACAGGGTAACACAAAGAATTCGACCCAACACAATCGTCGCTAAGCAAAAGGAAAAATATCTGACATATTGGGCAGAAACAACAAAAACCCAAAGCAAACTCAATTGCTACTTGGCCCTAAACAGACAATACAACATAGCTGATTACCTGACCATGGTAAAGGATAACAAACTGAGAAGAACCTTGACAAGGTACAGACTTAGCGAACATAGCCTAGCGATCGAAAAAGGCAGACACAGGCAGACCAGGCTGCCAAGAGAGGACAGGATATGCTCTCACTGCAGTCAGGGAGTGGTGGAGACAGAGATGCACTTCCTCACAGCTTGTGGAAAATATCAGGGCATCAGGGAGAATTTCTACCAAAAATTCTCACAAATATGCCCTGATTTCAGAAATCTGAGTGACAACCAAAAACTCCCATTCCTACTGGGAGAGGAGAGAAACTGTATAACACTGGCGGCACACCATGTTACAGCTTGCCATGAACAGAGGGACAACCAGTAAACTAAGAAAAGAATATATATAAACAATGCGAATGTATATTTATACACTCAGGGATATACCTGTTTATACACTGTATGAATAGAACTGCGTTTATGTGCTAAACCATAAATGTATTTTGATGCTTTGGCAACATAAGATGTAACTTATCATGCCAATAAAGCGATTTGAATTGTGAATTGTGAATTGGTGCACCTATCCTGCCAATGGATTTGCAGGATCTTGCGGAGACAGCGTTGGTGGTACCTCTCCAGTGCATGGAGTTGCCTGCTGTACATGGTCCATGTCTCTGAGGCATACAGGAAGGGCGGGTATCACTACTGCTTCAGTAGACCATGAGCTTGGTGGTCATCGAAGTACTGTAATCAGAAACCCTTCTGTTCACCTCTAACGGTTATTATCAATATCACTGGTCATCGTCTTTCACACACTGTAAATATTACACTGCCTCTACAACTACCTTTACCATAACTTGACAGCCTGCAGTTAACTCGGTGACACCACTGAACCTCCGACAGTTTGTTAAAAATGTCCAGCTTTTCCACCTTTGTGAACAAGGTCGAGACAAAGTGGGCGTAATTTTGACTTTGTACGCTAGTGTAGTCAACGGAGGTTAAAATGGGGAGCGATGCAAATAACAGGCTGTTGATTCAATTCGCCAGCATTCGCTTTGCAAAATCAAAATGACTGCCCCGGCGGCGGGTGTCTATAAATTTGCAAAAAACTGAAAAAATATCCCACGTGTAAAACGTTCCAGCGTGGCCACTCAGTGGTCTGGGGGTCCCGCGCAGGACGATCTCCAGCTTGCACACGGAAGAAACCACGCACGCGCGAAAATTTGAATGGGCCGCACGGCCGGTTAAAGGGACCGCGCACGGGGGAAAAAAATTAGAGGGAACATTGCTACAATAAACTCTTGTATTTCCAATGTGACAATGCCATGCTTTGTCTCTCCCATCTCTGTGCAGGTACATCGGTGATACAGCTGACCGCTAGTGACGCAGATGACCCCACGTATGGAAACAGTGCTCGAGTGGTGTACAGCATCCTGCAGGGACAGCCTTACTTTTCAGTGGAGGCGAGGACAGGTCGGCAATAACTTTCTCATCTTAACTTTCATGCCCGAAGGAGCTGTGGGCTGCTAAGCGAGTACTTGCTTTACCGGCGGATTTAAGATCTCTTAAAGTTAACACCCCCTCCCCGCCCCCCCCCCCCCTCCCCCCGGTTTCTTTGCTCCACCACCAACCATCTCCACAAACTCCTCTCCCCTGCCTCTTTTTATTATTCGTTTATGGGATGTGGGTGTCGCCGACAAGGTTACCTTGCTCATGCTAGGCAAGTTCCGCTCTCTATATGTGGCTGCACTCTGATCGTCACAGCTTCATGAAGTCTTTTTTTTATTTGTTCCCGGGATGTAGGCATCGCTGGCAAGGCCAGCATTTATTGCCCATCCCTAGTTGCCCTTGAGAAGGTGGTGGTGAGCCGCCTTCTTGAACCGCTGCAGTCCGTGTGGTGAAGGTGCTCCCACAGTGCTGTTAGGGAGGGAGTTCCAGGATTTTGACCCAGTGACGTTGAAGGAACGACCGATATATTTCCAAGTCAGGATGGTGTGTGACTTGGAGGGGAACTTGGAGGTGGTGGTGTTCCGATGCGCCTGCTGCCCTCGTCCTTCTAGGTGGAAGAGGTCGCGGGTTTGGGAGGTGCTGCCGAAGAAGCCTTGGCGAGTTGCTGCAGTGCATCTTGTAGATGGTACACACTGCAGCCATGGTGCGCCGGTGGTGGATGGAGTGAATGTTTAAGGTGGTGGATGGGGTGCCAATCAAGCGGGCTGCTTTGTCCTGGATGGTGTCGAGCTTCTTGAGTGTTGTTGGAGCTGCACTCATCCAGGCAAGTGGAGAGTATTCCATCACACATCACACTCCTGACTTGTGCCTTGTAGATGGTGGAAAGGCTTTGGGGAGTCAGGAGGTGAGACACTTGCCGCAGAATACCCAGCCTCTGACCTGCTCTTGTTGCCACAGTATTTATGTGGCTGGTCCAGTTAAGTTTCTGGTCAATGGTAACCCCCAGGATGTTGATAGTGGGGGATTCAGTGATGGTAATGCTGTTGAATGTCAAGGGGAGGTGGTTAGACGCTCGCTTGTTGGAGATAGTCATTGCCTGCTTCTTCAGGTACTGCAGCGCTGCCAGGCTCTTCCACCAGGGCGGCGGGGGGCAGGGATCCCGCCCGTGTGCCGAATGAGCCCTGCCGCAGGTCAAAGGGAACCAGGGTTACAGCGGGGTCAAAGCAGCAGGTGGAGGAAGTCCAGGCCTACAGCTACCCAAAACAACCAAAGAGAAATCTAGGCTCTCAATGTCGAATCCAGTGCAAGGATTCAAAATGTTTCAGCGAAGCAAATGCGAAACTTTTGACTTGCTAAGTCTTCTACCTTTACAATTTTTAGTTCTGAAACGGAGGGTTAGATTAAAAAGTCTAAATCCATCCCAAGAAACTAGCTGCGGGGCCTAATGAATATGACAGGGCAATTATGGAGCAGTTTGAATAAATGGCAGCATCAGTAAGCTATGAAGTGAGAAATATATTCAGTACACAAGTCAATCCAATGCATCCCTACCAGCAACGCAGCCGGCTGGCTTGTTCAATAATTTAATACGCTAGCACTAGGTGCTGCTTACATCCTAACCATTTTAATTTTAAATACTTCACCAAAAAAAATACAATTTATTAGATAGCCCAACTTTAAATCACAACTTTACTGCTAATAGTCACTGGCATGAATCAGTCATTCATGAAAGAAAGACTTATGAAATAATACTGAGTGGCCTGCGGGTGGTGATGTCCAGGGAGAGTATAAATATTCGGGCACGGGCCCAGCTTGCGCAGGACATTCTTAACAGGAACTAGTGAAGGACACAACTAGACCTCCATGTTGTAAAACAGTTGATTAAAGCTTTGTTTAACGCTTAGACCAAGAGCCTAGTAGTTTTCTTACATCAGTCACCTTGGTGGCGAGCCTCAGGGTTCGTCCCAGAGGAGCTTTGCCCTAAGGTAGGGGGTCCATATTTTCTAAAGCGAATCCGGGGACACACAAGGGTGGGAGCACAGCAAAGTAGCCAGGATGCGTTTCACAAAATCCGGAATGACGACTTTGGTGCTTCTACTAGTGGAATCTTCTTCTCTTCTTAGGCAGTCCCTGGGAACTGTGGATGACTTGCTTCCACATTAAAAATGAGTTCTCAGGTGACTGATGAGTCGAATGCGGGACCTACAGTCTCTGTCACAGGTGGGGCAGACGGTGGTTGAAGGGGCGGGTGGGTGGGGTGCTTGGGTTGACGTGCGCTGGTTGTGCTTGGCTTCCGCTTGCTCCCGGCGAAGAGACTCAAGGTGTTCGGCGCTTTCCCGGATGCTTCTCCTCCACTTTGTGCGGAATTGGGCCAGGGATTCCCAGGTGTCGGTGGGGATGTTACACTTTTTCAAGGAGGCTTTGAGGGTGTCCTTGAAGCATGGAATACGCGTAGAGACAACGCCATTCTCACTTTACACCGAATCTCCAATCTTGCGTGGGTTCTGGCAATGGTGCCGTACCGTCTGTACTCGTCTCCGAATACCCTCACTTTTAATTTCTCAATAATAAATCTGTTTCAATCAGACTGAGATTTTCCCTACAAGGTGTGAAACACCCTCAGTCTCAGGAGGTTTCAGAAACCCCCTTCCCAGTGGGAGAATTTAGAGCTTATTCATTAAACGAACACGATGCGCCATACTGATCTGCGGTAAAGTAAATCCACTCGCCCACCGACTCGCACCGCGCCCTCGGCTTCTCCCGCGCCTTTCAAAGGTTCCGCCCTCCGGCTAGTCACTACTGGCCGAGACACAGGGTCAAGTGACTCGATCCCCCCCCCCCGCAGAGCGCGGTGCGGCCCGCGCTATTGACGGGGCCTTTTCTCCGCCGTGCTGCCATTGTGAGAAGGCGGGGCCCGCCACCATCGCCTCCGTTCAACCAACTCCCGGAATCGGCTCCGTTCCTGAGCTCAAACCGGGCGGGAACGGGCCGACAGTCTCCCCCGCCCTCCCCCCACCGGGGGGTTTCTGTACATTCACGTTTTTTAAAAAAACAAAGACTCTGAACGAGTTTTCTGAGCCGAGGAGTCTTGCGGGGAACATTGTTTGCCTGGGGACACGGGACCTTGTCCGGAAAACGGGGGACGTGCGGTCAGCCTAGCCTACGGTAAAATTAATCTAGCCTTTGTGTAATATGTGTAGCTGCTAAACTCGGGCTTGGCTGAAACCGTTTCTAACAGTGCTGTTGGTGCCCCCTGCTGATTATTTCTCAAAATGCAGTTTGTGACAAATCGGTCTAATCTTCCCCACAGGTGTCATCAGGACGGCCTTATCGAACATGGACAGAGAGGTGAAGGACGGATACCAAGTAGTTGTGCAAGCCAAGGACATGGGTGGACAAATGGGAGGATTATCTGGGACAACAACTGTGAGCATCACACTCACAGATGTCAATGACAATCCTCCCAGATTCCCGCAAAGTGAGTACCTGTGTCGCAGCATCGATTGATTCAGTAGCTTATTGTTAAGAATTTTTACAGCACAGAAACAGTTTGTGCACCACACGAGCCTCCTCCCACCTTACTTCAACTCACCCTGTCAGCAGACCCTTCTATTCCTGTCTCCCTCACGTACTTCCCCTTTATAGCTCCTTCAGTGAATGACGTTAGCTAGCATTCAATCAGTTGTCACAGTCAGACTGGCAATCGCAATCTTCTCTCTGGCAATTCTTAAAGAAGAAAGAAAGGCTTTCATTTCTATAGCGCCTTTCACAACCTCAGGATGTCCCAAATCATTTTACAGCCAATGAAGTACTTTTTGAAGTGTAGTCACTGTTGTAATGTAGGAAACGCGGCAGCCAATTTGCACACAGCAAGCTCCCACAAACAGCAATGTGAGAATGACCAGATAATCTGCTTTTAGTGATGTTGATTGTGTTAGATCCGTGTATCTTAATGTTGTGTCCTTCAATAATCAGACAACAGACTGCAGGGAACGATTCAACAGGTGTTTACTGAATGAGGGTTACTCTAGAACTAACTGTACAGATCACTACTCAGGGTTTATATACAGGTGTGGTCACTGCCGGTACTACAGTATACAGGAGCTGTAAAAAGTAGTTCCCCCCTTAAAGATACATACATTACAATTCCTCCCCTTTTAGATTAACAGTACCATAACACTCATTTAACAATTAAATATCAAACTAATTACAATTAACACTTTTAACATGCAACATTAGCTGAAAATAGTCTATTTATATATTCAGTCTTTGGGGAGGCTTCCTGATCGGTAGTCGCGGGCCAAAACTGGTTGCCCTACATTGAAGCTCCTTGTTGGCTTCTCATGGATGTGCTGGAATTGCTTATTCTCAACATCTCTTCGTACGTTTGGTCTGAGCAAATCCAGGCGAGATCTTAACCTTCGGTTAAAGAACATCATGGCTGGGGCCTGGTTGGTGACTGCATGTGTCGCATTCCGGTAGGCGAACAGGAAATTGTCCACCTTGTGCTGCAGCGGAATGTTGTCATTGTACATAGCCTTCTAAAGGTTTGTACGAACCTCTCAGCCAATCCATTTGTGGCTGGATGATACGGGGCGGATGTGTAATGCCTTACCCCATTCCTTTTCATAAATCTTCGAAACTCTTCGGACACAAACTGTGGTCCGTTATCAGAGCAAATCTGCTCTGGCAAGCCGTTCCTGGCAAAAATGGTCTGTAGGACTGCAATAGTTTTCTCCATGGTGGTGGAGGACATTTTGATCGCCTCAGGCCATTTCGAGTGCGCATCCACGGCTATTAAAAACATTGAGTCCATGAATGGACCAGCAAAATCAATATGCACCCATTGCCATGGAGATGAGGGCCACTCCCATGGGTGTAGAGGGGCATGTGGTGGTGCATTTTGGACCTTCTGGCATCCTGAGCAGCTCTTTGTCAGGTCCTCGATTTGCTGATCGATCCCCGGCCACCACACATAAGCCCTAGCAAGGCTTTTCATTTTCACCGCTCCCAGATGACCTTCGTGAAGCTCATTGAGCACTCTCTCCCTTAACTTGGGTGGAATTACCACTCGGGATCCACACATCAAGGTCCCCTGGCATACTGACAGCTGTTCTCTTCTGGATGAGAATGCTGGCAACAGTGAGTCGCCATGTGCTGGCCATCCCTTCACCGTCAAATCATATACCCGAGACAGTGTCGGGTCATTTCGGGTCTCCTTCTCTATACCAGCGTTAGTTACTGGCAAGCATTCAATTATAGTCGAATGAAATATTTCGACAGGATCCACTGCTGGTGCTTCCTCTGCAGTAGGCAGTGGCAGGCGTGATAGCCCATCAGCATTTCCATGCTGTTTCGTGCCCTTATACTCAATTTCATATTGGTGCGCCCCTAGAAAAAGGGACCATCTTTGTAGTCGTTGTGCAGTCATCACCAGAACGCCCTTCTTTGGATTAAAGATGGAGACAAGTGGTTGGTGGTCAGTCAGCAAGGTGAACTTCTGCCCGTGCAGATAGTGATTGAACTTTTTCACTCCCCACACTAGGCTGAGGGCCTCCCTGTCAATCTGGGCGTAGTTACGCTCGGCTGAGGTTAGTGATCGTGACGCAAAGGCTATTGGCCTCTCTGAGCCATCTGAGAATTTGTGCAACAGCACCGCTCCAATACCGTAGGGTGACGCATCACATGCCAACCGAATTGGTAATGCCGGGTTGTAATGGGCAATACCTCTTTCGATGTGATTAGTGTTTTGCTCTTCTGGAAAGCTCATCTACATTCGTCACTCCACTTCCATGGCACCCCAGTTTGCAGTAGGGTGTTCAGTGGGTGTAGTATTGTAGACAAATTTGGCAAGAACTTATGGTAGTAGTTTACCAGCCCGAGGAACGACCTCAGTTGTGACACATTTTCCGGTGCTGGAGCCTTGACTGCTGCCTCAATCTTCTCTGGGGACTTATGTAACCCCTCTTTATCGATAACGTGGCCACAATACGAGATCTGTTTTCTAAAAAACGCGCATTTGGGGCAGTTAGCTCGGAGTCCATATTCCTGCAATCTAGTGAGCACCTGCTCCAGGTTGGCAAGGTGATCACTGTCATTTTCGCCCGTGACCAGGATGTCGTCCAAATAACACTGGGTCCCTGGGATCGCTTGCAGGACTTGTTCCATTGCCCTCTGCCAAATAGCCGGAGCTGATGCTACCCCGAATACCAGCCGGTTGTATTGGTAGAGACCTTTATGGGTGTTGATTGTGAGGTGTTTTTTTGATGCTTCTTCTACCTCCATTTGCAGATACGCCTGGGCCAGATCAATCTTAGTGAAGCATTTCCTTCCAGATAGCGAGGTGAAAATATCTTCAATCCGCGGAAGTGGATATTGTACAGTGTGAAGGATCGGGTTCACTGTTACCTTAAAGTCCCCACAGATGCGAACCTTCCTTGGTTCCCCAGGCGTGCTGCTCAACGACTTTTTCATCACAGGGACGATGGGTGTAGCCCACTCGCTCCAGTCTACCTTGGACAGTACACCTGAATGTTCCAGACTCTCCAGCTCTGCTTCGACGGCTGGGCAGATCGCAGCCTTAAAAAATTTTGGGCTTGCGTTTTCTTCAATTTTAATCATCGCTGTCATGCCTTTTAGTGTTCCGAGTCCTTGCTGGAACACTTCTTTCGCGTCAGTTAGGATCTTTGACAGTCACCCAGGTGTGATGTCGTCATCCTTTTTGTCAGCCACAGTCAGTGCCTGTATGGAATGCCAATCTAGCTGTATCTTCCGGATCCATTCACGTCCTAGTAGTGGTGGTCCTCCATCTGGCAATACATATAGGTCCATTTTTGGTGTTTCCTTGCCGTTATATATAACGTTCACCCTTATTTTTCCTTTGGGGTAGACTTTTTGCCCCGTGTACGTCTTCAAGACAATCTTTGTACCTCTCAAGGGTATATGTGAGAATAGCCGCTTGTAGTCCCTTCGGTTTATGACTGTTAGGGCTGATCCTGTGTCCAATTCCATTTTCACTTGGACTCCTGCTATCTTGAGCGTGACCCAGATATCACAGAAATCACAGAAACCTCACAGTACAGATAGAGGCCATTTCGGCCCATCGAGCCTGCACCGACACATATCCCACCCGATCCCCGTAACCCCTACACCAACACATATCCCACCCTATCCCTGTAACCCCACGTATTTAATCCCCCTAACACTAAGGGTCAATTTTTATCATGGCCAATCAACCTAACCCCGCACATCTTTGGACTGTGGGAGGAAACCGGAGCACCCGGAGAAAACCCACGCAAACACGGGGAGAATGTGCAAACTCCACACAGACAGTCACCCGAGGCCGGATTCGAACCCGGGTCCCTGGCGCTGTGAGGCAACAGTGCTAACCACTATGCCACCGTGCTGCCCTAGTTTGGTGATCCTCTGTTTTGATCACATTATGTAGTTTCAGACAACCCAGCTCCTTGCTTCCGGAGTCTGTATCACTCTGCTGTTCGTCTGAAATACTCTCCGTCACCTTACGTACCTTCTTGTACTTCTCCTGTGGAGATTTCTTGCTGCTGGTTTTCTTTGCCGACCTGCAGACTCTTGCTATGTGTCCTACTTTTCCACACTGTCTGCACACTTTGTCCTTGAACCAGCAATCATTGTGGTCGTGTGTTGTTCTGCCGCAGCGATAGCACTTCACTGTTCCGTATGACATTTCATTTGTGCCATATTCTTGCGGCCTCCGTTGTATCTCTGCAGCGCCCCGTGCTGCTGCTTCATGTGATACTGCAATGCTGAAAGCCTTGTCCAGCGTAAGATCCTTTTCTGATAGAAGCCGTTTCTGGGTTCCTTCACTTTGAAGTCCACACACAAACTTGTCCCTTAAAGTATCTGCTAGTCCCGTTCCAAACTGGCAGTGTTCCGATAGCTTGCGCAGTTCCGTTAAATACTCAGCATTACTTTCATCTTTATGCTGGTTCCTTTTGTGAAACTTAAATCTTTCTGCTATCAGCAGTGGTGTGGGGTTTAAGTGGTCCTGTAGGATTGACACTATGTTTTCAAAATCCTTTTCTACTGGCTTCTCTGGGGTTACTAGGTTTCATAGTAAGCCATACGTTTTTGCACCCATTGAATTCAACAATACCAGCGCTTTCTTGTCATCTGGCACTTCATTCGCCTTGCAGTATACTTCTATGCGTTCGACATATGTCGTCCAATCTTCGACTTCATTGTCGAACGCTGTGATACTGCCACTCTTCGGCATTTTTGGGTGTGGTTAGACTGGCTTAAAATGGCATCTCCCGCGCTTTCCTTTCTTCCCCGCTGCGGCTTAAAATAGCGTCTCCCGCGCTTTCCTTTCTTCCCCGCTGCGGCTTAAAATGGCGTCTCCCGCGCTGCTGCCAACGCCGCTCTCGGCGGTCCTCGTGGCAAATGGCGATGCCCTATGGGTTTCGTGTGCTGCTCCTGCGCTGCTGCCAACGCCGCTCTCTGCGGTCCTCATGGCAATGGCAGCACCTCGCGTTTTCCTGCGCGCCTCTCTCCCCCGTTGATGCTGCTCGGCCCTTGAACACCGGCTGCGCTCTGCGCGTTTTCTTGCGCGCCTCTCTCCCCCGTTTACGCTGCTCGGCCCTTGAACACCAGCTGCGCTCTGCTCTCTCTCGCCTCTCTCCCCCGTTGACGCTGCTCGGCCCTTGAACACCGGCTGCGCTCTGCTCTCTCTCGTCTCTCGCCCCCGTTGACACCGCTCGGTCCTGAACATCGGCTGCACCCTGTGCGCTCTGCCCTCTCTCTCTCCCCCGTCGACGCTGCTCGGCCTTTTTCTGTGCCGCCCGGCCGGGCTCTAGCCCGTCGCTGTCCGGGAAGGGTCTGCGCAGTACCTGTTGCCAGCCCGTTTCGCTGGACTACCGTGACTGGAAAGCCAAGCCTGGCCCTCGACAGCCTCCCCTGCGATACTCAAATCTCCGCTGGATGACTGGGCAGTTGCCCGTGGTCGACGCCCGTGCTTCTGGACTCGACCTCCTTCCATTGTTCTCCAGGAGCGAATCCCTGGGAGGTGATGCAGAGTTGCAGGTAGGTTCGAATCTGCTCGTCGCCAATGTTAGATCCGTGTATCTTAATGTTGTGTCCTTCAATAATCAGACAACAGACTGCAGGGAACGATTCAGGTGTTTACTGAATGAGGGTTACTCTAGAACTAACTGTACAGATCACTACTCAGGGTTTATATACAGGTGTGGTCACTGCTGGTACTACAGTATACAGGAGCTGTAAAAAGTAGTTCTCCCCTTAAAGGTACATACATTACAGATTGAGTGATAAGTATTGGCCCCAGGAATAACTCCCCCTGCTCTTCTTCGAAATAGTGGCCGTGGGAACTTTTAAGTCCACCCAAGAGAGCAGACGGGGGCCTCGGTTTAACGTCTCATCCGAAAGACGGCACCTCCGACAGTGCGGCACTCCCTCAGCACTGGAGGATCAGCCTAGATTTTTGTGCTCAAGTTTCAATGGAGTGGGACTATGAACCCACAACCTTCTGACTCAGAGACAAGAGTGATACTAACTAAGCCACACAGCACCCTTCCTGCTGTCATTCTTCCATTCACATCAGTACACAGTCTCACCATCTCAGCTTAGGTGATCCATCACCTCTGGAGAATATTGAGCTTCAGCAATTGGCACATATGTTCTGTCCATCATAGTCCTCAACAGAACAAGCTATTTACTGAATATAAACCACTTCTCACTAACGCAGTTCAAAAGCGTCTTGGAATCCAGAGCTTAGAAAACAAACTAGAATATGGCAGTAGAAAGTACATTTTTGTAGAATCATTTGCTTTCTGTTCATAATTACAACTTAAGACTGAAGATCAGTGATTGCTCCAGGAAGGGCGAACTTATCTTGATACAGAGTTCGAATTGATTGGTTCATTCAATCAAAGAGCAGAGAGTGTATGTTGGCCAATTGATCATATATATAGTTTGTTTAATTGATCGATTGCTTGATTGAATGGCAGACGTGACTTGTTTTGCATCTCCACAGACAGGTTGGCGCGCTACTCTGTAGAAAATGCGTGAATTTTATCCAGGCCCGCGTCCACATAATATATTTAAATCATGGGCCCAGAAATTCAGGTAGGGGGCTTCCCGTGGGTGCAAGCCCCCGACCTGCACTTACCTAGCGCGCCGGCCGTTGAGCTGTGGGCCCGCGTGGGATTCCGATCCTGGGCCTCCTCCAACTGCCGGCGCGCAGTGCTTGCGTATCCCAGGGGCGCAGTTAGTTCGAAGCGTCCCCTGGGATCACGTGGGCCATGGAGAGCCAATCGTAGCAGGGAATGCCCATTCATAAATTTGACAGGAAGAGCTGTCAAAACTATAAATACAAATCAGCCCCAAAACATCACTAAAACTTCAAATATATTTTTTTTTATCACATTTTTAAAATAACTATAAATTACATAAAATAACTATTTTAAACAATAATTTAAATTTTTGAAAAAATTAATTACAGTTTCTAACGGGGCTAAAAATAAACTTACCTTTCTTTAAATATTTAAAAACAATAAACCTGTGGAAAAAATGTTTTAATTTTACTTAATTCACCACTTACCTTGTTAAAAGCAGGCCTTGAGACTGCTTTTTAAAAGCGTAGCTCCTGGAGATTTACCCTCCCGGAGAAACCTGCAAAAAAAACAGAAGTTCGATGCGTACGCGCTGCCTCCCCGGCGCACGCGTTCGACCTGTGAACCCTTTCCTTTAAGGGAACGGAAGTTCCGGTTTCCCGCGCATGCGCAGTGCATGCACAAAAACCGGCACTTCCGTTGGCCCTACGCGTGAGTACCCAGCGCGTACTCACCCATGGGGACCCGAATTTCTGGCCCATCGTAATAGGTTAACGGTCAGAGTTTGTATTAGGATGGAACTCTTCCCAAACTCTGGTACGTGGTCAGATGTACAGCCCCGTTCTTTCTCTGCTTTAATGCGCTTTACAGCCAATGAAGCACTTTTTGAAGTGTAGTCACTGTCATAATGTGGGAAACGCAGCAGCCAATTTGCGCACAGCAAGCTCCCACAAACGGCAATGTGATAATGACCAGATAATCTGTATGTAGTGATGTTGATTGAGGGATAAATATTGGCCAGGACACTGGGGAGAACGCCCCTGTTCTTCTTCGGAATAGTGGCCATGGGACCTTTTACATCCACCTGAGAGAGCAAACGGGGCCTCGGTTTAACGTCTCATCCGAAAGACGGCACCTCTGACAGTGCAGCGCTCCCTCAGGACTGCACTGGAGTGTCAGCCTAGATTTTTGTGCTCAAGTCTCTTGGAGTGGGAATATGAACCAACTGAATCTGCTATTTTGAAACTAACCTTCTTTCTATCTGTTCTACGACGTTTTGCTCCAATAAAGGCGTTATTTAAAGACAAGTTCTTGTTGCTCAGGTGGATGTTAAAAATTCCATGGCATTATTCAAAGTAGATCGACATTCCTTCCTCAATTAATACGATTAAAAACAGATTAACTGGTCCCATGGTTGTAGAATGACTGCTGTATTTGTACACAAAACAACATCAAAGAGTAATGGTGTTAATTAGGAAGGCAAATGGAATGTTGGCCTTTATTGCAAGGGGGATGGAGTATAAAAGTAGGGAAGTCCTGCTACAGCTGTACAGGGTATTGGTGAGACCACACCTGGAGTACTGCGTACAGTTTTGGTCTCCTTATTTAAGGAGGGATATACCTGCATTGGAGGCAGTTCAGAGAAGGTTCATGAGGTTAATTCCTGGGATGAAGGGGTTGTCTTATGAAGAAAGGTTGAGCGGGTTGGGCCTATACTCATTAGAGTTTAGAAGCACGAGAGGTGATTTTATTGAAATATATAAGATTCTGAAGGGGCTCAACAGGGTAGATGCAGGGAGGATGTTTCCCCTCGTGGGGGAATCTAGAACTAGGGGACATAGTTTCAGTATAAAGGGTCGCCCATTTAAAACGGAGATGAGGAGGAATTTCTTCTCTCAGAGGGTCGTAAATCTGTGGAATTCTCTACCCCAGAGAGCTGTGGAGGCGGAGTCATTGAATATATTTAAGGCTGAGATTGACAGATATTTGAGCTACAGGGGAGTCCAGGGTTATGGGGAGCGGGCGGGAAAGTGGAGTTGAGGCCAAGATCAGATCAGCCATGATCTTATTGAATGGCGGAGCAGGCTCGAGGGGCCGAATGGCCGACTCCTGCTCCTAATTCTTATGTTCTTATGTGTAAAGCACTTTCAGACTTCAACATGGAAGCTGATATGCGACACAAGTAATACTTCATTCAACATATATCAGACTATATATATTTCTTCTGAAGTCAGTCTTACAAAGGTTATTTGATCCATTACCAATTTATTCACACAGATTTTATGTGTTTCTTCTGAAAGCAATCTTGCAAAGATTAATTGATGCATGACCGATTTATTCAGTGGATGTACGCTTGCATGCAATGGGGCTGAAAATGCATTTAATGAATTGGCCTCAACTGCCTTCTGTGGTAGAGAATTCCACAGGTTCACCACTCTCTGGGTGAAGAAATTCCTCCTCATCTCTGTCCTAAATGGCTTACCCCTTATCTTTAGACTGTGACCCCTGGTTCTGGACTCCCCGCCATCGGGAACATCCTTCCTGCATCTAGTCTGTCTAGTCCTGTTAGAATTTTATAAGTTTCAATGAGATACTTTTACCATTGGCCAATTTCTTTAGGCTTTACCTTAATATTTAGTTGGAAATGAATATATAAGTGTAAGCCTTGAGTCTGTGTGCAATATCCACCATTCTGAAATGAGACTACATTAAATCCAGTGGGCAAATTGCTGCCAGTAGGGTATATTTTATTCGTTCACGGGATCTGGGCGGCGCTGGCAAGGCCAGCATTTATTGCCCATCCCTAGTTGCCCTTGAGAAGGTGGCGGTGAGCCGCCTTCTTGAACCGCTGCAGTCCGAGGGGTGAAGGTACTCCCACAGCGCTGTTAGGGAGGGAATTATCAAGGTGCGTAATTGTGTTATGTGCATGCAACACCATTGACGTAAGGAAACTACTAGGCACTTGGTCTAAGCGTTAAACAAAGCTTTAATCAACTGTTTTACAACATGGAGGTCTAGTTGTGTCCTTCACTAGTTCCTGTTAAGAATGTCCTGCGGAAGCTGGGCCCGTGCCCGAGTATTTATACTCTCCCTGGACAGCGCCACCCGCAGGCCACTCAGTTGATTCATGTCAGCCATCACAATGAAACGCTACACAGTTGTTTCAACTGCCCATCGCCCTTCCAATTGCAAAGATCTTTAAAAAAATAAGTGGCCAAAAGAAAAAGTGACCCCAGATGATTCCTTCACAGCTCTGTGATGGTTTCCGAAGTGATTTACCAGGATGTTGCCAGGACTGGAGAATTTTAGCTATGAGGAAAGATTGGATCGGCCGGGGTTGTTTTCTTTGGAACAGAGGAGGCTGAGGGGGGATTAAATTGAGGTGTATAAAATTATGAGGGGCCGAGATAGAGTGGATAGGAAGGACCTATTTCCCTTAGCAGAGAGGTCAATAACCAGGGGGCATAGATTTAAAGTAATTGGTAGAAGGATTAGAGGGGAGTTGAGGAGAACTTTTTTCACCCAGAGGGTGGTGGGGGTCTGGAACTCACTGCCTGAAAGGGTGGTAGATGCAGAAACCCTCATCACATTTAAAAAGTACTTGGATATGCACTTGAAGTGCCGTAACCTGCAGGGCCACGGACCAAGAGCTGGAAGTGGGATTAGGCTGGAGAGCCCTCTTTCGGCCGGCGCGGACACAACGAGCCGAACGGCCTCCTTCTGTGCCGTAAATTTGTATGATTCTATGCTGTGGAGCTGACACTGGCCTCGAGTTGTGTGGGCCAGGTCTGTTCCCCTGTGGACTCACAATAATTGAGAGATGTTTCATTGGTCACGCAGCTCGCACTTTCCAAAAGGGAGCCTATAAATCTTGATGGTAATAATGTCCCCCTGGCAGTTTGCACTCGGTGACCACACAGCAATCATTTCTGAAGCGCGTTGAATACCGAGCAACTTGGCAAGAGCAGTAATACATGTAATGTTCCTGCTGTAATTGTTAAGTCTGTGTGTTCTAGTTGTATTTAAGATTAATTACTGACACAGACTACAAGAATAACGTTTCAACAGGTCTTTACTAGTTGGAGGTCAGGGCTATACTAACAGCAATATCACTACACATTACTTATATACCGGTGGTCACCACCGGTATTACGTATACAGCAGCCAGAGAAAGTAGTACATCTCTTAAGGTGGAACAGGTTACATACACCACAATCCTCCCTTTTTAGCTTAACAGTCATATCCCCATTTAACATAACATAATAACATATATACATATATAACTTCAGGTATAAACAGTTCAAAGGTTCAGTCTCTCAGGAGGCCTTCTGATTCGGGTTGGATAACGCCTTTCAGTGGTCTCTGATTCTTGTTGCTGAGGTGACTCCTCTAGTTGGTTTCCTATGTATTGGACGTCATCATCAGGTACATTCCCTGCCGAGGTAGATGCTTCAGGTTCATTAACGTCTTCCACAGTTGTCTCTGTCGCAACCATGGGTTCGACCCTTGCTCTCGATTCTACCAGTTGATCCGCATGACGCCTTATCACATTGTTACCAATATCTACTGTGTACATCAGAGGTCCTTGTCTGGCCCGAATTGTTCCAGACTGCCATTTTTCGTTTCCATAGTCCCTTGCCAACACTGGTTGTCCTACGTCGAAACTTCGAGTGGTCTTGTTATTAATATGCCGGAACTGTTTGTTTTCCACTTCCCTCTGCACATTTGGTTTTAACAAGTCCAACCTGGACCGCAACCTCCTGTTATAAAACATCATGGCAGGACTTTGGTTAGTTACTGCATGAGCGGCGTTTCGATATGCCATTAGGAAATTGTCCACCTTGTGTTGTAGCGGAATCTGATCATCGTTCATGGCCTTTATTGCCTTTTTGAATGTTTGGACAAATCTCTCGGCCAACCCGTTTGTCGCCGGATGATATGGGGCAGAGGTATGATGTTTCACCCCATCCTTCTTTAAGAATTTTTGGAATTCTTCCGACACGAACTGTGGCCCGTTGTCCGAACATATCTGTTCTGGCAATCCGTTCCTTGCGAATATTGTTCTTAACACCGCAATTGTCTTTTCTGAAGTAGTGGTATTCATCTTGATCACTTCTGGCCATTTGGAATGTGCGTCCACCGCAATTAGGAACATGGAGTCCATGAATGGACCAGCAAAGTCAATATGTACGCGTTGCCATGGGGCTGAAGGCCATTCCCATGGGTGTAGCGGTGCGATCGGAGGTGCATTTTGCACTTTTTGGCACCCAGCGCAGCTTTTCGTCAACTCCTCTATCTGTTGGTCAATACCCGGCCACCATACATAAGCCCTAGCAAGACTTTTCATCTTAACTCCCCCCAGATGACCTTCATGCAGTTCCTTTAGAACTCTTTCCCTTAACTTGGGAGGAATAATCACTCTTGTCCCGTACATCAAAGTACCATGGCAGACGGACAGCTGGTCTCGCCTTGCCGAGAATGCCGGTAACAGAGGATCACCATGTGTTGGCCATCCCTTCACTGTCACCTCGTAGACTCGGGACAGTGTCGGGTCGTTCCTGGTTTCTCTTTCAATACTTGCATTGGTGACTGGTAAACACTCGATGATGGTCGAATGAAATAACTCAACAGGGTCAACTTTCGTCGTCTCTTCTTCTTCAGGTAGTGGCAGGCGCGACAACCCATCAGCATTGCCATGCTG
Organism: Somniosus microcephalus; assembly: GCF_052327205.1. Lineage (NCBI taxonomy): Eukaryota > Metazoa > Chordata > Chondrichthyes > Squaliformes > Somniosidae > Somniosus > Somniosus microcephalus. Next base: position 314,846,573 of record NC_140991.1, read on the forward strand.
CTTTGTACCTTTGAATTCTATTTGATATTGATGTGCCCCTAGGAAAAGGGACCATCTCTGGAGTCTCTGTGCTGTCATCACCGAAACACCCTTCTTAGGGTTAAAAATGGATACCAACGGCTGATGGTCTGTCAGAAGTGTGAATTTTTGGCCCTGCAGGTAATGATTAAACTTCTTCACTCCCCATACAAGGCTGAGAGCCTCCCTATCGATCTGCGCATAGTTGCGCTCAGTGGAGGTCAATGATCTGGATGCAAACGCGACTGGCCTTTCCGTGCCATTTGGCAACTTGTGTGAGAGTACTGCCCCAATACCATATGGAGAAGCATCACAAGCCAACCGAATAGGCAGTGTCGGGTTGAAGTGAGCCAACACTTCCTCTGAGGTGATCAATTCTTTGCTTTTGCGAAATGCCTTCTTACAGTTTTCGCTCCATTCCCATGGTACCCCCTTCTGTAAAAGAGCGTTCAGCGGGTGCAGTACCGTGGATAGATTCGGTAGAAACTTATGGTAATAGTTAATCAATCCTAGAAACGACCTCAACTGAGAGACATTATCCGGAGCGGGAGCCTTTACAACTGCCTCTATCTTGTCAGGAGACTTATGAAGCCCCTCCCGGTCAATGACATGACCACAGTACAAGATCCGCTTCTGAAAGAACTCACATTTCTGCCGATTAACTCGAAGTCCATACTCTTTCAGTCTGTTGAGCACCAGTTCCAAGTTTGCGAGGTGTTCTTCATCACCATCTCCTGTAATCAGAATATCGTCCAGGTAACATTGTGTGCCTGGAATTCCCTGTAATACCTGCTCCATGGCCCTCTGCCAAATTGCTGGAGCCGATGCCACTCCAAAAACCAGCCTATTATACCGGTACAAACCTCTATGCGTGTTGATCGTGAGGTACTGGCGTGACTCTTCTTCAACCTCCATCTGCAAGTACGCCTGCGCCAGGTCTATCTTGGTGAAGTGTTTCCCGCCAGACAACGAAGCAAAAATATCCTCAATCTGGAAGCGGATACTGCACCGTGTGAAGCACCGGATTAACGGTGATCTTGAAGTCTCCACAGATGCAAACCTTCCCTGGTTCTCCTGGCTTGTTGCTCGAAGGACGTTTCATAACGGGAACAATGGGCGTAGCCCACTCACTCCAATCTACCTTAGACAGTACACCTGAACGTTCTAACGCTTCCAGTTCCGCTTCTACAGCAGGTCGTATTGCATAGGGTACCGGTCTGGCTTTGAAAAATTTTGGTTGTGCATGTTCATCAATCTTGATGTTTGCCGTAATTCCCCTCAGTGTTCCCAGTCCCTGCTGGAACACCTCTTTAGCATCATCCAATATTCTGGACAATCGTTTAGGTTTGACATCTGTTTCCCCGGAATCTACCGTTAGTGCCTTTAGGGAGTGCCAGTCCATATTCATTTTCCTAATCCACTCCCATCCCAGTAGTGGTGGACCTCCTTCAGGTAGCACATATAAGTCCATTACTTGGCTTTCTTTGCCCTTGTGGACCACTTTTACCTCTATCTTTCCGATGGGGTACACTCTTTGCCCCGTGTATGTTTTCAATATAATCTCCGTATCCCGTAGGGGAATATGTTGGAATAACCTTTTGTAATCTTTCTTATTCATGACCGTCAATGCCGATCCAGTGTCCAATTCCATCTTTACTTGGACTCCTGCTATCTGAAGAGTGACCCAAATTGTCTGGAGATCTGCATCCTTACCAACGTTGTGTACTCTTAAGCTACCCAGTTCATTACTGCTGGCGTCTGAATCTGACTTCTGTTCGTTCGAACTGTTCTTTGTCACCTTGTGTACCTTTATGTATTTTCCTTGCGGTGACTTTTTGTTGCTGGTCTTCTTTCCTGACCGGCATACTTTAGCTATGTGGCCAAGCCTGCCACATGTTCTGCATTCTTGGTTTTTAAACCAACACTGGTTCTGATCGTGCGTTGTCTTTCCACAACGATAACATTTTACAGTACTCAAAACCAATTGATTTGTACTGAGTTCCGGTGACCGTAGCTGCATTACTGCCGTGCCTCTCGCTGCGGCTTCGTGTGATGCTGCCATAGTGACCGCTTTCTCAAGCGTCAGCTCATTCTCCACGAGCAGTCGCTTTTGTGTATCTTCTTTTAATAATCCACACACAAATTTATTTCTTAGCGCATCTGTTAGTCCCGTTCCAAACTGACAGTACTTTGCTAGCTTACGCAATTCCATTAAATATTCAGCATTGCTTTCATCTTTCAGCTGCTTTCTGCTGTAAAATTTAAATCGTTCCGCTAGCATCAGCGGCGTGGGGTTTAGATGATTTCTCAGGACAGTAACAATCTCCTCGAACGTCTTCTCCGCCGGTTCATCTGGTGATAAAAGGTGTTTCAATTGCCCGTATGTCTTCGCACCCATTAAGTTTAATAAAGTTAGTGCTTTCTCATCATCTGGGATTTTATTTGCTTTACAATAATTTTGTATGCGTTCTACATACGTGGCCCAATCTTCGATGTCGCTATCAAAGGTATTAATGTTCCCATGTTTAGGCATCGTTGCAATTTTTTTTTTTTAGTGATTTCCCTTTTTCCGAGATGGCGGCTTCCCGCTCTTGTCTTCGTCCTCCGCCTACAAAATGGCGGTTTCCCGCGCTTGGCGGTCTTTCCCGTGCTCGCCTTCTTCACCCGCTGGCTGCAATGGCGTTTGGCGTGCTGCTGCTGCTCCCCTTTCCCAGCGGTTAGTAACTCCCCCGACGCTGTCTCCGCTTCACCGCGGCTCCCTCGGGCATTCGCGCTTCCCCGATGTCGCGCCTCGCAGCCCTTCTTGCAGCCCGGTTATTAGCACCGGCTGCGTTCGCCTTCACCGCGGCTCTCGCGCCTTCAGTCGCCCCAGACGCTGCGCCTTTTTGGCCCGAATGCGGCCCGGCCCTTATCACCAGCCGCGATCGATGTCCCCGCGCTGCGCCTTTCGGCCCGAATGCGGCCCGGCCCTTATCTCCGGTCGCGATCGATCTCACCGCCCTTATTCCTCCGTCTTCCCTCCCCGTCTGTACAGCCAACGCGGCCGACTTTCTGCTCGCGTCGCTGACCGGCTTACCCACCACCGAGGTAGAAGGAAGATAGCTGACTGCCGCTGATGGAGGCTTCAAGTTCAGGATATCTTTTGCACTCCGCGTTCTCGATGCCTGCCGCGCGACGTGTCTTCCAGCAGGGTGATGAGGGTGGATGCCTCTCTTCGACGCCCGTTCTGTGGACGAAGCCGCCGTGGATATAAACTGCCGCAGGGTAAGAATCGGACTCGTCGCCACTGTTAAGTCTGTGTGTTCTAGTTGTATTTAAGATTAATTACTGACACAGACTACAAGAATAACATTTCAACAGGTCTTTACTAGTTGGCGGTCAGGGCTATACTAACAGCAATATCACTACACATTACTTATATACCGGTGGTCACCACCGGTATTACATATACAGCAGCCAGAGAAAGTAGTACATCTCTTAAGGTGGAACAGGCTTAAGTTCCCTTAAGGTGGAACAGGTTACATACACCACAGTAATGAGCCTAAATAGGATGGCAATTGTAACGCTGCTGCTTTAACACAGCTGGTCTTAATCTGCCCTGTGCATTGTACAGCATCCCACAATCTGGCACGGATGTAAAAATCATATATAATAAATTAACATTATCTACACTTCAATTGGATACAACTTTCCAACTCAAAACACAAGAGAGTTTAACTTCAGAACGCTCGACCCTTTTAGAAATGAGAAAATGCCTTTTGGCTCTACAAGGCTCTATTGCGATTCACTTTTGATTCCCGCCGACTCTGCCTTCTCACTCTGTCAAAGATATTTCATTACAGGTTTTTTTTTAAATTAATTCTCAGGATTTGGGAGTCGCTGGCAAGGCCGGCCTTTATTGTCCATACCTAGTTGCCCTTAGAAGGATGGTGGTGAGCCGCCTTCTTGAACCGCCGAAGGTTGTCGTGGCTTGCTGGGCCACCTAAGCATTAACAACAACAACCTGTTGTGTTTATATAGCACCTTTAACGTAGCAGAACGTCCCAAGGCGCTTCACAGGAGCGATCAATAGAGCCAATTGAAAAAAATCACTTGCCTGATTGCACATGCCACTGGAAAGTTGCCTGGTTGGTTCTGAGGAGTCCAGTACTCTGACATGCACTACCCTCTCAACAACAACAGTTTGCATTTTGATAGCGCCTTTAACATAGTAGAACGCCCCAAGGCGCTTCACAGGAGCGGTTATCAACCAACATTTGACACCGAGCCACATAAGTAGATATTAGGGCAGACTTGGCCAAAGAGGTAGGTTTTAAGGAGCGTCTTAAAGGAGAAAAGTGAGGTTTAGAGAAGGAATTCCATGCTTAGGGCCTTGGCAGATTTTTTTTAATTCATTCACAGGATGTGGACGCTGCCGGCAAGGCCAGCATTTATTGCCCATTCCTAATTACCCTCGAGAAGGTGGTGGTGGTGGTGAGCTGCCTCCCTGAATACAACTGAGTGTCTCGCTAGGCCATTCCAGAGGGGCAGTTAAGAGTCAACCACATTGCTGTGGGTCTGGAGTCATATATCGGCCAGACCGGGTAAGGGCAGTAGATTTCCTTCCCTAAAGGACATTAGTGAACCAGATGGGTTTTTATGACAATCCGGTAGTTTTATGGTCACCAGCTTTTCATTCCAGATTTATTTGATTAACTGAATTGAAATTCCCCAGCTGCCGGGGTGGGATTTGAACTTGTGTCTCACGGATCATTAGTCCAGGCCCCTGTGCCACTTACTAGCCCAGTGACATTACCACGATGCTTCCGGGCCCGCAAAGCACGGCCTCCAATGGAGCAACGATTAAAACAGTGTCTCCTCACTATATATCGGCAGGAGTAAAAAAAAATATCATGGCAGCATAGAAAGGACATTAGGTGGAAGTGTATGGGGGAAATATTCAGTCTCGCCCCATTTGGGCGCCATTATCGACCGTGCGCAAAGTTTAGTGCCTGGCGCTAATTATCGCCTCTGACGGCAAACTTGGCTTTTATCGCCCCTGGAGGTGATTGGAGCGCTAAATCAGGCACTTCACACCTGTCTTAAGGCGCAAAGGCCGAGCAGCGAGGCGCTACCTCAGAGCGCTGGCGAAGCAAGGAAGGGCAAATCAAAATAAACCTGCAAAGTGCTGCTCAGTACCCAAAACTCCTTCACACAGCGTTGAATCTCTCCAGAAGTCTCTCTCTCTCTCTCAGAATGCGTGGTGCAAAAACATCACCAACAAAAAAAGGCAGGAAGCGGTCGCCTTTAAATAGCGCTCCCCCAGTCCCTTCCTGACTGCAAAACGCTCCCCTCAACCTGTCGTTGCTAGCGGCAGACGGTAAGGCAGGGGGCGCCACTCAATATCCGGTCCGGGGCGCTAACGGGGCGTTGCACGCTCGACTGACGTCACAATCTGCCGGCGCAGGAGATCGTGGCGGTTGTGTTTAGCGCCGTCGCAAAATGTCTAGTTAATTTCGCGAGCGGCGCAAACATCGCCGCGCCCAGGCGCTAGTTGCTTTGCGCCGCGCTAACGGGAGGCGCAAACAACTGAATTTTTCACCCCCATGTCTTTTGTTAATTTTTAGATGCCCTCAAAAGGAGATAATAACAGAATGGGGTGAGATTAGAGTTTCCTTCCAGTGCCACTAGGGGGAAACCTGCTGCTGTTGTTCACTGGAGGTCCAACCTCTTGGTTTTTTCAAATCATTCCTCAATGCTAACATAAATGTTGGCTTTCTGGTACTTCCTCGGGAGAGGGACAAAAAATTTCAATTAAAACATCCCATTGTTCAGTGCCAGTCTTTTTAAAGGCCCATTACTTTAATGAGCACTTTCTCTTAAAGTAAGAAATCCAAATTGTAGGCACAGACTTCTTCGCCAAGCGATAAAGGGAAGCGCAGGACCGTGACAGGATTGTAAAAGTTTAATAGTTGTCTGTTTAAATTGCAAACCTTTCTCAGTAATAGTTTTTGTGTGTGTGTGTGTGTTTTTCTCCCCCCGCCCCGCTCAGAGCTCTACCAGATGAGTGTGATGGAGTCTGCGATGGTCGGCTCTGCCGTAGGGAGGATTCTCGCTAAAGATGCCGACGAGGGGTTAAATGCCGAGCTGAGCTACAGCTTCATCGACGGCGATGGGATGGACATGTTTGACATTGTCACAGATAAAAGCAACCAAGTTGGGATCATCACCTTAAAGGAGGTAAGAACTTTCTGACGCAGAGCTTTGGGAATGAACAATGTAGTGGCAGAAATAACAACAGCAAATGATGGAAAAACTCAGCAGGCCAGGCAGCATCCGTGGAGAGAGAGAAACAGAGTTAACGTTTCAGGTCTGGGACCCTTGAAGGGTCCCAGACCTGAAACGTTAACTCTGTTTCTCTCTCTCCACGGATGCTGCCTGGCTTGCTGAGTTTTTCCAGCGTTTTTTGTTGTTGTTTCAGATTTCCAGCATCTGCAGTATTTTGCTATTGAATGTAGTGGCAGAGTCCGGACCTCTAATCTGCTGTGCCATGGCCCGACAGATCGAGAGTTCATGTCTGCCATCCCCTTCTCAGTGGCTTTCTGATCTCATCCTGCTGTCAGCAGAGATCCGACAGCTTGCATTCACCCCCTGCGCTCCCTGACCTACATTGGCTCCCGGTCTGGCAACTTTTAAAATTCTCATCCTTGTTTTCAAACCCCTCCATGGCCTCGCCCACCCCCCTCCCTATCTCTGTAACCACCCACCAGACCCACCACCCTCTGAGATCTCTGCGCTCTTCCAATTCTGGCCGTCGCCCTCTTGAGCATCCCTGATTATAATCGCTCCACCATTGACGGCCGTGCCTTCAGCTGCCTGGGCCCTAAGCTCTGGAATTCCCTCCCTAAACCTCTCCGCCTCTCGCTCCTCCTCTAAGACACTTAGACCAAGCTTTTGGTCATCTGTCCTAATATCTCCTTATGTGGCTCGTGCAAATTTTGTTTGATAATCGCTCCTGCGAAGCGACTTGGGACGTTTTACTACTTTAAAGACGCTATGTAAATGCAAGTTGTTGTTGTTGTTGATATAGTGCCTTTAATATAGTAAAACCTCCCAAGGTGCTTCACACGAGCGTTAGGTGCCCAGGCAGCTGAAGGCACAGCTGCCAATGGTGGAGCAATTAAAATTGGGGATTTTATTTTTTAAATGTACCCGTTCACAGGATGTGGGCATCGCTGGCAAGGCCAGCATTTATTGCCCATCCCTAGTTGCCCTTGAGAAGGTGGTGGTGAGCCGCCTCCTTGAACCGCTGCAGTCCGTGTGGTGAAGGTACTCCCACAATGCTGACTTTATCGTAGCGGTTTGGTACAACTGAGTGTCTTGCTGGGTCATTCCAGGGGGCAGTTAAGAGTCAACCACATTGCTGTAGGTCTGGAGTCACATACAGGCCAGACCGGGTAAGGATGGCAGATTTCCTTCCCGATAGAACATTAGTGAACCAGTTGGGTTTTTCCAATAATCCGGCAGTTTCATGGTCACCATTACCGACACTAGCTTTTTAATTCCAAGTTAATTTAATTAAATGAATTTAAATTCCCCAGCTGCCGTGGTGGGGTTGGAACTCACGTCTACTGAACCATCAGTCCAAGCCTCTAGGATCACTAGTCCAGTAACATAACCACTATGCTACCGTACGCATTCGCGAGATGGCTGTCGGCAACGTTCCTGCCGTCCGCCCGTCCCGCACAGCCCCGAGACCGGCTTTTCAAATGTGAAATTTCACGCACGCGAATGGGCCACGCAGCCCGCTAAAGGGACCGCCCAACCAGGGAAAAAATGAGGGGGAACATTGGTTGCAGGGCTGGAGGAGGTGACTGAGATAGGGAGGGGCGAGGGCGTGGAGACTTTTCCTCCAGGAAGGAGGGGACATCAGAACATAGGAAATAGGAGCAGGAGTCGGCCATTCGGCCCCTCGAGCCTGCTCCGCCATTCAATAAGATCACCGCTGATCTTGGGCTCAACTCCACTTCTCCGCCCGCTCCCCATAACCCTTCACACCTTATGTTGAAAAATCTGTCTATCTCCACCTTAAATGTATTTAATGACCCAACCTCCACGGTTCTCTGGGGCAGAGAATTCCACAGATTTACGACCCTCTGAGAGAAGAAATTCCTCCTCATCTCAGTTCTAAATGGGTGCCCCCTTATTCTGAAACTATGCCCCCGAGTTCTAGATTTCCCCACGAGGGGAAACATCCTCCCTGCATCTACCCTGTCCAGCCCCCTCAGTATCTTATATGTTTCAATAAGATCACCTCTCATTCTTCTAAATTCCAATGAGTATAGGCCCAACCTGCTCAACCTTTCCTCATAAGTCAACCCCTTCATCTCTGGAATGAACCTCGTGAACCAATAAAATGCACAGTATTAGTAGAGGCACGCTCGCTCGTGCATGACATTGTGCCTGGAAAAGAAAGAGCTCATAAGAGAGAGATTGTCTTCCAGAGGGAACAATAACAGCTCTTTGGCATCCTGATAATTGTTTGAGAAGAGCATAGGATATACAGAGCATAACCACTTAGCTGTTTCTGCTTGTTTGTGCTGGTCCCGTCCAATTAGAGTTAAATACACATCGATTCCACTGGGTAAACTATAGGCTAATGGTTCATTGAAAAAAAAACACTTTCAACAAGTTATTTCTGTGCTACTGAAACACTGGGGCCCAGAGCATCACTTAAAAAATATTAGCTGGGTTTTCCAATATTGTAGAATCCCACTGCATCTTTGGGCTCTAAATCTCCCCTCCATCACCCCTAGCAACACTGGGTGTCAGGAGTGTATCTCTGCAAATGATAGGAAATAATTTATATGAGGTGTTACCGTCGATTGCCATCGGCAAGCTGGCATGATTTGAGCACAAATCCTGCCCGCTATGTTTTTCTAACTCTTACTCCTGCGCACCACAGTCACACACACAGCGTAACTAATACCTCGCAACCCGCCTGTTCACACAGTGAGAAGTTCAGTAAATGGCTTTGTTAAACAAAACGATCAGAATCATTAACCATTTCATTACGAGGAGCACAGAAAGGAAGGAATCTCTACCCAATAGTATCAATCTAGCGTGGTCCTTCAGACTCATGAGATTTACCAGGATGTTGCCACGATTGGGGAATTTTAGCTATGAGGAAAGATTGGATCGGCTGAGGTTGTTTTCTTTGGAACAGAGGAGGCTGAGGGGAGATTTTATTGAGGTGTATAAAATTATGAGGGGCCCGGATAGAGTGGATAGGAAGGACCTATTTCCCTTAGCAGAGAGGTCAATAACCAGGGGGCAGAGATTTAAAGTAATTGGTAGAAGGATTAGAGGGGAGTTGAGGAGAACTTTTTTCACCCAGAGGGTGGTGGGGGTCTGGAACTCACTGCCTGAAAGGGTGGGAGAGGCAGAAACCCTCATCACATTTAAAAAGTACTTGGATATACACTTGAAGTGCTGTAACCTACAGGGCTACGGACCAATCGCTGGAAAGTGGGATTAGGCCGGAGAGCTCTTTGTCGGCCGGCACAGACACGATGGGCCGAATGACCTCCTTCTGTGCCGTAAATGTCTCTGATTCTGTGAGTCCTGAATGCGAGGAGACCTTCAAACCATTTTGAGCATTGCAAAATTTACTGACCTATGAATTTGGCGGCGCAGTACCTGTTTTTGGGGGGCGCTAACTGGCCAACTAAGCCAGCAATATGGCGGGCAGGAAGGGCGGGGACATTTCTGCCGGCAGGAAGTGCGCCGCCAGCCATGTTGGTAAAGGGGGGGAAACAATTAGACGTCGGCAGGGCCCGCGCCTGAAGAGCAGACGTTAGGCACTTTGCGTATGCCACTGGCCAATCTAAAACAGAGCCTCGTGAATGGAACTCTCTGGTCCGCTGACCTGATTCACAGCGCACATTGTTGTTGAATCAACCCTTAAATCCTTTCCTCACTTTTAGCTTCTGTATAAACTCAATTCACAACCCTCTGAGTGAGGAAATACCTCCTCATCTCAGTCTTAAATGGCCGACCCCTTATCCTGAGACTGTGCCCCCCTAGTTCTAGACTCTCCAGCCAGGGGGAAACAACCTCTCAGCATCTACACTGTCAATCCCCCTCAGGATCTTATATGTTTCAATGAGATCGCCTCTCATTTTTCTAAACTCCAGAGAGTCTCGGCCCAATCTACTCAATCTCTCCTCATAGGACAGCCCTCTCATCCCATTCTTACTTTGAAGTCTTCTCCCGCTCCGCCGCTGTAACTTTTTGGCGGAAAGCCCATTTACAGTGGCAGAGCAGCAGAGGCCCCGAGGACATCTACAGAGACATGCGGAGGATCTGGCCAGCTGCGTTCCGCTAACAGCCATTCTTCCAGAAGCATCCATGCGGGAGACTGGGGGCGGGGGGGTGGTGCTTCCCCCACCTTGTTAAGACTTTTGATTTTTAATTAATCATAATGGCCCAGAACTTCGGGTCTCCACGGGTGGGTACGCACGGGGTACTCACCCGTAGGCCCAACGAAAGTGCCGGTTTCCTGCATGCACTGCGCATGCGCGGGAAACCAGCGCTTCCGCTCCCCGGAAAGAAGGGGTTCAGAGTTCGAACGCGTGCGCCGGAGAGGCTGCGTGTGCGCATCGAACTTACGTTTTTTTTGCAGGTTTTCCCGGGAAGGTAAGTCTCCAGAAGTTACACATTTAAAAAGCAGGCGCAAGGTCTGCTTTTTACAAGGTAAATGGTGAATTAATTAAAATTAAAACATTTTTTCCACCGGTTTATTATTTTTAAATACTTTAAAGAAAGGTAAGTTTATTTTTAGCCCTGTTAAAAAATAACATTATTTTTTTCAAAAATTTAAATTATTGTTTAAAATAGTTATTTCATGTAATTTATAGTTTATTTTAAAAATGTGATTTAAAAAAAATGTATTTGAAGATTTAGTGATGTTTTGGGGCCGTAGTATTTATAAGTTTGACAGCCCTGTCTGTCAAAATTATGAATGAAGCATTCCCTGCTCCGATTGGCTCTCCATGGCCCACGTGATCCCAGGGGGCGCGTCGAACTAACTGCGCCCCTGGGATACGCAAGCACTGCGCGCTGGCAGCTGGAGCAGGCCCAGGATCGGAATCCCACGGGGGCCCACAGCTCAACGGCCGGCGCGCTAGGTAAGTGCAGGTCGGGGGCTTGCACCCGCGGGAAGTCCCCGACCCGAATTTCTGGCCCAATAGATTAGACCTAATTTGAGCATCGTGTCCACTTCTGGGCACCCCCACTTTAGGAAGGATGTCAAGGCCTTGGAGAGGGTGCAGAGGAGAATTTACTAGAATGGTGCCAGGGAATGAAGGACTGCAGTTATGTGGAGAGGCTGGAGAAACTGGGATTGTTCTCCTTCGAGCAGAGAAGGTTAAGGGAAGTTTTAATAGAGGTGTTCAAAATCATGAGGGGTTTTGACAAGAGCAAATAAGAAGCAACTGTTTCCAGTGGCAGGAGGGTCGGTAACCAGAGGACACAGATTTAAGGTGATTGGCAAAAGAACCAGAGGGGAGATGAGGAGAATCTTTTTTACGCAGCGAATTGTTGTGATCTGGAACGCGCTGCCTGAAAGGGCGGTGGCAGCAGATTCAATAGGAACTTTCAAAAGGGAATTGGATAAATACTTGAAAAGGAAACATTTGCAGGGCTTTGGGGGAAAGAGCAGGGGGGAGCGGGTTAGCTCCTTCAAAGAGTCAGCACAGGCATGATGGGCCGAATAGCCTCCTTCTGTGCTGTGCGATGCTACGATTCTAATAAATAAATTCCTAACGTGTGATTATTTCTCCCTCGGTTCCACCCTCTCTAGCCGTTAGATTTTGAAACTAAAGACAGCTACATGTTGACTGTGGAGGGCACCAACACCCACCTGGACCTGCGGTTTTTAAACTTTGGTCCGTTCCGGGACACGGCCAGGGTGCACCTATCTGTCGAGGACGTGGATGAGCCGCCGCAGTTTGAGACGGCCTTCTACCTGGTGGAGGTGTACGAAGATGTCGCAGTCGGTACCACGATCCAGGCGGTCTCGGCAAAAGACCCGGATACGGCCAACAACTCGATCAGGTATGAAATAGCATAGAAACATAGAAACATAGAAGATCGGAGCAGGAGTAGGCCATTCGGCCCCTCGAGCCTGCTCCGGCATTCAATGCGATCATGGCTGATCATCCAAATTCAGTACCCTGTCCCTGCTTTCTCCCCATATCCCTTGATCCCCTTTAGCCTTAAGAAATATATCTAACTCCTTCTTGAATATATTTAATGAATTGGCCTCAACTGCCTTCTGTGGTAGAGAATTCCACAGGTTCACCACTCTCTGGGTGAAGAAATTCCTCCTCATCTCAGTCCTAAATGGCTTACCCCTTATCCTTAGACTGTGACCCCTAGTTCTGGACTCCCCTGCCATCGGGAACATCCTTCCTACATCTAGTCTGTCTAGTCCTGTTAGAATTTTATAAGTTTCAATGAAATCCCCTCTCATTCTTCTAAACTCTAGCAAATATAAGCCTAATCGACCCAATCTCTCCTCATACGTCATTCCTGCCATCCCAGGTATCAGTCTGGTGAATCTTTGCTGCACTCCCTCCATGGCAAGAACATCCTTCCTCAGGTAAGGCGACCAAAACTGCACACAATACTCAAGGTGTGGTCTCACCAAGGCCCTGTACAACTGCAGCGAAACATCCTTGCTCCTGTAGTCGAATCCTCTCGCTATGAAGGCCAACATACCATTTGCCTTCTTAACCGCCTGCTGCACCTGCATGCTTACCTTCAGCGACTGGTGCACAAGGACACCCAGGTCTCGTTGCACTTCCCCTTTTCCCAATCTATTGCCGTTCAGATAATAATCTGTCTTCCTGTTTTTGCCACCAAAGTGGATAACCTCACATTTATCCACATTATACCGCATCTGCCATGCATCTGCCCAATCACCCAACCTGTCCAAATCATACTGGAGTTTCTCTGCATCTTCCTCACAGCACACACACCCACCCAGCTTTGTGTCGTCTGGCGTGTCAAAACTAGGGGGCACAGCTTTGGCAACGACCCTCAGTACCCTAATCCTAAAGACCTAAAAGTCTTACCTCATGGAGGGCACCATTGAATCAGCACTAACATCCCAACTGCTAGAGTTCCTCCAATGTCTGGTCCACCGACCCTTGGTGATCCTTGATAGCTGTGTAGTACCACAGATCCAGTGCATAAGCCACAGTATGGTGGAGTTTTTATAGCTTGGGAGTGCCAATTATGAACTAGCGCATTTTTTCTGGCTGGCTGGACAGTTTAAAATCATAAGTTTGATCAATGCGTTCAGATTATACATGATTCCTGGGATGAGAGGGTTGTCCTATGAGGAGAGATTGAGTAAATTGGGCCGATACTCTCTGGAGTTTAGAAGAATGAGAGGTGATCTCATTGAAACATAGATTCTGAGGGGGATTGACAGGGTAGATGCTGAGAGGTTGTTTCCCCTGGCTGGAGAGTCTAGGGCCTAGAAATTGGGTTGGGGCGCCAAAGTGGCGCAAAAGTCGGCGGAGCGCAGGATTTAGCGCAGCGTTCGGAATAATAGCGATCGCCAGAAATTCAGTTTCAGTGCCCCTCGAGGGACACGGGGCGAGGCTCAAGGCGCTCCGCGTCCCTCTTAGGGCGCTGAAACTGATTATCGCAGCGCAACATGCCGCAGCGCCACATGCTGCGGCACGGCACGCTGCGGTACTGCAGGCCTTCCTCCCACTGTTAAGGGGGAGGTGCCTGCAACAGCGCGATCCCCGATCGCGAGTGCCGGCAAATGAGCCCGGCACCAAGGAGAAGTGCCGGGCTCTCGGGAAACAGCCGGCAATGCTGCGGGGAGCGGGTTAGGAGGCCGGGGACGGAGGTGCTGGCAGGCGGCCGCCGAAAAAGCGGCCGCCCCGCACCTCCACCTTAACTTGCGCCGCTGCCGGCACAGTAAGGCCCCGTGAACTGGGCGTGGGTAGCGAGCGGCGCAACTGCGGCGTTCGCTACCAAATATCGCGAACGGGGCACAAATGGGGCGCTGCGCACACCGATGACGTCATCGGTGGTGGCGCAGCGCAAATGCCTAACGCCACCATTAGCGCCCCTACTGAATATCGCCGCAGACGCAGCCAGTGGCGCTACAGCCACTGACTGCCTCTTTAGGCGCTAACAGCTGGCGCTACTCACCCAATTTCTCCCCCTAGAACTAGGGGGCACAGTCTCAGGATAAGGGGTCGGCCATTGAAGACTGAGATGAGGAGGAATTTCTTCACTCAGAGGGTTGTGAATCTTTGGAATTCTCTACCCCAGAGGGCTGTGGATACTGAATTGTTGAGTATATTCAAGGCTGAGATCGATAGATTTTTGGACTCGAGGGTGTTCAGGGGATATGGGGATCAGGCGGGAAAGTGGAGTTGAGGTCGAAGATCAGCCATGATCTTATTGAATGGCGGAGCAGGCTCGAGGGGCCGTATCACCGACTCCTGCTCCTATTTCCTACGTTCTTATGTTCTTATGATATGAACACAGTTCCCGCTGCCATATTCTTGGCACATCTCCAGGTACTTCATAATTTAAAATGCATGAATATATTTGCTGCAGTTTCATTTCTCCCTCTATTTACTCCCATGCTGTAGAGCACAGAATAGTGTGAATAATGATCTACTCCAACACCTCAATCAGTGCTGCCCTGTAATCACCCCCTGGAGCATGTGTCTGAAACAGAAAAGCATCTGGCATTATTCTCAAGATAACCTGCTCCAGATTTGGGCCTTTTGTTTGCATGCTGTGTGTTTTTCTTTCAAACCGCCATGTCCTTGTGAATTAATTTAACATAAATAAAACCAGGAGCTACTTATCATTCTTTGCATACCCAACCAAACATGGAAAATGGAACTGGTCACCAAGTCAAGACGCTGGTAAGATTATAAGTTTTTTTTTAAAGAAGTAACCAGGACAAAGCAGCCCGCTTGATTGGCACCCCACCCACCACCTTAAACATTCACTCCCTCCACCACCGGCGCACCGTGGCTGCAGTGTGTACCATCTACAAGATGCACTGCAGCAACTCGCCAAGGCTTCTTCGGCAGCACCTCCCAAACCCGCCACCTCTACCACCTAGAAGGACGAGGGCAGCAGGTGCCTGGGAACACCACCACCTCCAAGTTCCCCTCCAAGTCACACACCATCCTGACTTGGAAATATATCAACCGTTCCTTCATCGTCGCTGGGTGAAAATCCTGGAACTCCCTCCCTGACAGCACTGTGGGAGCACCTTCACCACACGGACTGCAGCGGCTCAAGACGGTGGCTCACCACCACCTTCTCAAGGGCAATGAGGGATGGGCAATAAATGCCAGCCTTGCCAGTGACACCCACATCCCAGGAACTAATTTTTAAAAATAGAAGTAGCAGAGACAATGAGAGTGGCCAGGCGTAAAGGAACATAGGTGACTATTCCCAAAGAGAAAGAAAACAAATTGCTTTGGGTCAATGAAAGCTGAAGATATCTGCTTAGACACGTCTCCTTTTCTGTATTGAGTGAGAGCAGTGCAAGTACATTGTGTTCCCGCAGCCATCAAAATTCAAAGCATCAAAAAAGGAAAGTTGTGTAAACAATCCCCGGCCATTGCAAATGGTTCTTGAAAGACATGTACTTTTCCTTCCTAAAGTGCTGGCTAGTTTCTGGTTTTTACAACAGTAACAGCTCAGATAGTTTCAGCAGGAAGGTGTATTTTATTGTCACCATCCTTTATGCCCGGTTTGAATATCCGCTCTTATTTTTTACAGTGTTACGTTTGTTACCATGATAAGCATACTATAAAAGGTGCGTCGTAAGCAGCCGTCACAATTGGTTTGCAAATAACCTCCCTACAACTGACTGCATCGTTTTCCAGTGCTGTTTTATTGTTATTGTGAACCAATACCTGATCAATGTTGCAGCAGTTTTTATATCTTCGCTTCACGGCACATGGCTCGCGCTTCAGCACAGGAACTGGCATCGCTTCACATACGCACGCGCACTGGTGCAAGTATATAACTCACTGAATTTGCTGAAAGCCGGTCGAGTTTTGTTTGATAACGCTCTTGCGGAGCGCCTTGGGGCGTTTTACTACATCAAAGGTGTTGTGTCTGTGTATAACAAGACACAGACTGCAGGAGAACGGTACAACAGGTGTTTACTCAACGTGGCTCACATTGGAACTGATCTGTACAGATTACTACTCAGGGTTTATATACAGGTGTGGTCACTGCCGGCACTGCAGTATACATGAGCTGTAAAAGATAGTTCCCCCCTTAAAGGTATATACATTACAATTCCTCCCCTTTTAGATTAACAGTACCATAACACTCATTTAACAATTAAATATCAAACTAATTACAATTAACACTTTTAACATGCAACATTAGCTGAAAATAGTCTACTTATATATTCAGTCTTTGGGGAGGCTTCCTGATCCTTTCTGGATAGCGCCTTTCCCGAGTGTCTTGCTCTTGGTGCGGAGGCGATTCTGGCCCCCTGTCATCGGTTGGTTCATCAGCTTCCGATGCTACTGTTTCTGGGGTAGATGCGACCTGTACATCGGGTTCATCACCAGGTACGTATGGGCGAGGCATGGGGTTGACTTGTTCCTGTGACTCTAGGATCTGGTCAGCATGGCGTCTCACGATGCTCTCCCCAACGTCCACTGTGTACATTAGTGGGCCCTG
The DNA here is from genome assembly GCF_052327205.1 of Somniosus microcephalus. Taxonomy (NCBI): domain Eukaryota; kingdom Metazoa; phylum Chordata; class Chondrichthyes; order Squaliformes; family Somniosidae; genus Somniosus; species Somniosus microcephalus. The sequence continues at coordinate 314,863,331 of NC_140991.1, forward strand.
CCGTGTGCATATCGTTCCTGGCTGCCATTTTTCTGTTCGGTAGTCGCGGGCCAAGACTGGTTGCCCTACATTGAAGCTCCTTGTTGGCTGCTCATGGATGTGCTGGAATTGCTTACTCTCAACATCTCTTCGTACGTTTGGTCTGAGCAAATCCAGGCGAGATCTTAACCTTCGGTTAAAGAACATCATGGCTGGGGCCTGGTTGGTGACTGCATGTGTCGCATTCCGGTAGGCGAACAGGAAATTGTCCACCTTGTGTTGCAGCGGAATGTTGTCATTGTACATAGCCTTTATTGCCTTCTTAAAGGTTTGTACGAACCTCTCAGCCAATCCATTTGTGGCTGGATGATACGGGGCGGATGTGTAATGCCTTACCCCATTCTTTTTCAAGAACCTCCGGAACTCTTCGGACACAAACTGTGGTCCGTTGTCGGAGCAAATCTGTTCTGGCAAGCCATTCCTTGCAAAAATGGTCCGTAGGACTGCAATAGTTTTCTCCGTGGTGGTGGAGGACATTTTGATGACCTCAGGCCATTTCGAGTGCGCATCCACGGCTATTAAAAACATTGAGTCCATGAATGGACCAGCAAAATCAATATGCACCCGTTGCCATGGAGATGAGGGCCACTCCCATGAGTGTAGAGGGGCCTGTGGTGGTGCATTTTGGACTTTCTGGCATCCTGAGCAGCTCTTGGTCAGGTCCTCGATTTGTTTATCGATTCCCGGCCACCACACATAAGCCCTGGCTAGGCTTTTCATTTTTACCCCTCCCAGATGACCCTCATGAAGCTCATTCAGCACTCTATCCCTTAACTTGGGTGGAATTACCACTCGGGATCCACAAATCAAGGTCCCCCAGCACACTGACAGCTGTTCTCTCTTTGTCGAGAATGCTGGCAACAGTGAGTCGCCATGTGCTGGCCATCCCTTCACCGTCAAATCATATACCCGAGACAGTGTCGGGTCATTTCGGGTTTCCTTTTCGATACAAGCGTTAGTTACCGGTAGGTATTCAACTATAGTCGAATGGAATATTTCGACAGGATCCACTGCTGGTGCTTCCTCCACAGTAGGCAGTGGCAGGCGTGATAGCCCATCAGCATTTCCATGCTGTTTCGTGCCCTTATATTCAATCTCATAGTGGTGCGCCCCTAGAAAAAGTGACCATCTTTGTAGTCGTTGCGCAGTCATCACCGGAACGCCCTTCTTCGGATTAAAAATGGAGACAAGAGGCTGGTGATCAGTCAGCATGGTGAATTTCTGCCCGTGCAGATAGTGATTGAACTTTTTCACTCCCCACACTAGGCTGAGGGCCTCCCTGTCAATCTGGGCGTAGTTACGCTCGGCTGAGGTTAGTGATCGTGACGCAAATGCTATTGGCCTCTCTGAGCCGTCCGAGAATTTGTGCGACAGCACCGCTCCAATGCCGTAGGGTGACGCATCACATGCCAACCGAATTGGTAATGCCGGGTTGTAATGAGCCAATAACTCTTTCGATGTGATTAGTGTTTTGCTCTTCTGGAAAGCTCGTCTACATTCGTCACTCCACTTCCATGGCACCCCAGTTTGCAGTAGGGTGTTCAGTGGGTGTAGTATTGTAGACAAATTTGGCAAGAACTTATGGTAGTAGTTTACCAGCCCGAGGAACGACCTCAGTTGTGACACATTTTCCGGTGCTGGAGCCTTGACTACTGCCTCAATCTTCTCTGGGGACTTATGTAACCCCTCTTTATCGATAACGTGGCCACAATACGAGATCTGTTTTCTAAAAAACTCGCATTTGGGGCGGTTAGCTCGGAGCCCATATTCCTGCAATCTAGTGAGCACCTGCTCCAGGTTGGCAAGGTGATCACTGTCATTTTCGCCCGTGACCAGGATGTCGTCCAAATAACACTGGGTCCCTGGGATCCCTTGCAGGACTTGTTCCATTGCCCTCTGCCAAATAGCCGGAGCTGATGCTACCCCGAATACCAGCCGGTTGTATTGGTAGAGACCTTTATGGGTGTTGATTGTGAGGTATTTTTTTGATGCTTCTTCTACCTCCCTTTGCAGATACACCTGGGCCAGATCAATCTTAGTGAAGCGTTTCCCTCCAGATAGCGAGGCGAAAATATCTTCAATCCACGGAAGTAGATATTGAACGGTGTGAAGGACCGGGTTCACTGTTACCTTAAAGTCCCCACAGATGCGAACCTTCCTTGGTTCCCCAGGCGTGCTGCTCAACGACTTTTTCATCACAGGGACGATGGGTGTAGCCCACTCGCTCCAGTCTACCTTGGACAGTACACCTGAATGTTCCAGACTCTCCAGCTCTGCTTCGACGGCTGGGCGGATCGCATAAGGTACCGGTCTGGCCTTAAAAAATTTTGGCCTTGCGTTTTCTTCAATTTTAATCGTCGCTGTCATGCCTTTTAGTGTTCCGAGTCCTTGCTGGAACACTTCTTTCACGTCAGTTAGGATCTTTGACAGTCGCCCAGGTGTGACGTCGTCATCCTTTTTGTCAGCCACAGTCAGTGCCTGTATGGAATGCCAATCCAGTTGTATTTTCCGGATCCATTCACATCCCAGTAATGGTGGTCCTCCATCTTGCAATACATACAGGTCTAGTTTTGGTGTTTCCTTGCCGTTATATATAACGGTCACCCTTATTTTTCCTTTGGGGTAGACTTTTTGCCCCATGTACGTCTTCAAAATAATTTTTGTGTCTCTCAAGGGTATGTGTGAGAATAGCTGCTCGTAGTCCCGTCGGTTTATGACTGTTAGGGCTGATCCTGTGTCCAATTCCATCTTTACCTGGACTCCTGCTATCTTGAGAGTGACCCAAATGGTTCGGTGATCCTCCGTTGTGATCACATTATGTAGTTTCAGACAACTCAGTTCCCTGCTTTCGGAGCCGTTATCACTCTTTTGTTCGTCTGAACTATTCTCCGTCATCTTATGTACCTTCTTGTACTTTTCTTTGGTAGGTTTCTTATTGCTGGTTTTCTTTCCCGACCTGCAGACTCATGCTATGTGTCCTACTTTTCCACACTGTCTGCACACTTTGTCTTTGAACCAGCAATCATTCTGGTCATGTGTTGTTCTGCCGCAGCGATAGCACTTCTCTGTTCTATATGACATTTCGTTTGTGCCATATTCTTGTGGTCTCTGTTGTAACTCTGCAGCGCCCCGTGCTGCTGCTTCATATGATACCGCAATGCTGAAAGCCTTTTCCAGCGTAAGGTACTTTTCAGATAAAAGCCGTTTCTGGGTTCCTTCACTTTGAAGCCCACACACAAACTTGTCCCTTAAGGTATCTGCTAGTCCAGCTCCAAACTGGCAGTGTTTCGATAGTTTGCGCAGTTCTGTTAAATAATCAGCATTGCTTTCATCCTTATGCTGGTTCCGTTTGTGAAACTTGAATCTTTCTGCTATCAGCAGCGGTGTGGGGTTTAAATGTTCCTGTAGTATCGTTACTATGTCTTCAAAACTCTTTTCCATTGGCTTCGTTGGGGTTACTAGATTTCGTAATAAACCATACGTCTTTGCACCCATTAAATTTAACAATACCGATGCTTTCTTGTCATCTGACACCTCATTTGCCTTGCAGTATACCTCTATTCGTTCGACATATGTAGTCCAATCTTCGACTTCATTGTCAAATGCGGTGATACTGCCACTCTTCGGCATTTTGGGTGTGGTTTAAAATGGCGTCTCCCAATGGCTTAAAATGGTGTCTCCCGCGCTTTCCTTCCTCCCCCGCTGCTGCCAACGCCGCTCCCGGCGGTTCTCATGGCAATGGCGGCACCCTGTAGGTTTCGCGCGCTTCTCCTGCGCTGCTGCCAACGCCACTCTCAGCGGTCCTCGTGGCAATGGCGGTGCCTTGCGGGCTTCTGCGCGTCTCTCTCTCCCTCTCTTCGATGCTGCTCGGCCCCTGAACACCGGCTGCACCCTGTGCGCTCTGCCCTCTCTCTCTCTCCCCCATCGATGCTGCTCGGCCCTTTGCTGTGCCGCTCGGTCGGGCTCTAGCCCGCCACTGTCCGGGAAGGGTCTGCGCACTACCTGTTGCCAGCCTGTTTCGCTGGACCACCTCGACTGGAAAGCCAAGCCTGGCTCTCGACAGCCTCCCCCGCAATTCTCGAGTCTCTGCTGGATGACTGTGCGGTTGCCCGTGGTCGACGCCCGAGTCTCTGGCCTTGACCTCCAATCCACTGATCTCCAGGAACGAATCCCCGGGAGGTGATGCAGAGTTGCAGGTAGGTTCGAACTTGCCTTGTCGCCAATGTTGTGTCTGTGTATAATAAGACACAGACTGCAGGAGAACGGTACAACAGGTGTTTACTCAACGCGGCTCACATTGGAACTGATCTGTACAGATTACTACTCAGTGCTATATACAGGTGTGGTCACTGCCGGTACTGCAGTATACATGAGCTGTAAAAGATAGTTCCCCCCTTAAAGGTATATACATTACAAAAGGCACTATATAAATGTAAGTTGTTGTTGTTGGTACTCATGGAGAGATCGCTTGCTGTTAGGGAAGCGGCACAACAACAGTTGCGTACAGTTCTGGTCGCCATATTATAGAAAGGATATAGAGGCACTGGAGAGGGTGCAGAGAAGACTTACAAGGATGATACCAGAAATGCGAGGATATACCTATCGGGAAAGGATGAACAGGCTGGGTCTCTTTTCTCTTGAAAAGAGAAGGCTGAGGGGTGACCTAATAGAGGTCTTTAAAATTATGAAAGGCTTTGATAGAGTGGATACAGAGAGAATGTTTCCACTTGTGGGGAAGAGCATTACTAGAGGCCATCACTATAAGATAGTCACCAAGAAATCCATTAGGGAATTCAGAAGAAACTTCTTTACCCAGAGAGCGGTGAGAATGTGGAACTCGCTACCACAGGGAGTGGTTGAAGTGAATAGTATAGATGCATTTAAGGGGAGGCTGGACAAGCATATGAGGGAGAAGGGAATAGAGGGTTACGCTGATAGAGTTTAATGAGGAAAGACGGGAGGAGGCTCGAGTGGAGCATAAACGCCGGCATGGACTTGTTGGGCCGAATGGCCTGTTTCTGTGCTATATATCAACAACAACTTGTATGGATATAGCGCCTTTAACATAGTAAAACGTCCCAAGGCGCTGCACAGGAGTATTTTAAGACAAAAAATTTGACACCGAGCCACATAAGGATAAATTAGGGCAGGTGACCAAAAGCTTGGTCAAAGAGGTAGGTTTTAAGGAGTGTCTTAAAGGAGGAAAGAGAGGTAGCGAGGTTTAGGGAGGGAATTCCAGAGCTTGGGGCCCAGGCAAGAGAAGGCACGGCCACCGATGGTGGAGCGATTATAGTCAGGGATCCTCAAGAGGGCAGAATTAGAGGAGTGCAGATATCTCGGGGGGGTTGTGGGGCTGAAGGAGGCTACAGAGATAGGGAGGGGCGAAGCCATGGAGGGATTTGAAAACAAGGATGAGAATTTTAAAATTGAGGTGTTGCTTAACCGGGAGCCAATGTAGGTCAGCGAGCACAGGGGGTGATGGGTGACCGGGACTTGGTGCGAGTTAGGACACAGGCAGCTGAGTTTTGGATGACCTCAAGTTTACGGAGGGTGGAATGTGGGAGGCCGGCCAGGAGTGCGTTGGAATAGTCAAGTCTAGAGGTAACAAAGGCATGGATGAGGGTTTCAGCAGCGGATGAGCTGAGGCAGGGGGCGGAGACGGGCGATGTTACGGAGGTGGAAGTAGGCAGTTGTTGTAATGCTGCTCATTTCAGGGTCAAATATGTAAACAATGGAGCAGCCAGTGTGTAAAATCTTTCTGTTTGGACACTTAAGCCAGAGCAGCCCACTCCAGAAGGAACAGCAAGCTGCTACTTCAACATCACACTCTCCCCTGCAGGGCAGGCTTCCCAGTTGGGCTGTAAAAGACACGGATGCCTGTCTCATTCATGTGTCAGCTGTGGCTCAGTGGGCAGCACTCTCATCTCTGAGTCATGATGGTTGTGGGTTTAAGTCCCACTCCTGAACACAAAAAATCTAGGCTGACACTGCTGAGAGAGTGCTGCCTTGTTGGAGGTGGCGTCTTTTGGGTGATATGTTAAACCGGGGCCCTGTCTGCTCTCTCAGGTGGACGTAAATGTTCCCACTGCACTGCTTTGAAGAAGAACAGGAGACTTTTACCCGGTGTCCTGGCCAATATTTATCCCTCAATCAACATCGAAAGGGCTGTGGATGCTCAGTCGTTGAGTATATTCAAGGCTGAGATTGATAAATTTTTGGACTCTCGGGGAATCGCGGGATATGGGGATCGGGCGGGAAAGTGGAGTTGAGGTCGAAGATCAGCCATGATCTTATTGAATGGCGGGGCAGGCTCGAGGAGCCGAGTGGCCGACTCCTGCTCCTAATTCTTATGTCCTTATCACTAAAAACAGATTATCTGGTCATTATCACATTGCTGTTTGTGGGAGCTTGCTGTGCGCAAATTGGTTGCCGTGTTTCCTACATTACAACAGTGACTACACTTCAAAAAGTGTTATGTTCATTAATAACTAGACATTCTTATTATGAACACAGCTAGCTTCTAGCTAGTCATTTATTCAGTACACGTTCTCTAGGTACAGTATCTGTAGAGATGCCGCATGTGTGCTCCTGTGTGCAGGCTGCCATCTTGACTGTTGCCTTGTGGGTAGCCTAGTGCCTCATGGGTAATGTAGTCTTAATATCTATACAGCTGGGTAGTGTAGTCTTATATACATACAGCTATATACAGCTCTACGGCTCCACCTAGTGTCCACTATAGAATGACATGCTATTGATCACTACATCCCCCTTTCTTTGAGGTTTAACAAAATCAATATCAATCAACTTTCAAGAAAACAATAAAGATAATATCAGTAACACTTTTGTTAGTGCTTTATAAACATAAACATTTTCAAAACAGTCAACACATTTTCAAAGCTTTATATTGTACTCAAAGATTAAGTCTATCAGGCATTTTTACTTTACGTGTGGATCTTCTCAACACGGGTAAGTCTGATGTGTCTTCATGAGATTGTTCTGGCGGTGAATGACAAGATGCAGTTGCGGCATTGTCATCAATCTGCTCTTGTATAGATCGAGGTCTCCTTGCGATCTTTGCTTGGAGAGGGTTTCAGTGTTTCCTTCACTCTTCATGCCATAACTCTCAATGTGGTCAATGCACTCTCGAAAAACTGCTAGCAGCTGGATCCCATCATACAGCATAGTCCTCTCAGCAGCCTCGGCTAATGGAACACCAAAGATTGGCCTGAGGGAAGAAGGAGTATCCACCGGAACTGCTTCCTGCTCTGGTGCAGGCTTCTTCTTTTTCTTTTTCTCTTTCCACTGCTTAACAACATCTGCTGCGGTTATATCTTTGGACTTTTTCTCCTTGTGTTTTTTCTCTTTGTGCTTCAAGTCTTTTTCTTTCTTCTTGGAGAAACTAGGCTTTTTGAAGACATGGATACCCTTTGGCCTTTTCATCCTTGATGGGCTCTCTGCTTCATCACCTGAGTCATCTGGTCTGCTTATGGCACAGTTTATACGGTAGACTCTCTTGACCAGTTCTAAGTCTTCACAAGCTTTGTCACCTAGTATTGAATCAAGTCTTTCAGCCACAACAGAAAACATGAGATGATGCACTTTGTCTTTGACTGTCACTTTAAGTCTGCATACACCTAAGCTATCTATTTTCTGTCCATTATAGTTCTTCAGTAGTACTGACTTTTTCTGTATTTTGGGCTTTTCTTTCATATTGTTAATGTCACTCATACTGATTAAGTTTGCTTTTGCCCCAGTGTCTAGTTTCAAGGTAACTAATGCTCCATTTACCTGCAGTGGGATCATCCATTTGTCCACTTTTACTGCATTGACTTTATGTTCAGCATTGTCCATTTCTGAGGGCTGCACATTTTCTGTATCTTTTTTGATATCGTCACATGACACCATTCCGACAAAAAATGTCTCACTTAAATCAGTGTCCTCAATTACATTAACTCGTTGTCCTTTCTTAGTTTGTACTTTTGAAAAGCATTGTTTGGCAAAGTGATTCTTTCCATTACACTTTGTGCACATTTTTCCAAACGCTGGGCATTGTCTTAACTGGTGTTTGTAACCACAGCGTTTACAATTAAAAATTTCATCCTCCGATTGCTTTTCATTTCTGTTCTGCCCACGTTTCTTCCCCTTGTAGGACACAGCACCGACAGCAGCATTATCACTCATTACAATCGCATCATTATTGATTTCACTGAAAGTCTTCGCGTGCTTTCGAGCTAGCTCGCTGGCTTGGCATATTTTCACCGCATTTTCCAAATTTAGTTCGGTTTCTCTCAACAGACGTTCCCTGACTTTTTTATCATGAATACCAAACACAATCTGGTCACGAATCATGGATGCTTTGAGCTCAGAGAAATTACATGTCTGTGCTTTCAGTTACAGATCAGATATAAAGCTATCAAAAGTCTCATTTTGTTGCTGTGTCCGAGAATGGAAGATATATCTTTCATACGTCTCATTCTTTTTGGGAGAGCAATGTGCATCAATTTTTTTTAGCACATCTTCTAATTTTTCTCTGTTCTCTGCTGGGTTAAATACAAATGTATTAAATACCTCTATCACCTGTGGGCCTGCAACCATAAGCAGCAACGCTATCTTCCTTGCGTCTGGCTTCGTACCGAATCTGATGGCTGCAATGTAGAGTTCGAATTGTTGTTTAAAAATCCGCCAATTGTAGTCGACATTTCCCTCGAGATTCAAACGCTCTGGTGGCTTCAAATTCTCCATGTCGCTTTTCACAATTTTCAGCAGATCTTCACCACCCTGGTACCATGTTATGTTCATTAATAACTAGACATTCTTATTATGAACACAGCTAGCTTCTAGCTGGTCATTTATTCAGTACACGTTCTCCAGGTGCAGTATCTGTAGAGATGCAGCATGTGTGCTCCTGTGTGCAGGCTGCCATCTTGACTGTTGCCTTGTGGGTAGCCTAGTGCCTCATGGGTAATGCAGTCTTAATATCTATACAGCTGGGTAGTGTAGTCTTATATACATACAGCTATATACAGCTCTACGGCTCCACCTAGTGTCCACTATAGAATGACATGCTATTGAAGTACTTCATTGGCTGTAAAGCGCTTTGGGACGTCCGGTGGTCGTGAAAGGCGCTGTAGAAATGCAAGTCTTGCTTTTTCTTTCTATTGTAATCAAAGTCGATCCAGGAACAGGCAGCCAGGTCGATGAAGCTCCCCTCATCGCAATTTCTGGCCTTGATTGGTTTCTAATGGGTTTTAGCAAGAATTGTTCGTTTGACTTGCCACGCAAAGAGAAGAATATACCTCACCATGCCTCGGAGAAGTTTATATTTCCAGGGGATGGAGATTACTTTAGCAACACTGTCAGAAGTGGGGGTTTTTACGTGGTTGTAAAATGGAAGCACCTAATTTTGTTTGAGTATGCATTTAGTTGTGATTGGCTGCCTTGAGTCATCGCATAAACTTGGTTTGGTGCGGCCACGTGAATGCGATTCTTACGCTCTGAGTGATGTGTTTCAAGCCGGTGGATTTAGTTCACATATAAATCAGCAGCCTTGTGGGAATGTTGGGCTCCTCTGTTTCCCAGATACCATCCGACAGCATTCCAGATTCCTGAGAAAAAAAACAAAAAGTAAATACTATGGTCCGGGTTTGCCATTGGCAGCTGTATCCGGCGAGGTTCTTTCAAGTAAAAACAAAATCTAATTCAAAATTTTGCAAAAAAGACATAAAAGTTTAGAAGTTATAGATTTTTATTGCATTTTTAAGGTTTCTAAAGGTTTGGTAAAAATGCAATCAAAATATAAAACTTCCCTTCAGGGAATTCAGGAGAAACTTCTTTACCCAGAGAGTGGTGAGAATGTGGAACTCGCTACCACAGGGAGTGGTTGAAGCGAATAGTATAGATGCATTTAAGGGGAGGCTAGACAAGCATATGAGGGAGAAGGGAATAGAGAGTTATGCTGATAGATTTAGATGAGGAAAGACGGGAGGAGGCTCGAGTGGAGCATAAACGCCGGCATGGACTGGTTGGGCTGAATGGCCTGTTTCTGTGCCGTATATCCGACGTAACCCTATGTCCACAAAGGTTATTTTGAGGGTTTCGCTGCAAGGTTATGAAGAAGGGAATCACAAGCACGAGCCCTAAAATGGAGACGGTGGCAGCTGTTTATCGGACACAGCAACACTGGAGTCGGAACCATTCTGTGGGTCAGCACAGAGATGGGCCGTACTGGGCGTGCCCCAAGTGTTTCAGAAACGTTTAATTGAAAACCTGAGGAAATCCTGTGCTCAGGTGGTGAGGGATATCCATGGTGTTGTGCAAATCATCAAAAGTCCAGTCACCTTTTTTGCTTTACCAATGAGGAATATAGGAACAGGAAGAGGCCATTTAGCCCCTCGAATCTGTTCCGCCATTCAATGAGACCATGGCTGATCTGTACCTTAACTCCATCCACCTGACTTGGCTCCATATCTCTTTATACCCTTGGCTAGTGACATGAATCTTGTCATTCATGTGGAAATGACATGAAATAATACTGGGCGGCCTGCTGGTGGCACTGTCCAGGGAGAGTATAAATACTCGGGCATGGGCCCAGCTTGCTCAGGATATTCTTTAACAGGGACTAGTGAAGAACACAACTAGACCTCCATGTTGAAAAACAGTTAATTAAAGCCTTGTTTAATACTCAGACCAAGTGCCTAGTAGTTTTCTTACGTCAGCTAGCAAAAATCTATTGATCTCAGATTGAAAATTATTAATTGAGCCCCAGCATCTACTGCTTTTTATGGGAGAGAGTTCCACACTTCTACCACCCTTTGTGTGAGGAAGTGTTTCCTAACTTCTCTCCTGAATGGCCTGGCTCTGGTTTTAAGGTTACGTCCCCGTTGTCCTGGACTCCCCTCACCAGCAGAAAAAGTTTCTTTATCTACCCTATCAATTCCTTTCAAAATCTTAAAGACCTCAATCGGATCACCCCCTGACCTTCTATATCGCAGGGAATACAAGCCAAGTTTCTGTAATCACTCCTCATAATCTAACCCTTGGAGTTTAGGGACTGCTGCATTTCATCATCAGCTCAACCCAGCCAGTTTAACAGATTTGTTTTCACTGGCTCCAAGCTGCTAACAAGCTGAATAACAGGGTTGAATGTTATAAAGAGTAAGTATAAATATAGATGATCAAATACTACATGGAACTTTTTTTCTTCCTTTCTGATGTCAAGGATCGCAAGCTTCATCAACTCTTGAACACCAACGCCCCCTCCGGAACCACCTTCCCCTTCACTTTCCTCTGACCCCCCCTTCTCCCAATCTCACCCCCTGCCGCGTTTTCACTATCCCCTCTGACCTTCCCCTCTCTGACCCCGGACGATCAGTCCTCAGCAAAGGCCTGAGCTTCATCCCCTTACGCCCCCACCTCAATGAATTTCGAGCTCGGCACGACGCTGAGCTCTTTTTCCGCCACCTTCGCCTCCGTGCCCACTTCTTTGGCCAGGAGTCTTCCCCCCCACAAGGCTGACCCTTTCTCCCGCTTTCAGAATTCCTGTTCTACCTGGACCCCTCCCCCTGGCCTCTTACCCTCTCTAGATCTTTTCATTGCAAACTGCCGCCGTGACATCGGCCGTCTCCATTTCTCTGCTCCACTCACTCACTCCAACCTACCTCCCTCTGAACCTGCAGCACTCCATTCTCTCAGATCCAACCCTAACATTGTCATTAAACCTGCTGACAAGGATGGTGCTGTTGTTGTTTGGCGAACCGACCTCTACCTAGAGTAAGCTGAATGCCAACTCTCCGACGCCTCCTCCTACCTCCACGTGGACCATGACCCCACTACCGAACATCAAACCACCATTTCCAAGACTGCCACTAACCTCATCTCCTCTGGAGATCTTCCCCCCACGGCCGCCAACCTCATAGTTCCCCAACCCCGCACAGCCCGCTTCTACCTCCTTCCCAAGATCCACAAACAGGATTGCCCTGGTAGACCCATCATTTCAGCCTGTTCTTGCCCCACGGAACTTATCTCTTCCTATCTCGACTCTATTTGTTCTCCCCTTGTCCAGTCTCTTCCCACCTACATCCGCGACTCTTCCGATGCCCTCCGCCACTTTAACAGTTTCCAGTTTCCTGGCCCCAACCACCTCCTTTCCACCATGGACGTACAATCCCTCTACACCTCCATCCCCCACCAGTATGGCCTGAGGGCGCGCCGCTTCTTCCTTGAACGGAGGCCCAACCAGTCCCCATCCACCACCACCCTCCTCCGCCTGGCTGAACTTGTTCTCACATTGAACAACTTCTCCTTTGACTCCACTCATTTCCTCCAAATTAAAGGTGTTGCTATGGGTACCTGCATGGGTCCTAGCTATGCCTGCCTTTTTGTGGGATATGTGGAACATTCTTTGTTCCAGTCCTACTCGGGTCCCCTCCCTCACCTCTTTTTCCGGTACATTGATGACTGTATCGGTGCCGTCTCCTGCTCTCACCCTGAACTAGAAAATTTCATTCACTTTGCTTCTAATTTCCACCTCTCCCTCACCTTCACATGGTCCATCTCCGACTCTTCCCTTCCCTTCCTCGACTTCTCCGTCTCCATCTCTGGGGATAGGTTATTGACAAAAATTCACTACAAGCCCACTGACTCCCACAGCTACCTGGACTTCCTCCCACCCCACCTCCTGTAAGGACTCTATTCCATTCTCCCAGTTTCTCCGTCTCCGCCGCATCTGTTCTGACGATGCCACCTTCCACACCAGTGCTTCCGACATGTCTTCCTTTTTCCTCAACCGAGGATTCCCCTCTACTGTGGTTGACACGGCCCTTGACTGTGTCCGTTCTATTTCCCACACTTCTGCCCTCACCCCTGCCCCTCCCTCCCGGAACCACGATAGAGTTCCCCTTGTCCTCACCTTTCACCCCACCAGCCTCCACATTCAATGGATCATCCTCCGCCATTTCCGCCACCTCCAACGTGATCCCACCACCAAACGCATCTTCCCCTCACCTCCCCTTTCAGCATTCCGTAGGGACCACTCCCTCCGTGACACCCTGGTCCACTCCTCTATCACCCCTAACACCCCTTCCCCTTCGCCCGGTACCTTCCCGTGCAAGCGCAGGAGATGCAACACATGCCCTTATACCTCCCCGCTTCCCACTGTCCAGGGCCCCAAACACCCCTTCCAGGTGAAACAGCGATTTACTTGTACTTCTTGCAATTTAGTATACTGTATTCGCTGCTCACGATGCGGTCTCCTCTACATTGGGGAGACCAAACGCAGATTGGGTGACCGCTTTGCGGGACACCTTCGTTCAGTCCGTAAAGGGGTCCCCGACCTCCCGGTGGCCTGTCACTTTAATTCTCCGCTCTACTCCCACTCTGACCTCACCGTCCTCGGCCTCTTGCATTGTTCCACGGAAGCTCAGCGTAAGCTCGAGGAACAGCACCTCATCTTTCGATTAGGCACTTTACAGCCCTCTGGACTCAACATAAGGTTCAACAATTTCAGATCATAACCTCGGCCCCCATCACATATATATATTTTTTTCTTCTCCCCCACATGGCAGCTGTCTTCCATTCTGCCAGTGCAATTTACACTTCATCTAGAGCCATCCTTTGTTCCTTAATCTGTCCCATTACCGTCTCCTTTCGCCTTGAATATCTCTTAATGTTTCTCAATGTCTCTCTTAATCTCTCCTGCCTTCTATCCTATCACAGGCCTTCCCTTTTGTTCTTTCCTCCCCTCCCCCCTTTCCCAACCCCTAAACTTACTTTAAAATCTATTCCATTTCCTGCTCTTTTCCAGTTCTGATGAAAGGTCTTTGACCTGAAACGTTGACTCTGTTTCTCTCTCCACCGATGCTGCCTGACCGGCTGAGTTTTTCCAGCGTTGTCTGTTGTTATTTTGGATTTCCAGCATCCGCAGTATTTTGCTATTTTTTTTTACTACATGTAACATGACGGTTTCAGTGCAAAAGGGACTTTGGAAACATCAGTAGAAAAGAAAGAAAGACTTATTTTAAATTCGTTTTTATGGGATGTGGGCGTCGCTGGCAAGGCCAGCACTTATTGCCCATCCCTAATTGCCCTTGAGAAGGTGGTGGTGAGCCACCTTCTTGAACCGCTGCAGTCCGTGTGGTGAAGGTGCTCCCACAGCGCTGTTAGGGAGGGAGTTCCAGGATTTTGACCCAGCGACGATGAAGGAACGGCCGATATATTTCCAAGCCAGGGTGGTGTGTGACTTGGAGGGGGGGAACTTGCATTTATATAGCGCCTTTCACGACCACTGGACGTCTCAAAGCGCTTTACAACCAATGAAGTATTTTTTGGAGTGTAGCCACAGTTGTGATGGGTAGAATGAAGCTAGTCAGAGTTAAATAATGTAGGTTGTAATCGAGGCTGGACTTTTGCCACCCTATTTTGCGGGGGGGGTGGTGGGATTAAGAAAAGGTGTCAAACAGCTCAATCTGTGCAAAAACATTACCTGTGATGTGTCAGCTGACTCAGGAAATTAGATAGATAGAGACTATTGCGCCATATCGAAGGTCGATATAAATGAGTACACAGTTCCAAAGTTTGAACTGTCCTGAGCCAGTTTTCTTTATTTACCACTACTCAAACTCTCAACACGTGTACAGTCAAACAATGGACATGCTTCAGCTGGTCAGACCAAGTCAAACAATGAGACTATGGGCTGGACCTTGCTGGAGCAAGGCATCATCTCGTGACGTGCGTCGTTACTTAGACTTTTTTTCCCCCCGCACCCTTTAGCTTGAAAATGTTTTTGCGCCATAACATGCTGGAATCTCCTCCAGCAGCCATTTGTCTTTGTCTTCTACCGTACTGGCTAAGACAGTGCATTGGACTTGCCACCCTCTTCCAACCGACAGTTCTGACGAAAGGCCGTCGACCTGAAACGTTAACTCTGTTCCTCTCTCCACAGATGGTGCCTGACCTGCTGAGTATTTCCAGCATTTTTCTGTTTTAAGTTCTCTGTTGCAAATGTGTGCTTAGAGTCTCAGTGCCCCAGTATGGCTCGGAATAGTATAGATACCGCAGACTTTGGCCCTCGTATCAGTTATCGCTAGATAAAACTGGCTCAGGGTCGTTAAGAGTGTAAATCTGCAGCCACAAATATAATGGTAATGGTTCCTAATGCCCAGCAATTTCTTCTTAACTTGCATCCTCTCTGCTTCTGTCAGAGTTCTAGACAGGCGAAAGCAACTGGTCGCTGCTCACCATCTGGTGTGTAGGTGAGGTCATGAATCCCACAGCAAACTATGGTCCATTCACGTGAGGCATAGATGTTTCTTCATATCTTGGAAGCACTATCACTGTTCATCAGACCGACTGGTATTTGTTCCCAGTAAACACCAGTCCATAGACTGTTGACCATTTTCATGATGAATGCTTCATCGACAGCTCATACAGTGGTTGTAGTGTCGCCAAGAGATTTTTCAGAAGCCTTCTCTAGTAATTTAGACCGATGGAGTATTTTTTTTTTAATTCGTTCCTAGGATGTGGGCGTTGCTGGCAAAGCTAGCATTTATTGCCCATCCCTAATTGCCCCTTGAGAAGGTGGTGGTGAGTGTAAAGTCTGTGGGTTGTATAGTGAAGTAATACACAGACTACAAGAGTAACTTAAACAGGACTTTACTATTCGAAGGTCAGGGCGAATCTGCCCAATAAATTCTGCCACAGCACTTATATACCGGTGTGGTCACCGTCGGTATTACAGTATACAGCAGCCAGGATAAAGTCGTGCCACACCTAAAATAGTTCTCTTAAAGGTGGACGGTTACATACAATAGTTCTCTTAAAGGTAGAACAGTTACATACACTACAATCCTCCCTTTTTAGCTTACAACATACTTATTCCCCATTAACATAACATCATAACATATCCAACTTCATGTTACAACAGTTCACAGAGGTAGTCTCTGCGGAAACAGTTCACAGATTCAGTCTCTGATCTTCTTGACTCGGTCTGGACCACGCCTCCGTGGTGTAGTCGGGTCACCTTGCTAGAGGGACTCCTCCCATAGTCCTTCCCTAGACTTAACAGCTTTACTTCCATCACTTCTGAACCAGCATTGCTGACTTTTTTTTAAAACAAACAAAAAACAGTTGGATTGCCTTGGGAAATTTTCCTACTTTCCAACTGATTTGGCTCCATTCGGGGGACCACGTGTGTGATCGGGTAGAGATAATAATGGTTCAGATGGTTATCATCTTCTGCTTCGTCTTTTCCTTTTTTGCTTCTTGGAGACTCTCGGGGCTCCATTGTCAGCTGCCAGCTGTAACGCCACCATCTCCCTATGTTCCTTAGACTTTAAGTGATTCATCCTGATTTTGGCACTTTGGGAGTTCTCGGCACAAGCTGGGCAGACCAGGTCCTCGTAATATTCAGTGTCACTCAACAGATCATGGTAATATTCGGTGTCGTCCTGAGCTAGGCCAGCGAGAGGGTCTTCTATTTCCTCCTTACCCAGCTGGACGTTAGCCAGCTTTTGTTCCAAATCCAGACATCTTTCCTGAAGAGACTTCTTCATGTGTTCCGCTTCATCCAGCTTTTTCTGGGCTTTCAGCAAGTCTTTTACTAATGACCTCATTTGTGATTTCAATACTTCAACTTCCTTCGGAGATTGATTGATCGGACTATTCCATCCCTCTACTGAAGTAGCTGTTTCAGCATTCTGTTGTTCTACATTGACGTGAGTCAGCGTACTTTTGGCATCCAAGGGCTGCTCTGCTGCAGTCTTCTCCGTCTGTGTTGCCACTTCAGCTATTTCAATAACTTTTGAGAGCTCCGAACCCCTTTTCTTTGAAGATTGAGGCTCGTGTTCAAGTTTTTCCCATTTCAGAGTCTTGTCCCTCAGCATATGAAGGAGTTGGCTGACTGTTAACTCTTCTGCCATCATCCCTTTCCCATTCGCTGCAGGGCTGTTTATAACCTTGCCCTGGAGGAGTTGGCTGACTGTTAACTCTTCTGCCATCATCCATTTCCCATTAGCTGCAGGGCTGTTTAGAACCTTGCCCTGGGGCTCCTTTGCTGTTTCTACTTCGCCATCATCCGCAGCCCCCACCATTCGAATTTCCACAATTGAATCGTCCGGTGATGCTGCACCCGACTTCAGTAGGAGCTCGGAATTCATGGCGACCAAATCAGCCTTTTCTGCCTGCAACCTGCTAACAAGCGCCTTCAGTTGCTGAACATCTTGCTCCACCAGATTAGAGCACGCACCTTCAGAGACCGAATCAGCTTTGATTCGTTTGGCCTCCTCGCGCAGACGGTTTGTGTGCTCCTGCTCCATTTTCTCCCTCAGCTGCTTCTGTTGTCTTTCCAGATTCTCCCACTCTGTGTCCAAGAACTTTTTCATTGCTGTTGTCTCTTGCTCAAGACGGCGACTCAATTGTTCTAATTGCTGTTGTAATTTGAAATAAAGTTGAGTTCGAGCCCGGTGCTCCTCAGTAATGTATATGTCTGTAAACTGGACAGACTCAGAATTCTCTGTCAAACTATGTTGTTGTTGTTCAGTGGAATTCTGTTCTGAAACTTTGTTCTCCTCTGGCGCATAAGCCTTTATGCACGCCTTTGTTTTTCCAACCTCAGTCAGTAAGTCCATTTTAGCCTTGTCTTTCATACTTGGGCTGGTCTTATCGTCATCCGTTTCAGAGTCTGAGCTGATTGTCTGCACCGAGTCCTCACTCGTTATTGCTTTTAGGTAGTGCCATTCCATGTCTATTTTCTTGATCCACTCCCGTCCTAGAAGTGGTGGTCCTCCCTCAGGTAGTACATATAAGTCCATTCCTGGGTGTTCTTTGCCCCTGTCTCTCACCTTGACTCTTATCTTCCCCATGGGGTATACTTTATGCCCCGTGTATGTCTGCAATACGAACTTGGTATCTCTCAAGGGTATATGTGAGAATAGCCGGTTGGAATCCCTTCGATTTATGACTGATAGGGCTGATCCAGTGTCCAACTCCATTTTCACTTGGACTCCGGCTATTTTTAACATGACCCAGATAGTTTGTAGGTCAGCTTTCTTACTCACATTGTGAATTCTCAGACTACCCAGTTCCTGGCCGTTTGGGTCTGAATCCGAATTCTGTTCGTCTGACCTCTTCTCAGCCACCTTGTGTACTTTGTTGTACTTTCCCTGTGATGGCTTTTTTTGGTTGTTGGTCTTCTTTCCTGACCGGCATACTTTAGCTATGTGACCCAGTTTGCCACATTTTCTACATTCCTGGTTTTTAAACCAGCATTGGTTCTGGTCATGTGTTGTCTTCCCACAACGATAACATTTCATTGTACCCGAAGTAATTTGATCCACACTGAGTACCGCTGCCTTTAGCTGCATTTCCGCAGTTCCTTTCGCCGCGGCTTCGTGCGATGCTGCAATAAGGACAGCCCTCTCAAGTGTAAGGTCGTTCTCTTCGAGTAGTCGCTTTTGCGTTCCTTCCTTCGACAGCCCGCACACGAACTTGTCTCGCAATGCCTCTGTCAGATTGCCTCCAAACTGGCAGTATTTCGCTAGTCTACGCAGTTCGACCAAGTATTCCGCGTTGCTTTCCTCTTTCCGTTGCGTTCTCGCATAAAATTTGAATCGTTCCGCCAACATCAGCGGTGTGGGGTTCAAGTGATCCTTCAGAACAGCAACAATATTATCGAAAGTCTGATCCGCCGGTTTAGCTGGTGATAGAAGATGCTTCAATAACCCGTATGTCTTCGCGCCCATCGAGTTTAGCAAGGTTATAGCTTTACCATCATCTTCTATTTTATTGGCCTCACAATATATCTCGATACGTTCTACGTACGTGGCCCAATCTTCCACCTCGGCATCGAAGTTGTTGATGTTACCATGCTTAGGCATCTTCACTATCTCTCACTATCTTTCTGCGAAACAACCGGATTTCTCTTTAACTTTTTAACTTTTTCTTTTTTTTTCCAAAAATGGCGGTTTCCCGCGCTTGTCTTCTTCCCCGCCTACTGGCAAAATGGCGGTTTCCCGCGCTTGCCTTCTTCCCCCCTACTGGCAAAATGGCGGTTTCCCGCTCCTGACTTCTTCCTCTGGTGGGAGGGGTAAGCTTTGCCCTCGGGCGATGACCGCTGGTTTACGGGGTTTGTAGCCTGTGCGCCGGCTTCAGTTTATTCTGAAGCGCGCGCTAGAAAAGCCGATCGCGTTCCTTGTCCTCCCCCCCCTTCTTCTTTTTGGCAGGGGCAACCGGCGCTGGGGACAACCAGTTGGCGTCGGACAGATCCAGCTCCTGGTCCTTCACGGCAGCTGCTGCAAGCCGCTGGCCGGAACCTCGCTCGGTCTCTCTCTCGGGCTCTGTCTCTCCCGCTCGCGCGGCTCTCGCTCGCTCTCTCTCGGGCTCTGTCTCTCCCGCTCGCTCGGCTCTCGCTCGCTCTCTCTCGGGCTCTGTCTTTCCCGCTCGCGCGGCTCTCCCTCAGCGGCTTTAAACGCCTCTCCCAGACCTCCCGCAGTCCGGTCCTTTCCTCCCCGGCTGCGGCTGATTCTTCGCGGGTTATTTAGTTATCTATTTATTTATTGCCTCTGCGCCTTATGATCCCGGTCGCAGCGCCTCGCGGCCTCGGTAGGTGCCCGGCCTTTTTCACCCCAATCGCGCCTCCCAGCTTCTCGCAGTCCGGTGCTTTCCTCCCCGGCTGTGGCTGAGTTCTCCGTGGCTTATTTATGTTTATATCTTCCCGCGCCTTACGATCCCGGTCGCAGCGCCTCGTGGTCGCGGTATTTGTCCGGCCTTTTTCGCCGTCGCGGTCTAGTCGTCTCACGACGCTCCCCAGCCCGCTTGTACCGCGGCTTCTGCTCCACGCTGCCCCAGTCTCAGCGCCTCTGGGCCCGACTTCTGTCCGGCTCCTTTCCCCCTCGACCGTGGTCGAGTGCACCGCCCTTATCCTCCGTTTATTTGTTTCTATTTTCCCTTTACTCACAGTCACCGTGGCCGACGTGCTTCTCGTGCTAATCGGCTCACTCCCCACCGTGGCAGAAGGGACAATCAGTGCCTGTTGCTGATGGAAGGCGTCTTGTTTGAAGTCTTCCTTCCTTCTTGCTCTGCAGCCTCGAGTTTTCTCTCAGCAAAACGACGAGGGCGGTTGCCTCTTCTCGACGCTCGTTAACTGTTTCAGAAGTATTGTTGCCGCAGGGTACGATCGAACTCGTCGCCACTGTAAAGTCTGTGGGTTGTATAGTGAAGTAATACACAGACTACAAGAGTAACTTAAACAAGACTTTACTATTCGAAGGTCAGGGCGAATCTGCCCAATAAATTCTGCCACAGCACTTATATACCGGTGTGGTCACCGTCGGTATTACAGTATACAGCAGCCAGGATAAAGTAGTGCCACACCTAAAATAGTTCTCTTAAAGGTGGACGGTTACATACAATAGTTCTCTTAAAGGTAGAACAGTTACATACACTACAGTGAGCCGCCATCTTAAACCGCTGCAGTCCGTGTGGTGAAGGTGCTCCCACAGTGCTGTTAGGGAGGGAGTTCCAGGATTTTGACCCAGCAACGATGAAGGAACGGCCGATATATTTCCAAGCCAGGGTGGTGTGTGACTTGGAGGGGGGGAACTTGCATTTATATAGCGCCTTTCACGACCACCGGACGTCTCAAAGCGCTTTACAACCAATGAAGTATTTTTTGGAGTGTAGCCACAGTTGTGATGGGTAGAATGAAGCTAGTCAGAGTTAAATAATGTAGGTTGTAATCAAGGCTGGACTTTTGCCACCCTATTTTGCGGGGGGGGGTGGTGGGATTAAGAAAAGGTTTCAAACAGCTCAATCTGTGCAAAAACATTACCTGTGATGTGTCAGCTGACTCAGGAAATTAGATAGATAGAGACTATTGCGCCATATCGAAGGTCGATATAAATGAGTACACAGTTCCAAAGTTTGAACTGTCCTGAGCCAGTTTCCTTTATTTACCACTGTTCAAACTCTCAACACGTGTACAGTCAAACAATGGACATGCGTCAGCTGGTCAGACCAAGTCAAACAATGAGACTATGAGCTGGACCTTGCTGGAGCAAGGCATCATCTCGTGACGTGCGTCGTTAGTTAGACTTTTTTTCCCCCCGCATCCTTCAGCTTGAAAATGTTTTTGCGTCGTAACATGCTGGAACCTCCTCCAGCAGCCATTTGTCTTTGTCTTCTACCGTACTGGCTAAGACAGTGCATCGGACTTGCCACCCTCTTCCAACCGACAGTTCTGACGAAAGGCCGTCGACCTGAAACGTTAACTCTGTTCCTCTCTCCACAGATGGTGCCTGACCTGCCGAGTATTTCCAACATTTTCTGTTTTAAGTTCTCTGTTGCAAATGTGTGCTTAGAGTCTCAGTGCCCCAGTATGGCTCGGAATAGTATAGATACCGCAGACTTTGGCCCTCGTATCAGTTATCGCTAGATAAAACTGGCTCAGGGTCGTTAAGAGTGTAAATCTGCAGCCACAAATATAATGGTAATGGTTCCTAATGCCCAGCAATTTCTTCTTAACTTGCATCCTCTCTGCTTCTGTCAGAGTTCTAGACAGGCGAAAGCAACCGGTCGCTGCTCACCATCTGGCGTGTTAGGTGAGGTCATGAATCCCACAGCAAACTATGGTCCATTCACGTGAGGCATAGATGTTTCTTCATATCTTGGAAGCACTATCACTGTTCATCAGACTGACTGGTATTTGTTCCCAGTAAACACCAGTCCATAGACTGTTGACCATTTTCATGATGAATGCTTCATCGACAGCTCATACAGTGGTTGTAGTGTCACCAAGAGATTTTTCAGAAGCCTTCTCTAGTAATTTAGACCGATGGAGTATTTTTTTTAAAATTCGTTCCTGGGATGTGGGCGTTGCTGGCAAAGCCAGCATTTATTGCCCATCCTTAACTGCCCCTTGAGAAGGTGGTGGTGAGCCGCCTTCTTGAACCACTGCAGTCCGTGTGGTGAAGGTGCTCCCACAGTGCTGTTGGGGAGGGAGTTCCAGGATTTTGACCCAGTGACGATGAAGGATCGGCCGATATATTTCCAAGTCAGGATGGTGTGTGTGACTTGGAGGGGAACTTGGAGGTGGTGGTGTTTCTGTGCGCCTGCTGCCCTCGTCCTTCTAGATAGTCGAGGACACGGGTTTGGGAGGTGTTGTCGAAAAAGTTGCTGCAGTGCATATTTTAGATATAAATATTATATAAATCTATTAAAAAAATTATATAAATATCATTTAGATGCATCTCCTTTCAGTACTTGGCTCACAGCTGTCACTTTGCTCCCTCAGGATGCAGACCTCCAGCATAAACCCCACATCTTCTACATTCTGCTGCAGAGACGAGTACTCTCAGTGGTTCGCTGAAGTATCTCGCTTTTCCAGGTAGCGTGGCACATTGCACAATGTTGTCAAGTTTTCTCCCTGATTCTGAGGAGTTTAGAAGTTTTCTGAAAGAAAGAAAGTCTTGCATTTTTCTACAGCCCCTTTCACGACCACCAGACGTCCCAAAACGCTTTACAGCTAATGAAGTACTTTTTTTTTAAGTGTGGTCACTGTTGTAATGTAGGAAACGCAGCAGCCAATTTGCGTACAGCAAGCTCCCACAAACAGCAATGTGATAATGACCAGATAATCTCTTTTAGTGATGTTGATTGAGGGATAAACATTGGCTAGGACATCAGGGAGAACTCCCCTCCTCTTCTCCGAAATAGTGCCGCGGGATCTTTTCCATCCACCTGAGAGAAACTGAGACGGGGCCTTGGTTTAATTTCTCATCCAAACAGACGGCACCTCCGACAGTGCAGCGTTCCCTAGATTTTTGTGCTCAAGTCTCTGGAGTGGGACTTGAACCTGTAGTGTATGGGTATCAATAATACTCGGACTGCAGGAGAACAATAAAACAGGTATTTACTGAACAGAGGGGGAACTCAAGACTGAAATACAAAAGCCTGCTATGGCTTTATATACAGGGGTGGTCACTGCCGGTACTGCAGTATAGAATCAGTTCTTCTCCTTTTAGATAAACAGTACATAACATTCATTTAACAACTAAATAATAACTAATTACAATTACAATTTTCTCTGTACTATATACATCAACTGAAATAATCATTTATAAGTTCAGTCTTTGAGGAGGCTTCCTGATCCTGACTGGATAGCGCCTTTCTCGAGTATCCTGTTCTTGTGGCGGAGTTGATTCTGGCTCATTGTCATTGGTTGGTTCGTCAGCTTCCAATACCACTGCTTCTGAGGTAGACGCAATCTGTACTTCGGGTTGATTACCAGGTGCACCTGCTCGTGGTATGGGTTTGGCTTGTTCCTGTGACTCTAGAATCTGGTCAGCATGGCGTCTCACGATGCTCTCTCCAACGTCCACTGTGTACATTAGTGGTCCCTGCTGTGTGCATATCGTTCCTGGCTGCCATTTTTCTGTTCGGTAGTCGCGGGTCAAGACTGGTTGCCCTATCTTGAAGCTCCTGGTTGGCTTCTCATTTATGTGCTGGAATTGCTTATCCTCAACATC
Organism: Somniosus microcephalus; assembly: GCF_052327205.1. NCBI lineage: Eukaryota > Metazoa > Chordata > Chondrichthyes > Squaliformes > Somniosidae > Somniosus > Somniosus microcephalus. The sequence continues at coordinate 314,886,886 of NC_140991.1, forward strand.
TCGTCTTATGTTTGGTTTGAGCAAATCCAGGCGACATCTTAGCCTTCGGTTGAAGAACATTATGGCTGGAGCTTGGTTGGTGACTGCATGTGTCGCATTCCGGTAAGCAAACAAGAGATTATCTACCTTGTGTTGTAGTGGTATGTTGTCGTTATACATCGCCTTTATTGCCTTTTTAAAGGTCTGAACAAACCTCTCAGCCAATCCATTTGTGGCTGGATGATATGGGGCAGATGTGTAATGCTTCACCCCATTATTCCTCAGAAACCTCCGGAAATCCTCGGACACAAACTGTGGCCCATTGTCGGAGCAAATCTGTTCTGGCAAGCCATTCCTGGCGAAGATGGTCTGTAGGACTGCAATAGTTTTCTCCGTGGTGGTGGAGGACATTTTGATGACCTCTGGCCATTTCGAATGCGCGTCCACAGCGATTAGGAACATTGAGTCCATAAATGGACCAGCAAAATCAATGTGTACCCGTTGCCATGGAGATGAGGGCCACTCCCATGGATGTAGCGGGGCCTGTGGTGGAGCGTTTTGGACTTTCTGGCATCCTGTGCATCTCTTGGTCATAGCCTCGATTTCTTTATCGATTCCCGGCCACCACACAAACGCCCTGGCTAGGTTCTTCATTTTTACCCCTCCCAGATGACCCTCATGAAGCTCATTGAGCACTCTATCTCTCAACTTGGGTGGAATTACCACTTGGGATCCACACATCAAGGTCCCCTGGCACACTGACAGCTGTTCTCTCCTTGGCAAGAATGCTGGCAACAGTGAGTTGCCATGTGCTGGCCATCCCTTCACCGTCAAATCATAGACCCGAGAGAGTGTCGGGTCATTTCGGGTTTCCTTCTCTATACTTGAGTTTGTAACAGGTAGGCATTCGACTATGGTCGCATGGAATATCTCAACAGGGTCCACTGCAGGTGCTTCCTCTACCGTAGGCAACGGTAGGCGCGACAGCCCATCAGCGTTTCCATGCTGTTTCGTACCCTTGTACTCTATGTCGTACTGATGTGCCCCTAGAAAAAGTGACCATCTTTGCAGCCGTTGCGCCGTCATCACCGGAACGCCCTTCTTTGGGTTAAAAATGGAGACCAGGGGCTGATGATCAGTCAGTAGGGTGAATTTCTGCCCGTGCAGATAGTGATTGAACTTCTTCACCCCCCACACCAGGCTGAGGGCCTCCCTGTCAATCTGGGCGTAGTTACGCTCGGCTGAGGTTAACGAGCGCGACGCAAAGGCTATTGGCCTCTCTGAACCGTCAAGGAATTTGTGTGACAGCACCGCTCCGATGCCATAGGGAGACGCATCACATGCTAACTGAATCGGTAGTGTTGGATTGCAGTGGGCCAATACTTCTTTTGAAGTGATTAGGCATTTACATTTCTGAAAGGCACGCTTACACTCATCACTCCATTTCCATGTTACTCCAGTTTGCAGCAGGGCGTTCAGTGGGTGCAGAATTGTAGGTAAATTCGGCAAGAACTTATGGTAGTAGTTCACCAACCCGAGGAACAACCTCAGTTGCGACACATTTTCCGGTGCTGGAGCCTTGACTACAGCCTCAATCTTGTCCGGCGACTTATGCAACCCTTCCTCATCAATCATGTGGCCACAATACGAGATTTGTCTCCTGAAGAACTCGCATTTGGGGCAGTTGGCTCGTAGCCCATATTCCTGCAATCTCGTGAGCACCTGCTCCAGGTTGGCAAGGTGTTCACTGTCATTTTCGCCCGTAACCAGGATGTCGTCCAAATAACACTGGGTCCCCGGGATCCCTTGCAGGACTTGTTCCATCGCCCTCTGCCACATAGCCGGGGCCGATGCTACCCCGAATAACAGTCGACTGTACTGGTAAAGGCCTTTGTGAGTGTTTATCGTGAGGTATTTCCTAGATGCTTCTTCCACCTCCATTTGTAGATACGCTTGGGCCAGATCAATCTTTGTAAAGCGTTTCCCTCCAGATAGTGAGGCGAAAATATCTTCTATCCGTGGAAGTGGATATTGTACTGTGTGCAGGACTGGGTTCACAGTTACCTTGAAGTCCCCACAGATGCGAACCTTCTTCGGTTCCCCAGGCATGTTGCTCAATGATTTCTTCATTACAGGAATGATGGGTGTGGCCCACTCGCTCCAGTCCACCTTGGACAGCACACCCGAACGCTCCAGACTCTCCAGCTCTGTTTCAACGGCTGGGCAGATCACGTAAGGTACCGGTCTGGCCTTAAAAAATTTTGGGTTTGCGTTATCTTCGATTTTTATAGTTGCCGTTACTCCTTTTAGAGTCCCAAGTCCTTGTTGGAACACCTCTTTCGCGTCAGTTAGAATCTTTGACAGTCGTCCAGGTGTGACGTCATCATGCTTTTTATCAGTCACAGTTAGCGCCTGAATGGAATGCCAATCCAATTGTATTTTTCGGATCCATTCACGTCCCAATAATGGTGGCCCTCCATCTGGTAGTATATATAGATACAGTTTCTGTGTTTCCTTGCCGTTGTATTCAACTGGCACCCTTATTTTTCCTCTGGGGTAGACTTTTTGCCCTGTGTATGTCTTCAATACAATGGACGTGTCCTTCAAGTGTATGTGTGAGAATAGCCGCTCATAGTCTCGTCGATTCATGACAGTTAGGGCTGATCCTGTGTCCAATTCCATCTTTACTGGGGACCCTGCTATCATGAGGGTGACCCAAATGGTTCGGTGGTCCTCCTTTGCGATCACGTTGTGTAACTTTAGACAACTTAGTCTCCTGCTCCCGGAGTCCTTATCACTCTCCTGATCTTCCGAACTACTGTCTGTCAATTTCTTTACTTTCTTGTACTTTTCCTTAGTAGTTCTTGTAGTGTTGGTTTTCTTTCCCGACCTGCAGACACTTGCTATGTGTCCCATTTTCCCACATTGCCTGCATACTTTGTCCTTAAACCAGCAGTCCTTCTGATCATGGGTTGTTCTGCTGCAGCGATAGCACTTTTCTGCTCCACACGCCATTTCGTTAGCGCTGTATTCTTGTGGTTTCGGTTGTATTTCCGCAGCTCCCCATGCTGCTGCTTCGTAGGATACTGCCAGGCTGAAAGCCTGTTCTAGCGTCAGGTCCTTTTCCGAAAGTAGTCGTTTCTGGGTTCCTTCACTCTGGAGCCCGCAGACAAACTTATCACGTAAGGTGTCTGCCAGTCCTGCTCCGAACTGGCAGTGCTTCGATAACTTGCGTAGTTCCGTAAGATAGTCAGCATTGCTCTCATCTTTGTGCTGGTTTCTTTTATGGAACTTGAATCTTTCTGCTATCAGCAGCGGTGTAGGGTTTAGGTGTTCCTGTAAGGTATTAACAATCTCTTCAAAACTTTTCTCCATTGGCTTAGCTGGGGTAATTAAATTCCGCAATAGGCCGTACGTTCTCGCGCCCATCAAATTTAATAATACCGACGCCTTCTTTCCATCGGCCACCTCATTTGCCTCGCAGTACACTTCAATTCTTTCCACATACGTGGTCCAGTCTTCTACCTCGTTGTTGAAAGCAGTGATACTGGCACTCTTCGGCATCTTGAGTGATTTAAAATGGCACCTCCTGCGCTTTTTCTTCTTCCCCAATGGAATAAAATGGCGCCTCCCGCGCTTTTCCTTCTTCCCCAATGGAATAAAATGGCGCCTCCCACGCTTTTCCTTCTTCCCCTTGCTGCCACGCTGCTCCTAGCGTTCTACAGGGTAATGGCGGCAACCCACGGCTTCGGCGCGTCTCACTTTTCCCTCCCCGCGTTCTATCCTCTCCACGCTGCCCGGTTCTTGAGCACCGACCGCGCCCTGTGCGCTCCACCCTCTCTCTCTCTCTTCCTCCCGACGACACTGCACGGCCCCTTTGCAGAGCCGCTCGATCGAGCCCGAGCCCACCGCAGTCCAGAAGGGTCAGCGCACTACCTGCTACCAGCATGACTTGCTGGAACACCTCGACTGGGGAGCCAGGCCCAGCTCTCCACAGCCTCCCCTGCAACTCTTCGATGGATCCCTGGGCGGTTGCCCACGGTCGACGCCCGCCGTTCTGACTTCGACCTCCAAGAAGCTTCTCTTCAGGGAAAAGATCCCTGTGAGGTGATGCAGTACTGCAGGTGAGTTCGAACCACAGCCTTCTGACTCAGAGGAGAGGGTGCTCCCCACAGAGCCACGGCTGACATGTAAGCAGCTGTTCTAATCTTTATAGATTATGATTCAGTGGCTTCTTGAAGGATAGCTGGAGAACTGGAGTCGCTACAGTGCAACGGGCGGTATTGGTATCGGCCTCTATAGATGGTTCCAGTTGGGTATTGTTCGGAATTAATACTCAACTTCAACCGATGGTAGACCCCCACAACCCTCTGGGTGAAGAAATTTCCCCTCAAATCCCCTCTAAACCTTCCACCAATTACTTTAAATCTGTGTCCCCTGGTTTGTGACCCCTCTGCTAAGGGAAATAGGTCCTTTCTATCCACTCTATCTTGGCCCCTCATAATTTTATACATCTCAATAAGGTCTCCCCTCAGCCTCCTCTGTTCCAAGGAAAACAAACCCAGCCTATCCAGTCTTTCCTCATAGCTAAGATTCTCTACTCCAAGCAACATCCTTGTAAATCTCCTCTGTACCCTCTCTAGTGCAATCACATCTTTCCTGTAATGTGGTGACCAGAACTGCACGCAGTACTCTAGCTGAGGCCTAACTAGTGTTTTATACAGTTGAAGCATAACCCCCCTGCTCTTGTATTCTATGCCATGGCTAATAAAAGCATGGGTCAGGGAACTAAAAGCAGAGTTGGAAAACCAGGCAAAAGTTCCCTAAAGATTCTTGGTCATGGGTGAGACATGCTAGAGAAGATGTCAAGAAAATGTCTTTGAATTGAATACAAAAGTAGGGAGGTTATGCTTCAGTTATACAGGGCATTGTTGAGACCACATCTGGAGTACTGTGTACAGTATTGGTCTCCTTATTTAAGGAAGGATGTAAATGCGTTGGAACCAGTTCAGAGAAGGTTTACTAGACTAATACCTGGAATGGGCGGGTTGTCTTATGAGGAAAGGTTGGACAGGTTAGGCTTGTATCCGCTGGAGTTTAGAAGAGTAAGAGGTGACTGGATTGAAACATATAAGATCCTGAGGAGTCTGGACAGGGTGGATGGGGAGAGGATGTTTCCTCTTGTGGGAGAATCTAGAACTAGGGGTCACTGTTTAAAAATAAGGGGTCGCCCATTTAAGACAGAGATGAGGAGAATTTTTTTCTCACAGAGGGTCGTGAGTCTTTGGAACTCTCTTCCTCAGAGGCCGGTGGAAGCAGAGTCTTTGAATATTTTTAAGGCAGCGGTAGATAGATTCTTGATAAGCAAGGGGGTGAAAGGTTATCGGGGGTAGGCGGGAATGTGGAGTAATCAGGTCAGCCACGATCTTATTGAATGGTGGAGCAGGCTCGAGGGGCCGAGTGGCCTACTCCTGCTCCTATTTCGTATGTTCTTATGTTCATAATCATTGCCAGATGGTCAGTGCCCCACATCGAGATAATTGGGTTGAACAGTCATTGTTTCAGGTTTCTAATAAAGTAGATACAGCGGCACCCCCAGCCTCTATCTGCCTGCAAACAAACAACTCTGGCAAGATTCATTTCAACATTATAACCCTTATCCAAGCCAATGGCCAATTGGCACAAGGGGGTCAAAGCCAGTGTTCCCGCTTCTCTTGACCAACACCAGTTTGCCTATCGTGCAAACAGATCAACGGAGGATGCAATCACAACTGCTCTACACTCTGCACTGAATCACTTAGATGAAAAAGAGACCTACATCAGAATGCTGTTCATAGACTACAGCTCAACATTCAACATTACCATCCCCAACAAGCTGGCCACCAAACTCCACACTCGTGGCCTGAACACTTCCCTCTGCAACTGGACCCTGGACTTCCTAACAAACAGACCCCAGTCTGTCAAATTAGGTAACCACACTGTTAAGTCCGTGAATGATTGAGACACGGACCAGCAGGAGTGAAAACAAACAAGTCTTTACTGGTGGCAGTCAATAGCGAAACTAACAAACAGAGGCTCTCTAGCGCCTTTTATACAGGGGTGGTCACTGCCGGTACTGCAGTCTGAGACCAGTTATTCTCTTAAAGGTACATACACAACAATTCCTCCCCTTTTAGATAAACAGTACATAACATTCATTTAACAACTAAATGATAACGAATTACAATCACAATTACTGTTGCTAGATACATTGGTTAAGTTTAAGCAATTATAAGTTTAGTCTTTGAGGAGGCTTCCTGATTCTGTCTGGATAACGCCTCTTTGGGGTATCAGGTTCTTCTGGCAATGTTGCGTCGGGATCAATGTCTTTGTTTGGTTCATCTGCTTCCAATATTACCGGTTCTGCGGTAGCTGCAATTGGAACGTCAAGTTCATTACCAGGTGTATCAGATCGTGGTGTGGAGTTGACGTTTTCCAGTGACTCTAGAATCTGGTCAGCATGGCGTCTTACAATGCTCTCCCCAACGTCCACGGTATACATGAGAGGTCCTTGTCGTGTACAAATCGTTCCTGGCTGCCATTTCTCAGTGCGGTAGTCCCGGGCCAAAACTGGTTGACCTATCTTAAAACTCCTGGTCGGCCTTCCATTCATATTCTGAAACTGCCTGTTCTCCACATCTCTTCGGACGTTTGGCTTAACCAAATCCAAGCGGCATTGTAGTCTTCGATTGAAGAACATCATGGCTGGAGTTTGGTTGGTAACCGCATGTGTCGCATTCCGGTAGGCAAACAAGAAGTTGTCCACCTTGTGTTGTAGGGGTATATCTTCATCACACATTGCCTTGATAGCCTTCTTGAATGTTTGGACAAACCTCTCGGCAAATCCATTAGTGGCTGGATGATATGGGGCAGATGTGTAATGCTTAACGCCATTGTTCTTTAAGAACCTCCGGAACTCTTCAGACACAAACTGTGGTCCATTGTCAGAGCAAATCTGTTCAGGCAGCCCATTCCTGGCGAATATGGTTTGCAAAACTGTGATAGTTTTTTCCGTGGTGGTTGAGGACATTTTTATTACCTCTGGCCACTTTGAATGTGCATCCACCGCAATTAAAAACATCGAGTCCATGAAGGGACCAGCAAAATCAATGTGCACCCGTTGCCATGGAGATGAGGGCCACTCCCATGGATGCAGAGGAGCTTGTGGTGGGGCATTTTGGACCTTCTGGCATCCTGCACAGCTCTTGGTCATCTCTTCGATTTCTCTATCGATTCCCGGCCACCACACAAACGCTCTGGCTAAGTTTTTCATTTTTACCCCACCCAGATGACCCTCATGAAGCTCATTGAGCACTCTATCCGTCAACTTAGGTGGAATTACTACTCTGGATCCACACATCAAGGTCCCTCTGCACACTGACAGCTGTTCTCTTCTCGGCGACAATGCTGGCAGCAGTGGTTCGCCATGTGCTGGCCATCCCTTCACCGTTAAATCATAGACCCGTGATAGTGTCGGGTCATTCCGTGTTTCCTTTTCTATGTTTGCATTCGTCACAGGGAGACATTCGACTATGGTCGAGTGGAATAACTCCATTGGATCCACTGCAAGGTCTTCTTCTTCCACCGTCGGCAACGGTAGGCGTGACAATCCATCAGCATTTCCATGCTGTTTAGTTCCTTTGTACTCGATGTCATATTGGTGTGCCCCTAGGAAAAGGGACCATCTCTGCAGCCGTTGTGCCGTCATTATCGGCATGCCCTTCTGAGGGTTGAAAATGGAGACAAGAGGTTGATGATCGGTTAGTAGAGTAAATTTTTGACCGTGCAGGTAGTGATTGAACTTCTTCACCCCCCACACTAGGCTGAGGGCCTCTCTGTCAATCTGAGTGTAGTTACGCTCGGCAGAAGTTAACGAGCGTGACGCAAAAGCTATCGGCCTCTCTAACCCATCAAGGAACTTATGTGACAGTACCGCCCCAATGCCGTAGGGAGACGCATCACACGCCAGTCTGATCGGCAGTGCTGGGTTGTAGTGAGCCAATACTTCCCTTGAAGTGATTAAGTCCTTACTCTTCTGAAAAGCACGCTTACAATCATCGCTCCATTTCCATGCTACCCCCGTTCATAGCAGGGCGTTCAGTGGGTGCAAAATTGTCGACAAATTCGGCAAAAACTTATGATAGTAATTCACCAATCCGAGGAATGACCTCAGTTGCGACACATTTTCAGGCCTTAACAACCGCTTCAATTTTGTCAGGGGACTTATGTAACCCCTCTTCATCAATCACGTGGCCAAAATACGATATCTGTTTCTTAAAAAATTCGCACTTGGGGCGGTTGGCTCGCAGCCCATGTTCCCGTAGTCTAGTGAGCACCTGTTCTAGGTTGTTAAGGTGTTCACTGTCATCTTCACCTGTTACAAGGATGTCGTCCAAGTAACACTGAGTCCCCGGAATCCCTTGCAGGACTTGTTCCATTGCTCTTTGCCATATCGCCGGAGCCGATGCTACTCCGAATACCAATCGATGATACTGGTAAAGACCTTTGTGAGTGTTTATCGTGAGATACTTCCTAGAGGACGCTTCAACCTCCATCTGCAAATATGCTTGTGCTAGGTCAATTTTTGTAAAACGCTTCCCTTCAGACAGTGAGGCGAAGATGTCTTCTATCCTTGGAAGAGGACATTGTACTGTGTGAAGGACAGGGTTCACCGTCACCTTGAAATCCCCACAGATGCGAATCTTCCTTGGCTCTCCGGACTTATTGCTTAACGTTTTCTTCATGACAGGAACAATGGGTGTCGCCCACTCGCTCCAGTCGACCTTAGACAACACGCCCGCCTTCTCCAGATTCTCCAGCTCTGCCTTGACGACTGGGCGAATTGCATATGGTACTGGTCTTGCTTTGAAAAACTTGGGAACTGCATCCTCTTCTATTTTTATCGAGGCGGTTACGCCTTTAAGCGTGCCCAGTTCTTGTTGAAATACCTCTTTGGCGTTAGCTAAGATTGTTGACAATCGTCCAGGAGTGACGTCTTCATCTTTTTTACCGTCCACCATCATTGCATGAATGGAATGCCAATCTAAGTTTATCTTCCTGATCCATTCCTGTCCCAATAACGGTGGTCCACCATTTGGCAGTATGTAGAGATACAATTTCCGTATTTTCTTGCCATTGTATTCGACAGGCACCCTTATTTTTCCTCTGGGGTATACTTTTTGCCCCGTATACGTCGTCAAGACGATGGATGTCTCTCTCAAGTGTATGTGTGAAAATAGCCGCTCGTAGTCTCGTCAATTCATGATGGTTAGCGCTGATCCTGTATCCAATTCCATTTTAACTTGGGACCCTGCTATCGTGAGGGTGACCCAAATGGTTCGGTGATCCTCTTTTGCGATTACATTGTGAAGTTTGAGACAGCTTAGTCTCCTGTTCTTGGATTCACTATCGCTCATCTGGTCTTCGGAACTACTGTCCGTCATCTTTTGTACTTTCTTGTACGGTTCCTTAGTAGCCTTTTTGTTGTCGCTGGTCTTCTTCCCAGACCTGCAAACTCGTGCAATGTGTCCAACTTCCCACATTGTCTGCATATTTTGTCTTTGGACCAGCAATCCTTCTGGTCATGGTTAGTTCTGCCGCAGCGATAACATTTTGCAAATTTCGTGGGTGCCGTATTCCTGTGGTTTTTGTTGAATTTCTGCAGCTCCCCTGGCTGCTGCTTCATACGATACTGCCACGCTGAAAGCCTTATCTAGCGTCAGCTCTTTTTCTGAGAGTAACTTCTTCTGTGTTCCTTCACTCAGGAGTCCACAGACAAATTTGTCCCGTAGGGTATCTGCCAGTCCTGCTCCGAACTGGCAGTGCTTTGATAGCTTGCATAGTTCCGTAAGATACTCAGCATTGCTCTCATCTTTGTGCTGAGTTCTCCTGTGGAATTTAAATCTTTCTGCTATCAACAGCGGTGCAGGGTTTAAGTGTTCCTGTAGGACAGCAACAATTTCATTAAAACTCTTCGCCTTCGGTTTGGCTGGAGTAATCAGGTCCCGCAATAGGCCGTACGTTCTAGCGCCCATTAAGGTTAGCAATATTGATGCCTTTTTCCCCTCCGCTATTTCGTTTGCCTCGAAATATACCTCGACTCTTTCCACATACGTGGTCCAGTCCTCTAATGTATTATCAAAAGCAGTGATACAGCCAGACTTCGGCATCTTGCAAATCTAAAATGGCGCCTCCCGCGCTTTGCCTTCTTCCCTGATTTAACAAAATGGCGCCTCCCGCGCTTTGCCTTCTTCCCCGCTGTTGTTAGCGCTGCTTTCCACGGTTTCTTGCGCGTTAAATATTGATTCTTTTTCTTTTATTATTTTCCCGTCGTGGAGCGGACCCTCTGGAACACTTCCCTCCCTCTTCTTAGGTCCAAACGCTGCCCGGCTTCGAAGCACCGGCCGCGCCCTGTGTGCTCCACCATCTCTCTCTCTCTTTGCTTCCCGACTCGCTGCCCGGCCCCGTTGAAAAGCCACCCGATCGAGCTTCAGCCCGCCGCAGCCCAGGAAGGATCAGAGCACTACCTGCCACCAGCCCGATTAGCTGGGAAACCACAGACCGAGGAACCCAGCCTGGCTCTGGACAGTCTCTCCTGCAAGTTTTCAAACCGATGATTGACAGTCGACGCCCGTTTCCCGAGTTTCTTTGGACTCTATTTTTTTTTTTTTCTTTCTTCTGGCTCCGACCTTCAACAACGTCATCTGAGGTGCTGCCGAGTTGCAGGTAAGTTCGTTTCTTACTCGTCGCCAGTGTTAAGTCCGTGAATGATTGAGACACGGACCAGCAGGAGTGAAAACAAACAAGTCTTTACTGGTGGAAGTCAATAGCGAAACTAACAAACAGAGGCTCTCTAGCGCCTTTTATACAGGGGTGGCCACTGCCGGTACTGCAGTCTGAGACCAGTTATTCTCTTAAAGGTACATACACAACACACACCTCCCCCCCCGACCCTGAACACGGGGGCCCCACAAGGATGTGTGCTGAGCCCCCTCCTCTACTCCCTCTTCACCCACGACTGTGTGGCTGTTCATGGTTCCAACACCATCATCAAGTTTGCGGATGATACCAGGTAGTAGGCCAGATCACCAACAACGATGAGTCAGCCTACAGGGAGGAGGTCCAGCATCTCGTGAAGTGGTGCGCCGATAACAACCTGGCCCTTAACATCAAGAAAACCAAAGAAATCATTGTGGACTTCAGGAAGTCTAAAGGCGGAAGTCACACCCCCATCCACATCCATGGGGCTGTGGTGGAAAGGGTGGACAGCTTTAAGTTCCTCGGAGTCCACATCACGGAAGACCTCGCCTGGTCCCTCAATACCTCCCCTCTGGTGAAGAAGGCCCAGCAGCGCCTATATTTCCTAAGGAGGCTGAAGGGATGTAACCTGTCACCCCTGATCCTCTCTAACTTTTACCGCTGCACAATACAGAGCATCCTGACGAACTGTATCACAGTATGGTATGGCAGCTGTAGCTACTATGACCGGAAAGCCCTGCAACGGGTAGTCAAAACTGCCCAACGCATTACCGGCACCCGGCTACCGACCATAGAGCACATATACCAGAAACGCTGTTTACGGAGGTCACGGTCCATCATCAAAGACCCTACCCACCCCAGCCACAGTCTGTTCACCCTCCTGCCATCTGGGAGACGCTACAGATGCATTCGCACCCGAACGACCAGATTTAGGAACAGCTTCTTTCCCAGGGCTGTCATCCTACTGAACTCCACAAATAAACTCTAAAGCCTGCACATCTGCCAATGCACTTTATTATGGTTATGTTTATGTTAATGTATTACAAGCCAAATGATTGTTGAATGTTTAAATGTCTTAATCTAAATGTACACTCTCGGGAGCCGCAAGCCTACATTTCGTTGTACTGCACTTGTGCACTAACAATGACAATAAAGTTGATTATTATTATTATTATTATTATTACATTTTGATCTTTGGGCAGCCGAACAGTGGCGTGAATTTGAGACTCCAGCCTCAATTACTTTTAGCCAGCCGTGTTGTAGGGCACCAAATGCAGGCCGTCCCAATGCAGTTCGCCGGATTCGGCACGGGAAAACACGCCGGAGCTGCCATGGGGAAGGTAAGTTACCGGGGAAAGGGGATCGCGGAGGGTGGGGGGGGTCTCTGGGGGAGGAGATTATCTTGGTGCACTCCTGCTCCTCCGGCACCCACGGAAATAATTCAAGACTTAGCTTTGGCCGGGCATCTCTTCTTCCATCGGTCGGGGACTGCGCGGCACAGTTTTCACCTTGCTCCGACCTAAGATGGCAGTCGGGGTCCTGTTCACATCACGGGGGGTCAGGGTTGGGGGAGAGGTCCCGATTGCCATATTGAAAGGGGGCCTATCGCCTGAAACAGGCGGGCGCTTTGCACATCGGCAGTAGACCCCCTTTGAAAATGGCACCAGCCGCGCGGCCGGCGTTACCGGGGCGGCGAGGCTGCCAACCCCAGTTTAAGGTAGTTACTGCCCCGTTAACACCAGACAAAGGCCGTCCCAATGACCCCAAGGAGACTGCCTCACATAACTGGCTCGTTGCCAGCCTCTCCCTATAATTCTTGTTGGCACTAAGCCATTTCACTCTCACCTTCACCCAAGAGCATCAAAGAGCTGCCAAGTGTTCCCGCCTCATCAATAATGGGTTGTTGAATGGCACTCTCTTCTGTATTCCACTTAATACCTGTCCACTGACAAGCCTTGTTGACAGATAACCAGGGGCGGCCTACCTTTCATGAGAGTTCAGCTCCCACACTGTCTAGAATGTTAAATGATGTTCTGACGGCAATTTCATCGGCGTTATTCTTCCTCAAACCAGACATTGACTTGTCAACGTGTTCGTCATTGAAAAATCCACCAGGATTCACAGCTACTTCAGTGTCGTAAGATAAATCGGCAACAAGTTCATTCTTGCCCACTTTCCTGTAGCAGAACAAGGGGTGGGGTTTTTTTGCAGGGTTCGGGGGCGGGGGGGGTCAATTTTAATCCTGCCCGCTCGGCAGAATCCGGGCAGGCAGGCAGTTGAAATCCACCGGGGTGAGTTACCTGCCACTGTCAACAACAACACCTTGCATTTATCTAGCGCCTTTAACGTAGTAAAATGTCCCAAGGCGCTTCACAGGAGTGTCATAAAAACAAAATTTGACACCGAGCCACATAAGGAGAAATTAGGGCAGGTGACCAAAAAGCTTGGTCAAAGAGGTAGATTTTAAGGAGCATCTTAAAGGAGGAGAGAGAGGCGGAGAGGTTTAGGGAGGGAATTCCAGAGCTTAGGGCCCAGGCAGCCTGAAGACACGGCCACCAATGGTGGAGCGATTATAATCGGGGATCCTTAAGAGGGCAGAATTAGAGGAGCGCAGATATCTCGGAGGGTTGTGGGGCTGAAGGAGATTACAGAGATAGGGAGGGGGGCGAGGCCATGGAGGATTTGAAAACAAGGATGAGAATTTTAAAATTCAGGCGTTGCTTAACCGGGAGCCAATGTAGGTCAGCGAGCACAGGGGGTGATGGGTGAACGGGACCTGGTGCAAGTTTGGATGACCTGAAGTTTACGTCGGGTGGAATGTGGGAGGCCGGCCAGGAGTGCGTTGGAATAGTCAAGTCTAGAGGTAACAAAGGCATAGATGAGGGTTTCAGCAGCGGATGAGCTGAGGCAAGGGCGAGTCAGGCGATGTTACGGAGGTGGAGGTCGGCGTTCTTAGTGACAACGTCTTCAATTTGAACCTGCTCTTCTGAGCAGGAGACAAAGTTCCCGCCTACGACCAGCGGGGTCCTTTAAATACACCGATCAGGGTCGGATAGCATCATCACGACCGTGGTTTTAACTCCAACCTGAGCATGGATGTCCCTACGGCTTTCCCTGCCAGGTAAAGATAAGTGAGGAGGACAAGGACAGGATCAGGGAAAAGAAAGAAAGACTTGCATTTCTATAGCGCCTTTCACATCCATCGGACATCCCAAAGTGCTTTACAGCCAATGAAGTACTTTTTGAAGTGTAGTCACTGTTGTAATGTAGGAAACATGGCAGCTAATTTGCGCACAGCAAGCTCCCACAAACAGCAATGTGATAATAACCAGATAATCTGTTTTTGTTATGTTGATTGAGGGATAAATATTGGCCCCAGGACACCGGGGAGAACTGCCCTGCTCTTCTTCGAAATAGTGCCATAGGTTCTTTTACAGCCACCTGAGAGAGCAGACGGGGCCTCAGTTTAACATCTCATCTGAAAGACAGCACCTCCGACAGTGCAGCACTCCCTCAGTACTGTACTGGGAGTATCAGCCTAGATTTTTGTGCTCAAGTCTCTGGAGTGGAAAACATGAACCCACAACCTTCTGACTCAGAGGCGAGGGTGCTGCCCACCGAGCCACGGTTGACACAAGAGAGCATTCAAGGTAAGTATTTTTTGCTTTCCTTTATGGGGTTCAGGAGGAGCAGGAGACACCCTCCCTCCCCGCCCCACCCCCTCCCCTCCCCTCCCCGCCCCACCCCTCCCTCCCCTCCCCGCCCCACCCCTCCCCTCCCACCCCCTCCCCTCCCCACCCCTCCCCTCTCCTCCCCTCCCGCCCCACCCCTCCCCTCCCTGCCCCACCACCCTCCCCTCCCCTCCCGCCCCACCCCTCCCCTCCCTGCCCCACCCCTCCCCTCCCCTCCCCACCCCTCCCCTCCCCTCCCCTTCCCGCTCCTCCCCTCCCCTCCCCGCCCCTCCCCTCCCCCGCCCCACCCCTCCCCTCCCTCCCCGTCCCACCCCACCCCTTCCCTCCCCTCCCCTCCCCGCCCCACCCCTCCCCTCCCCTCCCCGTCCCACCCCACCCCTCCCCTCCCCACCCCACCCCTCCCCTCCCTCCCCATCCCACCCCTCCCCGCCCCACCCCTCCCCTCCCCTCCCCGCCCCACCCCTCCCCTCCCCGCCCCACCCCTCCCCTCCCCTCCCCGTCCCACCCCACCCCTCCCCTCCCCCTCCCCTCCCCATCCCACCCCTCCCCGCCCCACCCCTCCCCTCCCCCTCCCCTCCCCTCCCCGCCCCACCCCTCCCCTCCCCTCCCCTCCCCACCCCACCCCTCCCCTCTCCTCCCCTCCCCGCCCACCCCTCCCCTCCCCTCCCCTCCCCACCCCACCCCTCCCCTCTCCTCCCCTCCCCGCCCCACCCCCGGAAGCCCATACTTACCAAAGGCGGCCTGAGTTTCCACAGGCTAGCAGCCACTTCCCGTCCGGAATGAGGCCCGGTGAGTAAAGTTGCCGTGGCCCCATTCTGTCGCAGGTGGGTGGGAATCTAACCGAAACCAGTGGATTCTGCCGGAGACCCGCCGGTGGTTAAAACCCCCCCTCCCAGAATTTAGCGACAATCATTTCGATGTCAGTCTGTAATGGACTAAGAGTGGACATTCCATCGCATCTAATAATTTGTCCTTGGTATCACCAAAGGTTTTTAACAGCACAGATTCTAGGCTTGTGTTCTGACCAGGACACAATGACCTCAGTGTCATTAATGCTGAGGGCCATTGTTCCAACAGTCAGTGGCTAAAGGCTGCCTTTATTCATCTGATTCAGATATCCTGTGGGTACGTATCATAGAATCATACAACATAGAAGGAGG